>NW_027492062.1:0-600000 GCF_021521415.1 Bidens hawaiensis
ATAGCCATCTACACACTTCATCAAGTGTGCTGATGTTTTGTATTTGATCATATTCCATCAATGGATATTCCTCACATCCGTATAATCCCGATGAAATCATCGAGTTTTCAGGTGTGCTGTTGATTGAAGAAACAATTTCATGGTGTTCACTTTGATAATAATATTGAAATGGCCAAGAAGTTTGAGTTAGACTATCAGACTGTATCATCGTCATCTTTTTATTTTCTTGATGATGATTTAGAATATAAATATAGAGAACTTTGAGCTTATGTGAATAAGTGTTTGATGATTTTGGGGTGTTTCTTGATATGTGTTTATATATATCATCTTGGTTGATATGGTTCAACAGAAAAGTTAAAGTGGATATATGAATTAGAATTAAGTTAATAGAATTTTAATTAAGTTAACTACTTTGAGACCTCATTATATTTATCTGTTATTATTTATTTCTTGGAGTTTTCTTAAGGTTGGCCAGCTGTGCCCATCAGTCTTATATTAAACTTTTAAATCCCTATCAAGCATTTTTCTTAGAAACTACAATTTGAAATAAAATTCAACTATAGTATGTCTTATTCTAGTTTAAGGAGTATAAGGAACACTTATTGATGAGGTAATTAGGTACTAACTTGTTGGTTGAATAATATTGTGTCCACTTGTTATTTGTGGGTCCCACTAGTTCCGGTTGTTTTCCTAATATTCATATTATGATTTTTTTAAAATTTTATTCACATAATGTTAACAGTATGAGAAGTCTTTGGTTTCATGCAAACTTATTCTTGTTATAATCTTATTATTTTATAGAGGTGATAGTAATTATGACATGATATATCTTTAATAATGCTTGAATTATCAAAGGTTGATATTAGTGAATCAAAAACTGTATCCTATATTATCTTGAGGGGTTTTTTATCCTATTTTAAATCCCCCCCCCCCCCACCATATAATATCTTGATTTGATAATGTTTTATTTTAATAATTGTTGTTTCTTGTGTATCTTAATCTTTCATGTTTGTTTGTGTGTTTTTCTTGATATGTTTGTATATATTGAATCATGTTCACATATAATTCAAATTGAGGTTCAAACTGTTAGAATTTGATGCAAGTAAACTACATTAAGAAATCATTTTTGGTCTTCCCTCTTTATTTGGAATGTTCTATGTTGTTGGTCAACTTTGCTAATTGGTTAAATATTTTACTGTTAAATTCCCAATCAATAATAAAGAATCTTATTAGATAAACATTCATGTCTATTCAAGAATGATTCTTTTTGGTTAAATACAATTTACATGACGCTAAACAAATTGGAAATATATTTACAAATGCCTATTACTTCTTCTGCCATACTTTGCAGCTTGTAAAGGAATATAGGTGTGTTTATTTTTCTTGTTTTTAATTGTATATTAACTTGAAGGTTGAGCCCGCTGGTAATTTGTGTCTTATTGTGTTTAACATGTTAGAAACGACACGATTAACATTAGTATATTATATCAAACATGAAAATGACTCGTTTAACATTTAGTTTTTTTTGCATAGTGTAAATTTTTTTCTTCTAAACAGGTCTTATCATGTCTAAACCATTACCTAATTTGTCGGCCTTTGAGTGGAATCATGGTTGTTAAACGTATGTAGGGCCCGCAAACTCATCAAAATTCCTTTTATATTTTTCTGAAATCTGACTTATCATTTAACCTGCCATGCAAAAGATTACACTTGTTAACATATGAACACTTTGATTTCTTGCAAACTCTTTCTTGGTATAACCTTACTTAGTTTATTATTATTATTATTAAGAATGTGATTGGTGTGACATGGCTTGTTTTATAAGGCTTATATTCATTAAATCTGTTTTCTAGTTGGTTTTTACATACATTTATCATTCTTTCTATCTTTTATACCTATTTTATTAATAAATATGTAGTTTTCTATTTGTTTATGCTTAGAAATATGAAACTTTATGGATCAATAGATTATGTTAGCATGATTAGATACCAAGTATTAATCTGCTTTTGTTTACACCGTAAATGAAAATAAACTGATACGTAACAAATTTTAATGCAATAGCACAATTGATGTAGGTAATCAAGAGGGCAATTCGCACAATTGAATATGAAGGACAAGACTGAAACAACTGAAATTCTAATTAATAATGAATATACGATTACAAATGTTTTGACATCGTTTCCCTATATATGTACAAGTTCAATCGGTGCCTCAAAACATCGCAACGTTTGGGACAAAATGATTTAACCTAATGACAATTTAACCCGACATAAATTACATTAAGACTCCTAAATATAATTTATAATAATGACACTTATACCCCTAGACTTATTAATAAACAATAAAGTTTAGTTTAACTTCAATAATTGAACCATACTCATTAAGAATAGTTGGAAATCAGTTGATTTGTATCTAGATAGGAATAAATATTTGTGCATATCTACAATACTATCTAGACATGAATATTCTACATCCAAGCACACACTCTCACTAATGGAATGCCTTTCCATTCCAACACAAATTCATTCCCATTGCCTCCAATTCCAATTCCAATTCCATATGGAGTTTCTCCTTCTTTAACCAACACCCTTTGTTCATTCCAGCTTTGTTTACTCATCCTTACTCCTTTCAACCCAAGAATGTTGCGTAAATCGGATGTGAATTCGCTTCGTTCTTGCCACTTTTGAAACCAAGATTTTGATGATACAAAAGGTGCAAGAAAAAGGGTTTCCATAGCTATTCTTGCTTCTTTAAGATAACTAGGAAAACCACATTCCATTGACTCGTATAACGCCTTATAATGTGCCAAATTCTTGTTAAAAAAAGAAGGAAAATCGGATTGGTTTCCTGTTCTTTCCCATTCCTCGCCATCTCCAAACGTTATGATCCCTTGGTTTTCGGTTAATATAAGTTTTGCTAGTTTTAGAAAGTCGATAACTTGATGTGTTTTTCGTGTCTTTCGCATATGTGGAAGGCCAACCATTAAGTTAAAGACCATAAATTCACTTCCATGTTGTCTTACATACATCTTTTCCATCATTTGTGACATACACATCTCTTGTACCTTCAAGTTTAGACCACAACTTCTTGCAAAGTTACAAAGATGCCAACTTTTTTGTTCAAAATGCGAATCTTGATCTTGATCAAGTTTAATGCTTGTAATGATCAAAGCTTTATTGATTCTTGCTATGGCTTCTATGACTGGAGGCCACTGACTTCCTTCACATAAGTCAAAGTCAACTATGTGAATATAAGCAACATGGTTTGGAATGGCTTCAAGGATCGTTGAATTGGCGGTGAAATGAGCAAACCGCCCGTATGGAAAGATCTCGTAAAACGCTCTACGTGCCTTGTTGAAGTTTCTTAAAGATTCTTGAACAATGTAATCTTTTTCTTGATTTTCATCACATAAGTTAAGTGCTAACTTATCAAGCACGGGTCCAACCGGGCTAGCTTTTTGGCACACGCGCGCCTGAATCACCTTAGCTAGCTCGGTTTGACCTAAACACACGGCTTCTGCATGAGCCGTGAGTAGGTTTTCGATGTCCGTTTGGGAATCAATTTCCATGACATCATCGACCATGGATGATGGTGTTATTACATATGGAACATCATATGCACATGCATCACTTGAATTCATGGACATGTTAGGACTCCATACATAGCTATTAGCCGAAATCTCTTCCATTTTTTGAACATCATCATCATCATCACCATCATCACATAACCATTTGCATACATCATCAAAATCTTCACTTGTGAAAAAGGTAATATTTTGACCATCTTGAAGTAAAGGTAAGTCAATATTAAGAAACATAGGTTCTGATTGCATCATGTTTCAAGTTTTTATGATAGCTTAAAGCTATATTATCTTGATATATGAAATATGATGACTATATGGTGCTCCTTTATACTCACATTTGGTTGAAAAATATCAACACAAAAGTTGAAGTTGGAGTTAAAAATGCAGACTTTGAAGGAAGTTAACTTCCTAAAGAGACCATATTTGCTTATCCTCTTTTATATAATATTGTTAAATTCTCAATCAAGAATCTTGTTTTCTTTATATCTTATTCAAATATGAATTTCTAATCTTTTTACCTTTTAGAGAGAACTGCGGCTGTCGTCCCTATGATTTGTTCAAATTTGCTATTTCAGTTCAAAAGTTTAAAATTTGCTATTTTCATCACTAAGGTTTCATTTACGTTGCAATTTTCGTCCTTAAGGTTTCGTTTTCATTGCGATTTTCGCCCCTGCGGTTTTCTAAATTTGCTATTTCAGTCCAAAATATGTTTAATGAAAAGGATTAAAATTGCAATGAAAATGAACCCTTAGTGATGAAAATAGCAAATTTTATATTTTTGAATTACAATAACAAATTTGAACAAACCACAGGGATGAAAACCGCAGTTCACTCCTTTTTGTATAATCATTTTTTCTTGGCGTCAACATG
Organism: Bidens hawaiensis; assembly: GCF_021521415.1. Lineage (NCBI taxonomy): Eukaryota > Viridiplantae > Streptophyta > Magnoliopsida > Asterales > Asteraceae > Bidens > Bidens hawaiensis. The sequence goes on from NW_027492062.1 coordinate 4,454, forward strand.
AAGGTTGAATGATAACATGGCTGCATATTGTCTGTCGGTCCCACAAATCCGATTTGAATAATTATTTGGCGTTTTAGTAAAAAAGATTCATATGAACAACAATTTGGTTTCATGCTGTAGGTGTATGGTACTAAACCCGGTTTTACGACCCTAATTTTATTATGTTTGGCTTATTTTATTATATGGACTAATACAATGTTATTGGGCTGAGGGGGTTTTGTGGAGGTAATCCTAACTGGGCTAGGCCCATTAGGGTACCATGATGGTGGCCATGAGGCTCTCTATATAAGGAGGTCTCCACCTCCTTATTAAGGGGTCATGCTCAATAAGAGCCACCACCACTTTTTTGTGTCTGTAAACAAGAGATCTTTAAGATTTCTTAGCAGTCGCCTCCACACCCCCGAAAAACCATTGCAGGTCTCAAGCAACCGGAGAAGAAGATCAAGACGTGGTTCGTTCATCTCGAAAATCCGTGGAAACATCGTCATGGATCAGGTCAGATTCATTTCGTGCTTCGACATTGGCGCCATCCGTGGGACGGCAACGAACTACCCTTCGATCTCCCTCTCGGTTGTCAGATCTCTCCCAGGAAAAACCCAGATCTGGAAGTTTACAGAAAAAGGCTTCAAGGCTTGTTCTATTAAAGCTCAAAAAAGATCCATAGATCTAAGGGAGGCTTCCAGATCTGTGCAAAAAGAAACTGCCTGATTCGAACGATCAGGTCTCCGGATCTGTGATGGTTTTAAATCCGCTACGGGCTTCAGATCTGTCTAGAGCTGATTTACAGATCTAGATCTGGATTACAGACCTGGATTTTAGGTTTAAAATTGCAGATCTAACTCTTAAATTGCAGATCCAAAAATTACCAGACTTCCGCCGCCATGTACGCGCGCCCGCGGATTCTCACTCCACAGCCGTGCATGTGCCACCGCGGGAACCACCACGTGGGTTTCGCGCAAAAGACCACCACCATGTGGGTTTTGCGCAGAAGACTGCCATCACGCATGCTCGCCAGCGGGTCACCATTCCGCCGACATGCGTGAGCACCCGTGGAAACCACCGCGGAAACCACCATGTGGGTTTTGCGCAAGAGACCTCCGCCATGCACACGCACTCGCGAGTCATCACTCCATCGCCGTGCATGCGCGCGTCAGGCCTCGCGCCAAACTTAAAGGTTGGGAATCCTCATAATATCCCATATGGCTACGCGCCAAACTTAAAGGTTGGGAATCCTCATAGTATCCCATATGGCTACGCGCCAAACTTAAAGGTTGGGAATCCTCATAATATCACGTATGGCTACGCGCCAAACTTAAAGGTTGGGAATCCTCATAATATCCCGTATGGCTACGCGCCAAACTTAAAGGTTGGGAATCCTCATAATATCCCGTATGGCTACGCGCCAAACTTAAAGGTTGGGAATCCTCATAATATCCCATATGGCTACACGCCATGCTTAAAGGTTGGGAATCCTCATAATATCCCATATGGCTACGCGCCAAACTTAAAGGTTGGGAATCCTCATAATATCCCATATGGCTACACGCCATGCTTAAAGGTTGGGAATCCTCATAATATCCCATATGGCTACGCGCCAAACTTAAAGGTTGGGAATCCTCATGATATCCCATATGGCTACACGCCATGCTTAAAGGGTGGGAATCCTCATAAACCCATCAGGCCAAGCGCCAAACTTAAAGGTTGGGAATCCTCATAAACCCATACGGCTTCGCGCCGAATACAAGACCGAACGCGGCTCCGCTCCGTTCAACATCCACACCACCTTGATGCTTGAGCGCAGTCGCATATCACATGCTCATGCACCACATATGCTCACGCATCACATATGCTCACGCATCACATATACTCACGCATATTACATATGCTTACGCATCACATGCTCTCACATATCACAGTCTACGCGCACGCGCACGCAACATCTGCGCGTGGCGCGTAGCACAAAGTCTACGCGCACGCGCACGCAACATCTGCGCGTGGCGCGTAGCACAAAGTCTACGCGCACGCGCACGCAACATCTGCGCGTGGCGAATAGCACAAAGTCTACGCGCACGCGCACGCAACATCTGCGCGTGGCGCATAGCACAAAGTCTACGCGCACGCAACATCTGCGCGTGGCGCATAGCACAAAGTCTACGCGCACGCGCACGCAACATCTGCGCGTGGCGCATAGCACAAAGTCTACGCGCACGCGCACGCAACATCTGCGCGTGGCGCATGACACAAAGTCTACGCGCACGCGCACGCAACATCTGTGCATGGCGTATGACACAAAGTCTACGCGCACGCGCATGCAACATCTGCGCGTGGCGCATAACACAAGCCAGAGCCTATGCGCACGCGCATGCAACATCTGCGCGCGTCGCATGACGCACAGTCTACACGCACGCGCAAGCTCCATTATTATTATAGCTCGTAAGCCGCAACTCGAGCAAGCTCCATTATTATTATAGCTCGTAAGTCGCCTCACGCGCAGGCTTTATTACTATTATAGCTCGTAAGTCGCCTCACGCGCAAGCTTTATTATTCTCATAGCTCGTAAGCCGCAACTCGCGCAAGCTCTATTATTATAGCTCGTAAGTCACCTCACGCGCAAGCTTTATTATTCTCATAGCTCGTAAGCCGCAACTCGCGCAAGCTCCATTATTATTATAGCTCGTAAGCCGCAACTCGCGCAAGCTCTATTATTATAGCTCGTAAGTCGCCTCACGCGCAAGCTCTATTATTCTCATAGCTCGTAAGCCGCAACTCGCGCAAGCTCCATCATTATTATAGCTCGTAAGCCGCAACTCGCGCAAGCTCTATTATTATAGCTCGTAAGTCGCCTCACGCGCAAGCTTTATTATTCTCATAGCTCGTAAGCCGCAACTCGCGCAAGCTCCATTATTATTATAGCTCGTAAGCCGCAACTCGCGCAAGCTCTATTATTATAGCTCGTAAGTCGCCTCACGCGCAAGCTTTATTATTCTCATAGCTCGTAAGCCGCAACTCGCGCAAGCTCCATTATTATTATAGCTCGTAAGCCGCAACTCGCGCAAGCTCCATTATTATTATAGCTCATAAGTCGCCTCGCGCGTAAGCTTCATTATTATTATAGCTCGTAAGCCGCAACTCGCGCAAGCTTCATTATTCTTAGAGCTCGTAAGTCGCCTCACGCGCAAGCTTTATTATTCTTACAGCTCATAAGTCGCCTCGCGCGCAAGCTTCATTATTCTTATAGCTCGTAAGTCGCCTCACGCGCAAGCTTTATTTTTCTTACAGCTCATAAGTCGCCTCGCGCGCAAGCTTCATTATTATTATAGCTCGTAAGTCGCCACGCGCGTAGGCTTTATTTTTCTTACAGCTCATAAGTCGCCTCGCGCGCAAGCTTCATTATTACTATGATGCGTGCTATATCTTATTTATGACAGGGCACCATCATTATCATAAGGACCGCAACATGTCACCATCATGAGGAAAACCTCCCAAAACTCAAAGACAATAAAGACAAGGCCGAAGAAAAGGGAAAAAACCGCCTCATGGCCTAACACACCTCATAAAGTCCAGCGCTCCACCTAGACACTTGCGCGCCCAGGAGCAACGCTGGACTTGGGGGGCTTGTAGGGGTATGGTACTAAACCCGGTTTTACGACCCTAATTTTATTATGTTTGGCTTATTTTATTATATGGACTAATACAATGTTATTGGGCTGAGGGGGTTTTGTGGAGGTAATCCTAACTGGGCTAGGCCCATTAGGGTACCATGATGGTGGCCATGAGGCTCTCTATATAAGGAGGTCTCCACCTCCTTATTAAGGGGTCATGCTCAATAAGAGCCACCACCACTTTTTTGTGTCTGTAAACAAGAGATCTTTAAGATTTCTTAGCAGTCGCCTCCACACCCCCGAAAAACCATTGCAGGTCTCAAGCAACCGGAGAAGAAGATCAAGACGTGGTTCGTTCATCTCGAAAATCCGTGGAAACATCGTCATGGATCAGGTCAGATTCATTTCGTGCTTCGACACATGCAAACTCTTTAGTAACCATGTTAATAAGGTAAATGCAGTAATTGTTTCCAAGTTGTTTCCAAGTGTGAAGGTGATCCTGTTTTGGACGCTTGCGTTTTGTCTTCGTGTTGTTTGCCGTCTTGGAGTTTCAGAAGCTTGGCCTGAAAGTTACAAACACAAAAGGTTGTCATGGGCCATGGCTAATAGTTATGAACCAATAATTTCGGATGATTATCTTCTTGGTGGCATCGAATTAACATTAGTTTAACTAAAAAATGTTAAACAAATTAGAAGTTTCAAATTCTTTTCTTTGATGCTATGACTGCTAACTGCTAACTAAATATTAAAATGATAAGAACAAGGGACGATGACAAAATTGCTTCGAGCTCACGCTAACTTAATATTAATGATCGGTTAACTTATAGTTATAGGTCGGTTTGGTTTGGTTTTGGGCCAAAACCGAGTATAATCGATTGTTAAAAATGATTTGGTTATTGGGAAAGACAGTTTGGTTATTTTGGTTAGGCCATAAGTTATAATAACTTCATCAAATTACAGGTCATATATTAAAACAAGTCTGTTAATTAATAAATGTGAAGGACAGTGCAAATAACATATTATCTATAAAGACTTATATATTTACAAAGAATTTCAATGTATAATATATTATTGATATAAAAAAATACAATGGTTAATTTTTATTTCGGTTATTTATACGCATGTAACCAAAACCGAATAAAAAAACTCATGTTCATCTTCTACCCTAGAGGAATTTGATTTTAGTCAGTTAGTGGATAACTTGAAGATTGAATGATATTGTGGCTGTATCTTGTATTTTAATTTGACCTTTTAGGATAAATATTACACATGTTAATCATATGAACAATTTGGTTTCCTGCAAACTCTTTTTTGGTATATCCTTATCTGTTTATTATGAAGTATGAATGTGATTGGTGTATTTCATTAATGTATATATCCCAATCTGTTTTTAGATATGGTTGTTGTATGCTGCCATTCTTCTAATTTTCTACTTCCCATAGATAATATATATTTCATATGTTTCTTCAAATATAATCAGTGTTGTAAAAATAGGTTTACAAGACCGAGTACTCGCTACAAGGTATGTCGTCAAGGCGAGTTTCTATAACTCTGCCTAGTTACTAAGAAACTATCAAAGTTGGCTAACCTCAGCCAGAATCACATCTAGTTGGAGAATTTGGGCCGATTTTGACTTAGTAAAAAATAGAACATTATTCTTATTTCTATAATATTAAAGAACAAATATCATTTTCTTAATTAATGATTAGCAATTTTTAGAATAGTTTATTATTTAAGAATGCATTTCTCTTATTTATATTGATATTCACATATTTTGTTATAAATATTCATAAACTTATGATATTTGACATATATATAATATCCAAAATTTAATTTTCTTTATATTTATCACGTCCGAGTACTCTCCAAGTACTCCCCGAGTACACCTAACTCCCCAATCGCCGCCTAGGGTTCGCCTGGCGACCTTTGCAACCTTGAATATAATTATTTAAATTATTTGAGTTATTGTTTATAGTATAGTGAAAGGGAATCTTATCAGTTACTGAACAGATGTTGCATTCAAACAAATAGTTGATCTAAAGATGTAATTTTTGAAACTTGAGGACCAAAGTTGCAATATAGCCAAACTACAGGATGAATTGTAATTTATTATCATGATAATGAACTCTATGATAGTGTGGAAAGCAAGTATTTGCAAGGGATATGATATTCGTATACATTTTGGTTATCCACACCCTACATACGATCGTATAGTGGTTATACGATCAGATAGGTCAAAGGTATGTGGATAACCATAGCCATTTGCAATTGCTCTTGTCAATTTTAAATGCATTAAAATGATGGAATAAAACCAATCTTTTTTTAATAGGGAAGTAGAACGCAAACGGATAACAAGTTGCGTCACTATTTCTTTTGGATTGCAAAATCAAGTCTTTTAAACTACATTAATTGATCTTGGAGTCATACCATTAGTATGCATAACCCGTTGGACTCAGCTAAGTAGCTCCACAGCTTCAGATACAAAGAAACCAAAAAAGTATCAAATTAAAAGAAGTAAACATTTTTTGGTTGTCAATGCATGTTTCCTCATATTTGATCACTTTGCATGAAACAACTTTTAAGATAGTCTAGCCCACAATAAAAACACCTAAATTAAAAACGGGTCAAATGGCCTGTGTGTGCCTCATAGGTTATTCTAATTGTTTTCAAATCTTAAAGCATACTAAATCACTATATTGAAATTCAGATTATTATTAGTTGCAAAAAAAAAAAAAATCTTAAGTTACTTATAATGAACTTATTATTATTTATATATGGATAATTATCATCTTGTATTGGTGGTGCGTGCCGAATGGTTGAACAACATCCAACCTTAAACTAGTAGTTAAATGGATACAAACAAATAAGTAATGCAATGGTATTCATTCTTTCTAGCAATCTAGCTTTTGGACATAAATATTTATCTATACAATATACAATTTAATGATTTATAGCTTATGGTGTGTTGTGTTTTCTTTGATAAGAGCTTCTTAACTTGATGTATTCAAAATCAGGTTTGGTGTAGAGTGCTTTAAATGAAGCTTGAAATAAGGAAAGTGAAAAAGTTTTCTTGTATAAGCGGGTTTTTAAAAGCGTTATTAAGTAGCTTGATTACATATTGAAAACGATTTTAACTATAAGATTTTCCTAACACATAAGAGAGAAAATAGAGAGGTTCATGCAACATTTGGTGATGGGAATCTAAATTAAAGTTGCCAAAGTTAAGTAGAGGTGTAAAAAAACTGGTTTGGGCCTATTCACCCGGTTTGTAACCCGGCCCACTACACCAAAAGATACTTGTTTGGCTCAAACCAGTTAGGACTAGAGGTGTACTAAACCGGTTTTAAACCCGAACCGAACCGGTTTATAAACTGAACCGGCTTGGTCAACGGCTGGTCAAAACCGGTTTGACTCGAACCGGTTCGGTTTATAAACCAATTTAGAAGCAAGATAGGCCGGCCTGGTCACGTCGGTTCGGTCCGGTTTATAAACCAGTTTAACCAGTTTTTCTCAAGCTGGTTCAATTTTAAAATCGGTTTGGTAGATTTTAGGGGGAACCGGTCCTGAAACTGTCGATTTGGGAGTCGGTTTGGATGAAACCGGTTTTAAACCCAAACCGGTTCAGTTCGGTTTGCCTAAAACCGGTCTCAAACCGGTTTTTTTCACACCTCTAGTTAGGACCCGACCCAACCCACCAGGTTATGTATTGGTTTTTAGTTTCGTTCCCTCAAACCAATTTAAAAACGACCCAATTCGAAAAACATGCCAAAAAAATCGTTTTTTTCCCTCCCAACTCGGTTTCAGCTCGATCCAAACCAGTTTGATCAGGCTGAACATTCTTGCATCCAAACCGGATTCCAATCCGATTCAGTTTGACCAAGAGTTGGTTTGGGTTTAAATAAGGTGTGATACACGGATTCATGAGATTGAGATTATTATGCTTGTCTCAAACCCGTCGTATTGATAGTGTGTGACTCAAAAGATAGACCCGGCCGATTCTTTTTTTTTTTTAACCATTGTATCAAAGTCAAATTTTCATACTTTGTAATATTGACACTATTGTTGGTGCTCTAATTATTATATCTGATTTTAGGAGATCTAATAGTTACACAAACCTCTTGTAACTGAAGTCCTATATAGTATTATTAGTATATACAAGTCCAGTTTCAGTTACTTTCAATATTAATACTTTTTATCACATGCACATGCACATATGCACTTTTCAACATCTGTGACTATGAGCTTCTAAAGTTAATAACTTTATAGTCACAACACGAGATATATGCACATTATAAACTCTTTAATTTAATTACTTTTCTATACTCATGATAATAATATCAACCAAGTATCAAACTTGACAACCCAAGAACCACCCTCAATGGCCACACAACCAGACCCAAGTCCCCTAAACCTCAACCTCAACGCACCGTTACTATCAACCCGAAGGCCCACTGGTTCACCCACCAGTCCCAACACTGGATGGGATCAAACCCGAGTCCCCTTCGCATGGGAGCTATCCGCAGGCACACCGAAAGTCTCCCGAATTCAATTCCATGATGAGTTTCATAATATTAGTCCAATCCCACCGCCACCGGGGCGAAAGGTGGTGGAACATGAACATGATCAGTATGACGGTGATGACGATTTTTCAGACGCGATGGACACGTTTTCGTTGTCGGCGGCTATTGATATGGTGGAGTCAGCCGAGATGGCGAAGTTGCGTGGGAATATGTTGGATGGAATGGAACTGGATCCCGGAGGGAACCAGTCGCCGAGTTTTATTATTCAGAGGTTTTTATCGGATGCAAAAGCGCTTGCAGTTTCGTCTGGGCTCCCGATTCCGAAGAATGTTGGTGATCAGAAAGAGAAGTGTAAGGTGGAAATGATTAACGGGTCACCGAAAGGGTGTGGGTTGGGGTTGGATGGTTTGTTTCGACGGAAACATAAGCCGCCGTGTGGGGTTAAGAGTCCGGTGCGGGTGGCTTCAGCGAGTGTTAAGTCGCAGTGGGGATGGAAACCGAAAGGTAAGTAGGATTAGAGATGATTATATTTACGTTATATTTAAGTGATGATGATGATGATTGTGTTTTTATGTAAAGAGTGGTTTTCTATGTACAAAGATTTGGATTTTGGGGATGTGTTGTTATAACTAGGGATGTTAACAATTAAGTTTAGTCGAATCCAGCCGAGCCCAAGCACTTATCAAGCTTAAGTAGGCACACGAGTCAGGAGCATGTTATTTACAACTTTTATTTAATATACAATTATATATTTATACTTATCAAGCTTAAGTCGGCTCACGAGTCTACAAGACTAAGTAGTCTCTAAGTATTCGCTACAAGGTATGTCGCCGAGACGAGTTTCTTTAACTCCACCTAGTTACTAAGAATCGATCAAAGTAGCCAGAATCACATCTAGTCGGTCAACTTGGGCCGATTTTAATTTTTAAAAATAAAACATAATTCGTATTTCAGTAATATTGAAAAAAATATATTATTTTTTACTTAAAGATTTGCAAATTTTAAAATATTTAGTATTTAAAAATGTTTTTCTTTTATTTATATTAATATTCACGTATTTGTTATAAATATTAGTAAACTTATGAAATTTGACATATATATAATCTCCAAAAATTAATTTGTTTTATATTTACCATTTCCGAATACACCCGCCTAGCGACTTTTGCAACCTTGATAAATATTACAAGTGTACATATATAATTAAAATAATAAATGAGTCGAACTCATGCTCTTGTAAGTTAAAAGAGCCGAGCTCGAGCCTTGATGAGCTCGAGCTCGAGCTCGAGCTCGGCTCATTTACGCCCCTAACAATATTTTGCGCACCTTAATTGATTCTATGACGACCAAATAATTAAAAAAATCAGTTTACCCAAACAAAAAGTGAAAGTAACTACTATAACCTGTTCAACCAGAAGCATGAATCACAGAATGTGTATAGTATTCAAGCAAGCACAGACATACTCAATAATCTCCAAAAACCGCTGCTAGCCCGCATAGCGTTTGACACGATAATCTTTATATCCGTCAATCGTGAGAACCGCATTCATATTTATACTTTCCTTACAAACCAGATAAAAGAATAATGATGCGCAATAACAAATAAACAAAACTAGAAGTTTTATAATTTAGATACTTCTCCTTCTTGGTTCACCTTTAAAGAAGAACTCAATGAAGATTCATCTTGAATATTGCTAGTAAGATTCGAGTTCTTTGCCCTAAGATTATCCAGTTTTTCAACAAGCCCCTGAACGCGACGCACCTGAAAAAAATAAATAATAATAATACTAAATATTGATGTAAATCAATAGCAATAAATGAGCCGAGCTGCTCGCGAGCAACTCAAGCTCGGATCCATAAAAAGCTGGAAACAAGCCGAGCTTTTTGGAGTTCAAGCCGAGCCCGAGCCTCAAATAAAGCTAGTTTACTTATCAAGCCCGAGCTCGAGCCATTTATGGGAAGCTCGTTTAGGCCCATCAAGCCTAAACAAACCTTGTGTATTTTTAAGGTTTACCTCCTTTGGACGTCTCCGTCTTAATTTCACACTGCACACCCGAGCTAGAGCCAAAGTTTGGCTCATTTAATGTATTATGTACTACAGGAGCTCGAGCCGAGCTTAGGCTCATTTAAGTTTTTTCTCAAAATATATAAAAATAATTAAAAGAATTAAAAAGGTATATAAACTAATTAATAAATAATAAACGCGCTGAGCGCAAGCTTGAAAAAATAACTCACGAGTCAAGCTCTAGAAAAATAGCTTGAGCTCTTGCAAATAAAAAATGAGCCGAGCTCAAGCCTAGTCAAGCTTGGGCTCGACTCAGCTCGGCTCGTTTGCACAACTAAATTAGCAAAATAAGAAACTGACCTCCAATTTTCTCTGCATTCTCCCATCTCCTTCAGCATCAATTCCATCCAATTTCAGCAACTGCCTCATCAGCATCTCGGTTAAATAAACAAAATCTTTATCTTGTATTTGAGTCCCACAACAAACCATAGTCTCTAAACTAACCACCTAAACAAACAAGCAAAAGTTACTCGTTTTGACCCGTCAAATAGTCAACACACAATAAGGAGGGAAGTTAAAATGCAAAGGGAGACAAAAATTAGAGGTGTGAGAAGGATTTGTGGCCACACAAAAAACTAATAAAAAAAAATCAAAGAAATTATAAAAAAATCATAACTCAAAATATAAATAAAAAACGAAAAAATTTTAAAAACCAGAATGTTTCCCGAGTCATTCTCGTTCCAAAAAAAAAGCGCCGAAAAGACACAATGCCGAAAATGAACAAACAACACAATGATAAATAAAAAAAGACACAATATGCCGCAAAATATAACACAATGTTGAGTAATATAACACAATATCCAGAAAAAAGACACAATAAATGACGAAAATATACAAAAAAACACAATGATAAATAAAAAGACACAACTTGACCCCACAATAAGGTACCTGTTGTGCAAACTGATTGTTTTCCTCTCTTACTCGATTAACAGCCTCTAGCCCTCTTGATATCTCCACCTCAATGTTTTCCTTAATTTCTTCAACTTTTTCAAGATCTTCATTTTTCGTAGGTGTGTTCTCAATTAATATTACTTTTGCATTGTCTTTCACACCAGGCATCTGCAAGCTTTCATGGTCATCACTTTCTTTTCCTCTGAACAACACGGTCTGCGCCTTTGGATCTACACCAGTAGCTTTTGCAATCTCCCGTTTTAAATCACCTTCATTGCCAAAAAAGATATTTGATATGTTTTAAGGTATTAACAAAAGAACAGACAATTTGCTATTGCAGTGCCCAATATGCAGAATCATTATTTAAGGGTACATAGAAACATAGCGTTAACTGTCTAAAACTAGAAGTGGCAATTTTGGCCCGTTACTTGTAAACGGGTCAATTTGGGTTATGGTGAACGGTCCACATGGACACAGATATCACGTATGTCGGTCCGAATATGCGAAAGAACAAAAGAACAAACAAATTATAATTTGAAATTTTTAATGTAGGGTGATTTTTTATAACAATGAAAATACACCTATATACTCCCTTGTTGGTTGCACAAATGATTTGAAATTATGAAACAAAAGTCACAATAGTTTTGTCATTTAAGCCTCATATTTCACAGGCCAAATAAGATGTTCAACTATGGATGAGCAATAACTGAACCATTAGCCGAAACCGAACCGCCGTACTGAACCATTCGTATATTCATATATTATTTCTAGCTTTTTATACCCGCAATTCATGTATTTCATACTTTATACCTCCACTTCATGTATTTGCCTTAGTAGTCTCGAAGAAGGCGTGTGGGCCTGCCCCTAAGCAAAATTTGATTTTGGTTATGAACCAAAATAAACCTAACCGAACCGAAAACCAACAAACTAACCAAATAAGCGAAACCGAATTAACCGAAAACCAATTGGTTAATAAAATAGATTAACCGATGACTTTGGTTTCGGTTTACGCTACTAACTGAACCGAACCGAATCGAACCGTTGCTACCTAATACCATAATTCATAATTCCGTGTTAAATTTAATTTGAATAATTATAATAAGGATAAGGAAGTGAAAGTATACCGAAGGTGGATTGAGGAGAGGTAAAGACGTCGAAATTGCTTGAACCAAAAGTCACTTTGATCTTCATGTTACCGCCACCGTTGTCGCCGGTGGTGGCGGCGGTGTCTCCTCCGTGATCTTCCATCATCCAAAAAGCAGCTGCTACTTGGTGTTCTTTTGAGATAATTTTAAAATTTAAATGGAATTAAATTAAATAAATACATGTTGTAATTTGATTGTTTTTGGTGAATATTAATTGAAATCCATCCATTATTTTTCATATATATTTTCTAGTACGTTTTTGTAAAATTCTAGTACTGAAGAGGTAGGTCCCAGTTGGACCCGCATTACTTAACCCCCAGATTATCCATAATCTGCCCGGGGTCGCCTAGTGTTTCTTCAAGTACCCAAGAGAAAACGTATTTTACCGAGTAGCTATACCCGACCAACAAGTACGGACCAAACATACATCGATACTTTGACATTCATTTTTATGTTTTATCCGGTTTTATATGACACCCCAATTTCAAATACGACCAACAACTAAACAAGACTTTTAATTGAGTATGAGTTTTTTCTTAAAAGCTTGAAGCTCCTAAAAGCTCTCATTGCGAAACATACCAATTGAGTTGCATTACTAACGATTCATGCCTTAAGCAACTAACACAACTCATTAGCCATTAGTGCATTACTAACGATTCATACCTTAAGCAACCAACACAACTCATTAGCCATTAGTGAGTTACTAACTATTCATAGTTTAAGCAACTAAAACTTGGGGGTTGTTTGGCAGGATAATTCAACATATGGTTATAGTGACAAAGCTTAAACTTTTATATAGGACAAAGCTTGAACTTTTATATAGGTGATCAAAAGCCACGAACCATGGGTTCGGGGTGACTCAATATGTAATCCGGTTCCCCAGTCGCCAATGCTTAGTTCATACTTTCTTGAGATCTATTTCTTTACTTCATTCAAAATATTTGTTCCTAAGCATCCATGAACGTTTTAATCTCTAGTTTGCATTTTATTTATTTACACACAAATACTAAATTGGTATCCAATTTCCGGTAATATATGCTTATATAGTGTTTATTTTTCAAAATGTATAAAGTATAAACGAATCCATGAGATTTAAGAAACTTAGAAAAGTTAAAAACACACAACAAACTCCTCGTCATTTCTGTTTTAAAATAAGTTCCAAACCATCACAACAACATGGACCAACATGACAAACAACATAAGTATATATATATTAAATCAAACCAAATAAATATAGTGTTCTTATTATTATTCTCGATCTAATTTACCGCCATCAGAACCGCCTCCCCAACCACATGCCCTTCAATTGCCTCCAATAACTTCTCCTTTGTCACCTACACATAATAATAATAATAATAATAATAATAATAATAATAATAATAATAATTAACTAATTAATCATATCCGTGAAATAAAACCAACAAATATGTTATTAATTACCTTATTCCCCAAATCAAGTTCATCATCCAACGCATACAACTTAAACTCGAACCGGTGTCCGGGTGACGGCATCTTCGGGGCCCGCCACCCGGGCACCTTAAAATCATTATGCCCTTCTTTGATATTCGCATAATCGCCACCCATATTCTCCTCTTTCCCGGAAAACCCTTCTGGGAGCCCTTTTAAACTAGGCGGGATATTAACCACAACCCAAACGGTCCAAGGAACCAGCGGATCGCTTGGGTCGGGTGCATCAATATCCTCCACCACTAGTGCTAGCGTTTTCGTCCCCTCTGGGACGTTGTACCATTCTAACGGTGGCGATATGTCTCGTTTTGTACCTACAAAGTCGTACATAAAAATATATAAAACAAACAAACAAACGTACACAGTAAAAATTATTCATTATTACAAAAATGACAAACGATACCTTGACCGTCACCGGTGTATTTACGCGGTAGTCGGCCTTCATGATCGATACCGGAAGATGCGAGACTGAACTCATCGCTTGCATTCGCCATTGTTGGATCTTCAAAATATTGTTATGTGATTAATATTTTTGGTTTTATTACTTTTTATTATAGTGTTGTGGATGATTAGGCTTTGTGGGTTGTTGACACGTGTAATTATGTTCTAGTAGTTTAGAGAAGGTGTTGTCATGTTGACACTTGACACGTACGTGGTAGCTAGAAAGAGCCATAGTGATCTTTGTAAATCGATTGTCATATTAATATTGGCAACAGTTTTTAAATTTTATTAGGTTTGATTTTTAAGTGACAAAGTTAGCTTAAATTCAAGCTTGGTAGAAAAAAAAACTAAAGTAAAAAGTTTTAACGCTTTAATTCATTGGGCCAATTTGTGCATGCTCAAACATAAGACTAATTGTAATTTGATTTATGACATGGATATCTTAATATTATCTTAAATATATACAATCGAAACTCTCTAGTTGCTACCCATCTCTTCTTAATCCATCAGATTACTTTATTTGTAAATGAAGACTTCTCATGCATTTGATTTGAATTCACGGGTATGACTCTCACAAAACCCAGATAACCCTTAAACGGGCTATAGCAGCTTATTAAATTAAAAATTAATCTCACCAAATATTTGATAAGAAAATTCCATAAAATAGGGATATACTAAAATTATTATTCGATTTAAAAAAAGATATTATTTATAATTAAATAACGATTTTATAGTAATAAAGATAAGCGCGTCATAGGTCTCACCAAACCCGGATAACTTTTAAACCGGGTTAAGTATCTTATGTGTTTGTAAAACCCTATCATAATCAAGCTCTAAGTATATTATTTTTACTAACAATAAATAAAATTAAAATCTAAAAAATATATAAATATTAGAAACAATATAAAACAACCGCTAACACGGAAGATAAAAGCTACAAGGTATCCGCTCGTAAGTGTTTGATACCTGCTAGGTAGAAACACGAATCTAGCAAAATATATACGAGTCTGATCTGAGCCTAAATAATTAAATATAAGCTCATTTAATACACAGGTTCAAAATTAAGCTTTACTTATCAAACTTAAGTCAAGCCTAACCAAGCAAAATATCTATATCGTTTTTATTTAATGCTTTAACCATGTACCGTTACTACTGCTTTTGGCGGGAAGAAAACGATGAAATCATCATGGAAAACAAATGCCATTGTTGATGAACATGTTGCTTCTGGTAATCATACATTTACTTTATCTAATAGCGTTTTTTAATTTGAAATTTGTAGTGCACACCAACTGTTCGATGAAATGCCTGAATGAGTCTTAAGTTTGATTTAGGTGAAGAATATGTTACTTGTTAAAGTTTATAAATAAGTTCAAACAAACAAACATTCAAATGTCTGATATAGGGCTGTTCACTAGTCGAACCCGAGTCAAGCCTGGGTGAGTTTGAGCCCACTCGAAATTAAACGAGGCAGCTCGGACCGGCTCAAGCTCAATCTTGAAGTTAAACAAGCCAACGAGCCGAGCTTGGGTCAAGATCTACTCAGTTACAAAAATGATCCAGCTTGGCTCAGGTCGTTTCAAATAAGTTTTTTAGCTAGTTTTATTCGAGCTATTATCGAGCGAGCCCTGAGCCCGAGCTTTTTGAACAACCCTAGTTTGATATATGATCAAAAAATGATTTATTGGAACATATAGTGTTTAGGGTTTTAGTATCGAGCCCGGTCCGTCTATTTTTATAGTAACCGCTATTGAATGGAATGAATCAAATCAAGTCTCTGACCAGTTTACATATAGAGATTACAATATATTTAGTGATTACAAATTTACAATATACGTGGGCTCGATACTAAGACCCTAAATACTATATGTTCCAATAATCATGGATTGCAGTATGGCTTATCAAGCCAGCAATTCAGTATGGCTTATAACACGATGAAATTTGAGAATATGACACTGGTATCACATTGTGAGGACTATAAAAATATTATATCATTCCCATTTCTTACCTCAAGAATTCGCATTCTGTATGCTATATACACTGAAAAATTTAGAACATCAAAAAAAGAATTTTACGCATCAGAACTCACAGTTTGGTGAACGGTGAGTCTGCTTCTGATGAAGAAGTAGACGAAGAAGTCGACAACAGTTTTGTTCGATCGAAGCAAGTGCATTTTGGATCATGAATGGCTTGCGTTCGAGAGAAATCAAGTTTGTTACAAAACACGCAGTACCTTCCTTTTGACTTGTCAACTTCTGATTCGAATTCACTTTCATCTGAGCTTTCATCACTGCATAACATCTCCTCATCATCTTCGTTTTCTTCGAAGAAACCGTAAGGTGCATAACGGACACCCAACACCAGACAAATCATCATCACAAGTTTGTTTGTGTATTCATCCCAAAAGTGTCTCCCTTTCTTTGAAAACATAACAGATCCTGTAACAATGGCTGCACCTGCTCCATATCCAACCCCGGTCAATATGAACTGCCAATCGAATCCGCTCTTTGATTCTTGAAATATTGGTTCAGATTTCTTTGTGGGAATGATTAAATCAGAGCACTTTATGGTTAATGGATCCCCACACAATTGTTTGTTTCCTATGTACGAACCAGCATCAAAGCTCTGAAGTTGTGTGCCTGTCGGGATTCTTCCTTCCAAATGATTGTTTGACAAATTTAAGACAGAAAGAAATGTCAGGAGTGTGAGTGTAACCGGGATGTTTCCTGTTAATTTGTTTGATGACATATCTAATGATTCAAGCTGACTCAAATTTCCCATAGATGATGGGATAGAGCCTGTGAATCCATTATGAGATGCATTGAGAACATACAGTGCTTTGAGTCGCCCAATTGTGCTCGGTAGTTCCCCTGAAAATTGATTATTTGAGATATCAATGGATGTGAAAACTGTCAAGATTTTGACTAACTCCAACTCGAGTCCTTTGGCTGTGACTGTAACTGTATCTTGATAATAGTAATTACTAAGCTGTAATACAGTGAAACTGAGGTGCTTCTTTGCTGGTGGATCTCCATTCTCATCATTCATCATAGCAGCCCATTGCCTGAAACCGATGTCAGGGATTCTACCGTTTAAATGATTGGAAGCTATGTCAACAATCTGAAGCTTTGACCAATTATTATGCTGGGCTTGATCACAAACAACTGATCCATGTAACCTGTTGGATCGCAACACAAGAACACGTAAGTTGGTGTTTTTACCCAAAAAACATGGATACGTGTCGTTTATCTTGTTGTTTCCTAGGTTTAACACTTCTAACATCGTGCAGTTGGCTAAAGATTCTGGAATCTTCCCTTCTAGATGATTGTCATGCAGATCTAGTGTGTTTAACCCGCAGGTGCTAGGAAATGTTCCCTCGATTCGACCCGTTAGACTATTGCTTGCCAAGTTTAGTACACCAAGACTGCCACCAAATTCAATCAAACACTGTGGTATCATTCCAATTAAACGATTATTTGACATATCAAGAGCCTTTAGGTACAAAGTATTGCAAATGGTTTGTGGGATCTCCCCAGTGAGTTTATTGTTAGAAACCGAAAAGAAATATGCAAAGTTGAGGTTTCTCCCAAGGCTATCAGGGAGTGACGAATTGAAAAGATTGTTTGAATAGTCTATGAATGTGGCTGTTTGTGGCGGAATCGGAATTGCCCCACTGAGAAGATTGGAATGCAAGTCAAGTACAAAAAGATCAGGCAGAATATAAGGCTCTTCGAGGCTGGTTAACTGGTTACGAGAAAGATTCATGTATGAAATACTTCCATTCCCAACTGTCCACATCCATTTTGGTATTTGGCCTGCGATTTTGTTGTTGGAAAGATCGAGATTCATCAATCTTGATTGATTTCTTAGATTGGGAAACTTTACAAGATTGCAAGAAGCCAACTTTAAGGTCGAGAATCTTGGAAGATGATTCACCAAGGTGATGTTATCGCTCGTTATGATCGACAACTTATTAAATGAAAGATCAAGAGTCGTTAGATTGCTCAAACGATCTTGAAAAGATATGGTTTTTATGGTCCCGCTCAGCTTATTCGATGATAATAACAAGATACTAAGCTTTTGAAGCTCAAAGATTGATCTTGGGATTTCTCCTTCCAATTTGTTACTACTCAAATCAAGCGTATCCAACGAAGACATTGATGAACTAGTGAAATTAGGAACTAGGCCACCAAAATCATTACTGGAAAGCAGCATTTGTTGCAGTTTTGGCAAAGAGAACAAAGATGAAGGTATACTTCCATTAAAACCATTAAAACTTAAATCAACCAAAACAAGATTTTCGAGATCTTTAAAGTGAGCAGATGGAATCATACCCGATAAACTGTTACGCGACAAATAAACATGGGTAAGATTCTTGCACATTTGAAATGATGGAATTTGCCCAAAAAGGCTGTTTGATGACAAATCTATGTACCTCAATTGGGTGAGGTTTTCTATAGATTTCGGTATCTGCCCGCTGAAATTACTATTAGAAAGATCAATACTTGATAAATTCTTTAGATTTCCTATTGATTTTGGTATCCAACCAGAAAATTTTGTGTGGCTGAGCATCAAACTTTTAAGGGATCCATCAATAGGAAAATCAGGTAAAGAACCAGAAAGATTCATGTTCTGAGCTAAATCAATAATCTCTAACTTCTGCAACTGAAGAACCTTACTGGGAAATGTTCTTATCAAATTACAAGAACCAAGTTTCAGTATTGTCAGATTCTTGAAATTTGCAAAGAACTCAGGAACTGGTGCACTTAGGTTGTTTAAAGCTAGATGAATTACTGAAAGTGACTGCAAATTCCGAAGAGAATCATCTAAAGGACCCGAAAGTTTACAATTTGACAAGCTTAAAACCTCCAAATTCGGTAAAGATGAAGATAAACTCTGCCCCCAATCAAATCTTTGTGATGATATATTCACATTATCAAGATAAAGACCTGTTAACCTTGTAAAGTTTCTAACAAGTGTAGCCAGATTCGGGTTTTCAAGTCTTAGCGAACGAGTTCCGAACGAGAACAACGAAGAAAGATCAAGAATTTCCAATCTCGTCAGCTGCGATAACTCTCCAGGAACCTGCCCCGAAAACAACGAATTCGACAAGTTCAAAACTTTCAAACTTTCCAAACTCCCAAATCTTGAAGAAATCTGTGAGAAATTGAAGTTATTTGCAGCAAGATTCAAGCTTTCAAGATTCTTGAGACTAAAAACAACACTGGAATCATTAATTCCAACCGAAATCGATTCGTTGCTTAAATTCAGCCCGATAACCTGACCGGTTACGCTGCAATTAACACCCAACCACTTGCAGCAATCTGTGACACTTGTGTTCCAAAAAACCAGCTTTGTTGAAAGTGAAGAATTGAACTTAATATCATTCTTTAACTGGATCAAGATTGATCTCTGGTCATTTTGACATTGACCAGAAACGGATAACAAGAATAGGCAAAAGGGTATGAAAAAAATGTGAAAACAGAGGTGGATTTTCATTGGTAACAAGAATCTGAGATACCCATATGATGTTTATATAATATACCGTACAAGAAATGAAATTATAAGCCTTTGGAGTGGAATATGTTTTTGGGGTTGAACCAGAAATTTTGGTGAAGTGTTTTTGCAGCGAATAATACAGAGGGTTGAAAATAAGTACAGTTATTTTGGTGTGGTTGGCATGGACCAGTTCTTTGCGTTGACTAATGACTACACTGAATTTTATATGTTCTCTTTTTTATAATAATATACCTATTTTTATAACATATTGTATTTTAATAATATAAACTATCACTGAATTTGATATGTTCTATTTTAAATAAAGTTGATAATAATTCATCTTGGTCATTTGATCAATTTGGCTATTTGCAAGTGTAAACGGGCCGATTCGGGCCTGAGGTCGATTAGGATTGAGCTTGGTTCGTTTAGAGCACTTTCTCTAAAGCTCGAGTGCGGCTCGTGAGTTGTTTTTCAAGCTTGGGCTTGGCTCGTTTATTATTGTTTAACTAATTTATATATGTTTTTAATTATTTATATATTTTTTGAGATAAACCTTAAACGAGACTAAGTTCGACTCAAGCTCGTGTAGTACCTTAAATGATCCAAAGTTCGATTGTGTAGTCTGAAAAGTCCAAAATTGTAAAACTTAAAAATGCGCAAGACTCGGTATGGTTCGACGAGCCTAAACAAGCTTCCCATGCAAGTTTTGAGTTCGGTCTCAATAACTAAACGGACTTTATTTGAGACTTGGGCTCGGCTCGACCTCAGAAAAGCTCAATTCATTTTGAGCCTTTTATCTATCCAAGCTCGAGTAGTTTGTGAGCGGCTCGGCTCATTTACACCCTTATTTCCAAGACAATCTCTCTTTAACGGAAAAATAACTAAGTCTACACGTAATGAACAATTGACTTGTTTTTATCCAAATCAATGTATTATAAACTGCTTTAAAATGACATATTGAAAGTTAGGGTAACCGATGTTACTTTTTCATTAGAGTGAAACTAATCTTAACAATGAGATTGAAAATAAAAAGTGTCAGTGAACTACCGGCCGATATAATTGTTTGATAATGAAAATCGAAGTGTATTCGAACCCGACTCGTTTAGTTTAACCCATATGAAACTTTGATATTTTTCTTTTTTGTACGGATGAAGCTTGATATTTTTTTTGCATTAATGTCATATGTTTCTTCAACTGGTGACTGACCCAAACTTGGGGGTGCTTTCTTTGGGCCCTTATCTAGAACACATGGTAGACATCGTATCGAACTTGACTTCTTTAGATAGATTCTTTATAAGAAAATAAATATTAAACATTTTATAAAAAAATCATATTAGTGTTAAGGATAATCACAATTAGTGGATGAAAGAAAAATTGATTATTATAAAAGAAGGGTCAAGTTATTCTATAAATGTGGACGAAAATGAGAAGGATTTGTAGAGAAAAAAAAATAATGAAAAATTAATTAAAAAAATCATAACTAAAATTTTAATATAAAAACAAAAAATGTAAAAACACAAAAATGTTTTCCTCGTATAAAAAAAACTTGAAAAAGACACAATGTTGAGTGAAAAAGATCACTTTCTTTTTGTTTATCAGTGTTTATTTTCGTCATTTATTGTGTCTTTTTTTCTTGACATTGTGTTTAATACCCAACATTGTGTCATATTTTGTTCGCAATTGTGTTACATTTTGCCATCTATCGTGTCTTTTTTTGTTTATCATTGTGTTGTTTGTTTATTTTCAGCATTGTGTCTTTTTTCTCGGCATTGTGTCTTTTCGTTGTTTTTTTTTGGAATGGGAATGACGGGGAAAACATTTTAGTTTTTAATTTTTTTTTTATAAAAAATAAAAAATGATAACTCAATATTGTACATGTAAAACAAGGTAAGAGATACTTAATTTGGTTCGTATCAATCTACATCTAGACAAAGAAAAGTTGTTACAAAATTTTGAAACTATAAGTTTTAATCATCAAATATATGTTTTAGTGTAATATTTGAAACGTAAAGTAGAATCTTGAATAATAATAATCATGCCGTGTATTTTGACCTTTTGCAAATTGTAGACTTTTATTATGTATCATAAAAGTTATCCGTGTTTTTAAACAAATGTATATTATTCTGCTAAAATTATGAATATCATCAAATCAATAATAAAAAAGGATCTTATAAAATAAAAAAAAACATACGTGTAATTTTATAAATTATAGATTCTAATGATTAGAAAAACAAAAGAGGACAGATAATAAAAACAGAAAAAAAAACTGTACAAAAATATGCACCTAGTTTTATTAAATTTCTGTTTTTAGAAATTAAGTAATTTTTCTTTATGCCATGTAACAATCAATATCATCTACGTTTTTTTCTTTAGCAATATCGTGTTTGATGTGTACATTTGATTACGTATTGCAAAAACGGTCGTTAGAAATAATTGAATAATAAACCTATTTAATCGACTACAAAATGGTCAAACAACTTGAATTAAACTAATTACAATAAATACTCAAATTAATTAATAGATAATACTACTATATTAGGTTGATGGATGTTTAATAACATTTTAAAGCGACTTGTACAAGGCAATTGGTGATGCAAACACGAGAGCGTATTTAAATGGTTTAATCAACAAAATGATTTCTACTAATAATTTAGTCGCAAGCTTAAAAGCTTTACTATGTTTATCAAAATATCAAAAACTATTAAACTAACCAAACCGCAACCGTACTTATAATAGACATGGAGATGAAAATTATATATGCAGTATGTTAAAGTCAAATTCTAATTGGTGTTAGTCAAGTAAACAAGGTTAAAAAAGTTCAGGGGGTATTTGGTCATTAGTTTAAAGTTGGCAAAGTTTTGGTATAATGTGGCAAGCCACTTAAGTTTGAGGGACTGTGTGCGTAACTTTGACACGAGACTTGCATGAGTGTTTGTTAACAATTCGTTAAAGTGGGGATGATATATATCCGTAAGACTTAGGGCTCGAAATCAATTTTTTGATTCATTCAATGTCGTTTGTAATTCGTTTCATATTTTTTGTAAATCATTCAATAGTTCATCCATGATAATCATACTTTTATTTTGTGGCCAACTATACATTTCTTCGATGTAATTCCACTACAATTGAGTGGCGATGTGTTTTACGAGAAGTATTGAAGGAAACCTTTGCCGTGGAGAGTGTGAGATAATGAAAACCATGTCTGGTGTAATATATTATAATCAATGACATATATGAATACAATACAGATAAATATAAGAAAACATAATCAAATACAATCTTCTAACTATGATAACAATATAATAATCAAACTCTAATAATATATAAAAAACTATTGTTTAAAAAAGGAATCAAAATCCAAAACAATATCCTCTTTGATTTTGTTTATAGTAGTTGACTAATGATCAAGTCACCCGACGACTTCGATGGATACATCAGTGGGTTTGGTTACATACTTGATATAATATTATCACAAAACATATTTAAATCATTAGATTTGTGAAGCCATAAGCTCACCATGGCTTGTATCCTATGCACCGTAATTTGTACTAAAATCAAACTGTATCAGCTTAAGTTACCTCGACACAATTTGCAATTACTTCCACATTAACTTGTGAAAAAATAGATTAGCATGTCAACCAAAAGCATATTCGAGAATTGTTACAAAATTTTTTGGCGAGTAAGTAAAATATAAACTCGATAACTCATATATAAAAAATGAATAATCCTTAAGAATTCCAACTAGGGTTTAACCATGAAAACCATTTCTTTTAAAACGGGCTATTGTGGCTTTACATTAATTAGTGAACAAGACTGTGAATCTACGATTGTTGGTTATTCTGTTAATATACAGATTTTTTTAATACGTATAAAATTTTTACAAACTACGAGCCTCCCTTGGTGATCGAGCCTTGGACCATCACCCACCCTGCCTCTCCCAAGGCCAGCCCTAATGTCAACCAAACTACCAAAACGCTTAGTTATGGTTCAGTTAGACTTTAAAACGGACCCATGCACGACTCTAGTTTAGATGTAAAAACGCAATAGGGAGCCGGATATCAACAAAAATCATGAAACTGAGTGAGTAGCAGCCAAACTAGTGTGAAGTACTTTACTACTTTATATATAAAAGCACAAACAAAGCTTTTCAATATAGCTAAAAGTATATCATATGGGTCATACATGTAATTCATGCAAACTCACACTAGTTTGCAACTTTGCATTACTTCGGGTCTCATTGTTGTTTTGAAGTATATAGTGGAACATGGCCCCACACGGTGTTCGAAATTTAAAACATAGGATACTTAGAGAGCCGTTTGCAAAATCGTTTATTTATTTATATCATGAATTATGGGTGCCTTAATTTTAACGATGAAGACAAATATCATATTCTTAATTGATACATTTCCTATTTGTTTGTTTGTAGCATGACTTGAATATCAATATAATATTTTGGTTGTTAGCTAGGTGAAGCGTACGAATGTTTCACAACTAGAATTAGTAGATCAAACTGTTATTGAATTAACCAAATATCTCTTGTCTTAACGGAACGATTACAATATAGAAAAACCAAACTGATAAAGAATCAGAAGGAAAGATGAGAGAATAGATTCACAGAGTATGAGATGGGAAGAGAAGCCAAAACATTCTAACAATAATCATTCATGTTCCTTTCTCTATTGCTCATTTCGTTCGTTAAGGGTTGTTAATGAACCGAGCCGAACTAAGCGAAGGCTTGCTCGTTGCTTGGCTCGTTTGCAACCGAACCGAACGGTTGAAAGTCGAACTGAGCGAAAATCAAAACGAACCAAAATCGAATCGAGCATTTTTCGATCAACATCGAGTGATTTTCGAGCATTATTTATTTATTTTTTCACTTTAAAAACTTCAATAAAAACAAGTTTGAAGGCTGTAAATATATTTTGTAAACAAATTAGTAGTTTTTAGATAAACGTGTAATAGGTTGTAAAATTATAAGAGAAATAAGTTTGAAGTGAGATATAATGAATATGTAAACAAACTTCTAGTATTCTGAAAATTTGAATCGAACTAATGAAACTATAAAATTAAAGGAATAAGAACAATTTAAAAGGGCTTAAAAATTGTATTCTTATATTTTATTATGTGTGTTGTTTATATATTTATATATTTGTTCATATATAATTATATATAAAATAAATTAAAATTATTCGAGCCGAACCGAACCGAGCAGATCTTTGCTCATTGCTTGGCTTGTTTACAAACTGAACTGAGTAGAGCGGCTCGTTTACAATCGAGTGAAAAACGAGCGAGCAATTTCCAAACGAGAGACGAGCGGTTTGGACGACCCTAGTTCGTTTATGTCTGTAATGTTTCTTCTAGGTGTTGGGCCACCACAACTGGGCTAATTGGTCTCAGGTCCAGTTCGTAACACTAGGTCATTACAAATTTACAATAATATACCATTACACCAAATACTTATTGGTATCATGCAGTTTTGTATTTTTTTTAAATACCGTTATTAACATTAACATCTGTGTTACTTTTTTCTGGACACACGTAAAGTTATAAATTACCAAACTGTTTAAATTTGCTTCTTGTGATCACATTTGGATGTAATCTGTATTCAAATATATTGAACAGCTTTCACAAAACAACAATGAAATTTTGCGAATTTTGTGATAGATGGTATCATGGTGGTGTTAACTCTTATGATATGCTAATGAAGCAAAAAAGTATGTTAATGATGAAGCAAAACATTATACGGATAGCAAATTGATATAGTACCATGGCAAAAAAAGATACATCCAATAATATAGAAAATGAAGGAAGGTAATTAATTTACTTTTATTTTTGAAGACTTCATATGAAATAACTTGTAAAATTGTTGTAAGTCAGATTAGTTTGCTTTGTCCTTTAGTTTTGATAGTGAGTTTTTCATTTTCATTATGGAGGATTTATGAATTTGATATTAATCAAGATTAAAATAAAATGAGGTGCTTGTTAATGCTTTGAGCTAAATTGGAGTTCCTGGACTAGGCCATACAAAACCAAGAAGGAAAGGAAGACCAAAAAGAATTGGCTGTTGGGCAGCCCAAGAGAATTAGTTAATCTATACCATATTAAAATATCCTGAAAGGCCATATATTGAGTTTAATCTAGAGATGATCAAAAAAACCGGTTCCTGGAACCGAACCGGTGGACCCGATCCGGTTCCTACCCGTTTTTTGTAGGAACCGGACCCTATCTGATTCAACCCGATGATCCGTGACCGGTTCTTGCATTTCTGAGTGGGGGCGGGTAGGAACCGGAACCGGAACCGAACCAGAACCGGTTCTGGAACCGAACCATCCGGAACCCAGTTATGAACCGGTTCTAGCCGTTTGATCGATTATAGCCGTTGGAAATCGTTTTTTTTGGCCGTTTTTTTGACCGTTGGGATCAAAAATAGCCGTTTTTTTAGCTCCCCCAAGCACCCCACTACTAGTATAAATAGGTATTTGGTGTCATGGGTTCATCACAACACTCAAAACGCAAACCCGAACGCAAAAAAATACAAAAAAAACGCTATTACAACGTTTTGAGTTCTCTAATCTCTTGTTTTCTCTTCTTCTATATTCACATTTGTTGTTATGGCTGCCTCACAATCATCGGTTGGTCAAGGTTCCAACGCCGAACCAAGTTTCGTTCGTATTGTACCTCATAATCGTAATCAAGAGATTTGGTGCAATTGGGATTTGGTTGAATTGAGTGACCATTCATTGAAGGCTCGGTGCAAGTTTTGTGGTGTTTATTTAAACCCACTTTCGAATTCAAATTTGAAGAAACACATCGAAAAACGGTATTGCAAGACGTTGAAAAAGAACGCCGATTCGCAACAAACGCAAATGGATAGTGAAGGCGGAATATTTACATACCAAATTGATCGAGTTCAAGATCGTATGGCGAAGTTTGTGGTTCAAGAAGCTTTGCCGTTTAGCCACTTCGACAACCCTCGCTTAACCGCCATGATTCGAGATACGCTTCAACCACAATACACTCACGTAAGTCGTCATACTCTTAAACGTTATTGTTTAAAATTGTGGAAGAAAGCCAAAGAGGTACTAATTGCATATTTTGAAAATATAAATACGGGAATAAACTTAACTAGTGATGTTTGGTCGGCTCCACATGGTCTACCCGAATCTTATCTTTGTGTCACCGCTCATTGGGTAGACCCGTCATCGTGGGAAATGATGAAACGAACCATTGCTTTCGAACTCTTTGAGTATCCACATACGGGAGATAATTTGTTTGAAATTTTAGATTATGTTATAAAAACTTATAAACTAGAAAATAAAATATTTTCAATGGCATTTGATAACGCGTCGAATAATACATCGGCGGTTGATAAATTAAAATTAAAATTAAAATATAAGCCGATTTGCAATGGTGTATTTTTTCACTCAAGGTGTGTTGCACATATCATTAATTTAATCGTGCAAGACGGACTTGCTTCGGATGAGGTTACATCGGTTATAAACGATTTTAGACTAATGATACATGAAGTTTTTAAGAAAAGTAAAAAAAGACAAATGGAATATAGAAAATTTTGTAAAGATACGGGAAGAAAAGCTTTGGGAGCTAATTGGGATGTACCTCATCGATGGAATTCCACTTGCATAATGTTTCAAAGTGCTTTGGAACAAAGAGAAACTTTACAAATATTTCATTATAGTCTTGCCGAGAATGATTTGGCAATCCCCTTTTCAAATGAGAAATGGGAAATTATCAATGACTTATCGACTTTTCTTGAAGTTTTTAAAACATCAACTACGAAACTATCGGGAACGTATTATCCGACAAGTCCCTTGGTTCTTTCAGAGTTATTTTTAATGGTTAACAATCTTAAATAATTTGAAAATAAAAGTCCAATGTTTTCAAACATCATATTACCAATGAAGTTTAAATTAAAAAAATACTTTCTTGAATTGCCACTGGTTTTTACTTGCGCCGCCGCTTTAAACCCAATGTTAAATGTTACGGGGGTTGAATGTGTGATAGACGAAATTTTTTCAGCCTTAGATATGCATGAAGTTGACACAAACTTTTCAACAGAGGCAAAAGATTATTTTAACTTGAATTTTAAATTTATGTATGACTTTTATTTAAATAAATATGGGTCAAACATACACATGCCTATGCCCGGGGGGGTCTTCATCAAGTTCAAGTGCTACTAGAGTACGAGATCCCATGATTAGCCTTATGAACACCGTTCGCAACGTAACGGCAAAAAAACAAAGGGGTAACACCCCTTCAAGCGAACTAGGAAGGTATAGTGCAAATGATTACTCTACCGGTTTATCCGAAGAGGAATATGGCACTTTTGATGTTTTGGCTTGGTGGAAGGTAAAGGAAACCGAGTTTCCGATTCTTGCCACCATGGCCTGTGATTTACTAACCGTCCAAGCTTCTACGGTAGCCTCGGAATCCGCTTTTTCTCTTAGTGGCAGGGTAATATCGGTGAAAAGAACAAGACTAAATTCGGAGTAGGTGGAGATGTGCATTTGCTTAAAGGATCACTTGGACTCAATCGATCGTATTCAACACGTAACCACTCTCGAAGGTATTTCTACAAGTAATTCCGAGGAAGAAGTCGCCGCTCAATAATTACGACGAACAAGAAGGCTTTTCTAGAAATAATATGTCACAACTTTATATTTATAAGTTTAATGTTTTGTTAGTTTGTTTTTGAAGATTTTAAAACATGGTAACCTTTTTTTTTTTGAACTTCTTAAAGTAAATAAAATGAATTTTATGTTAATTGTTTTTTTTTATTTTTCATGTTATACAAATACGAATCGTAGTTTAGAATCCAAATCGCAAACGAAAAACGAAAAAAAAAAATAAAATTTTACACTGTAACCGGTTGGAACCGGTTACAGTACAGGAACCAGGTTAGGAACCGGTAAGAACCGGTTAGATAGGTTAGGGGTCCGAGGGTGGAAGAACCGGTTCGGTTCCCTAACCGGTTCGAGCCTGGAACAGGTTTAAAATGAGGTTTTGAACATCTCTGGTTTAATCCATGTGAAATATGCTTTTGGAGGTTAATCAAACAATTTTTTAATCGATAAATAAGGTAAAGTTGGTATAAAGAGAATTCTCTCTCTTCCTGCAAGTAATGTTATCTTTTCTACACAACCCAAATTTTCTCTCTCATGCTAACCAAGTTCTCTCTCCAAAAAACAATGGCTAAGATAAGGAAGAGATGCTATTTGATTTCAAGAAAGCGGTGGCGGAATCAAATGTGATTGTTTCAAGGAGGAATTAGATATTCTCCAAAAGTGGAGTTGGTTTTTAGGGCGAGAAACAAAAGTTAATATGATGTAATCTTTTCCCCCCGGCCACCTCCTCATCTTTGAGATTTGGTCGTTATTCTTCTTCCTCGACGACTTCTCCATTCATATCCCTGTCAACGCCCTTAATTACGATGTATTATTTTTTTTTAGATCATAAAAAAAGAAAGATCTTTCACCTAATATTTTGTTTACTGTAACTTACTTTCTATACATATAGCTTTATTCCATTTCATTATGTAAATATATATTTATTACATGTTCTATAAGAATTTTCAACATCAAACTTGAAACCATAATCATGAATTATTATTAAGTGTTTCAACACTTCTTGTTTGTATGGTTAAGATATGATTTATGGATTAAAGATATTATGTGAATATATGATTAGAAATAACTTAATTTTAAAATTTTATGTTAATATATATATTTTAACAAAATTTATATATTTTCAAGTTTAAAGTTTTATGCTAATTTACATATTTAACATAACTTACATATTTTAAAATTTTGAAATTTATATTAATTACGTATATTTAAAATAATTTACACTATTTAAAGCATGTTAATTTACAAATTTAACCTAACTTAAATATTTACATAATTTTAAACATAATTTAGAATTTTAAAATTTATGTTAATCTATATGTTTATATAATTTACATGATTTAAAGTATGCTACTTTAAAATTTAACATAACTTACATATTTACGTAAATTTAAACGCAATTTAAATATTTTAGAATTTTAAATTTTATGTTAATCTATATATTTAAAATAATTTACATAATTTAAAGTATTTTAATTTACAAATTCAACCTAACTTACATAAAATAGAGGCCACAAATGTTACTTATATTAATTACAATATTATACAAATTTACTTTCGTTAAATAAAGGTTACAAAATCTTACTTATATAAATAGTTTTTGTTTAATGGTTTTAGCTATATTTGTAAATAAATATTACAAAATGCTATTTATGTAAATTACAATATTATATGAATTTAAATTTGTAAACTTGTGACATTTGTGACAAAACCGGATACAACTCAGTATTTACAAACCGAATAAGCGATTAACCGCTTATTGCGTATCGAACGATCGGATAATCAAACGGGTCTGGTTATGACCCAGATACCTCGGGGGGCCATCTATAAGTGATATACGTTTATAATATAAATTAAAATATTAGTAATATGGCCATAGTTTGATAGCAAACAAGTTAAACGAAAGCATACTCGTTTAACTACCCTCTATAGATTTAAACGCGAAAGATAGTTACAAACCAAGCATTGTATCATCCGTTAAGCCGAAAAAGACTTACCAAACACTTATTTGAAATGCTTTAAGCGATCCGTGAAAATATTTTCAATTTTACAAACGTAAAGTATGTTTTTATAAATTTATACAAAAATAGCCGAAAAACACTCGTTTCTGTGCTGTTTGTCGTACCCGATATGTTTTTTCGCGCTAAAAACCAAACCCGAAATAAAATTAGACTTGGGTTTTCGCATTTGGGCTTGTAGATCCAGAAAATAAGCCCAAAATGGGCCTATATGTCTCCTGGCCGCAACTTTTTAAACATCACCATATATTTGATTGATTTTGTTTTAACAAGTTAGCCAACTAAGTTTGACCAAAATTCTGGATATATGCAGCTATGTGCTTGCTTCTTCATATAGTTCAACCAAAAACCTAGGTAATACATCTATTTGGATCAATTTTATGAATGATTAAACATGTTTATATTTATATAAATAAGGTTTGATTACCAAAAATCACTTCTAATCATGCAAAAACCCTAAATATTGTCCAAAAACATGTTTTGATCATACACATGGTAAGGAACCTGATTTGATAGTTTTTTTGGCTATAAACACGGATTAAGGGTTGAAACGGCATTTTTACGGTTCAAAAGTTCGTTTTTATACCCTAGCCGAAACCCTAAGTTAAAGGGCTTTTCTATTGATGAAACTTGCTTGGTTTGTGATATAGGACTTGTATCTAGCCTGAAAATAAGCACAAGAGCTTGAAACCTTGAATAGAAAGGCAAAAACGAGCCAAACCCGCTAAGGTAATGCCGAAAAACTCGTTTACGGGCTGTTTAGGTTAAGGTTGTGATGTGCATGTTGTTAGGTCTTAAAATTTTTCAGGGACATCAGGGACCATATCATTGAGTCCCTTCTCAAATTTGGTAATTTTTCGACCATCTGAGAATATTTGGCAAATTTATTACCGAATTGGGATATTTAATTGGGAAAAATAGTTAAAGTGCTTGAAAAATTATGAAATTTTGTGGGGAACTCAGATTTGGTATATTTTGATCACATATAAAATTTTGGAACATTTGGAAAAGTTTGAGGGTGTTTTGTGCATATGCGTTCATACGAATTTTTATAGCCGAATTTGAGCCGAAAAGAATATTGAACAAGCTTATTGCATTTTGGAATTGATATAGGTTGTTTTGGGACATAATTTGAGTATTCAGAAATTTTTGTGGAGTTTTTGGAAATCATTTGGGATAAACGGACGATTTTCAGGCGAAATATAGCTGATAAAATGAATTTTTATAAATTAATAAATCAGTAAATATATCCATAAATATTTTTATAAAAATCTACATATTTTAATTGATAAGTGGCTAAATTTTCATAATTTAATGATTAATGGTTAATTAATTATGCTAATTTGAATATTAAACAAATTCAGTTTTTATAAAAATCGGCAAGTTCGCGATTAACGAACCTGCGGGAATATCAAAACACCAAAAGTGATCAAAAATCATATTTTGGATTAATTAAGTAAAAACGAACTTTTTTATGAAAAACCTGGACAATCTAGATAGATTGTGCACGTTTCTTCTTAAATCAAACTAAATAAACGGAAACGGGTCCTGTAGCTAATCCGGGACCCCAATATGTGATATTTCTTTATAACTTAATCATTTTATTAACCAATACATATACCAAAGCTTATTTTCCCATAACTGTTTTTTGAACGCATAAACGAACAATTTGGCCCAACTGGAAAAACGGGAAACTGAGCCAAGTTCGGTTTTAAGTATTAGACATTGAACAACATCACAACCTAAGCCTACTGCCACTTTCTGGGCGTTCCAGCTATACCCAGATTAGTTATACAGGCCAGTTTAGTGTTGAGATTATAATAATATTAAAATATTAATATTATTATAATATTGATTATAGGAATTAGTGATAGCAAACCGAACAAACCGCGAGCTGACACAGTGCTAAGTATCTACTAAACGGTGAGTTTCGTGACCCCACTTTTAAACTACTTTTACGAACTTTTGGGGTGAAAAACATGTTGATACATATCTATATATACTCTGAACTGTTTGATGATGGGAATTAACTAAGTGCTAACACACGAAAGTCCCCACGAACACAGTGTTTAACTTCGAGCCGGTGGCTTGTGAATAGTACTATTGGTTTGACAAACCCAAACGTAATCGGCCGGGTTTCCGTGTCACATAGCGCCGTTTGCACATGACCATACTTATATAAACATGCAATGTAGTGTTAGACATAGCTACCGAGGCATGTTATGGGCGGAAGGGGAGCCACAGTGGTTGATTGAGCGTGGGAAATGGATGCACGCAGCACAGACAGTCAAGGCTTCACTGTAGCTTAGCATAATTACATCATAAACATACAAGCAAACGTACTTGTGAACGTACATATATACATACTTGCGTACCTACAATTGTGATTGTTATACGCACAACTGATTTTTGAAACTCGTGAAACTCACCAACTATTTGTAGTTGACCCGTTTTAACATGTTTTTCAGGTACTGGATTGGAATAGAAAGTCAATGTGCTACGTGTTTGACTTGCGATCAATGCTGGGTGAATTGATGCAAATGTGCTGGTAAGAAATAAAGTCGCTTAATTAGCTGGATTTAGTTTGTATCACTTAGTTGTAAACAAAGTTAGATCGATGTAAAATATTGTAAACTAGTTTGTATTGTTCTTTATAAGCAATGTGGTTGATACCAGAGGTGTCTGTTACATTTTCGTTTTACGCTTCCGCAAATCGCTCAACGGGATGTGGCAAAATTAGAGGTTACAAATGTAACAAATATAAAATATGTAACAACTATATTACAATAAAGTTACAATAAAATATATAACATACAACAATAAATAAAACATAAACAATTAAGTTACACAATAATAACTTGAAAAACAAACTAGAATATGCAACAAATATACTGAAAAACTCGTTAACTATTAGGCTGAGGGGTGTGGGGCTTCAACGGGGGCGCTAGAGCCCCTCCGCTCGCGCCCCCAGGCGCGACCACCACACCACCAGGCGCTAGCCAGGGCGCTAACGGGGCGCGAGCACGAAAATCCAAGCAGGCGTGATGGGGTTAGCGGCAGAGGAGGGCATAAAGTGGCATAGGGGAGTGTGCAAAGACCCGTTGGTGGTGTTTCAAAGAGCCGTTGGCTCTTATTTAATTAAAAAAAAACCTTTTTTTTCATCTATAAAATACCCCATTTCACCCATATCAATCACCACAACTTCAAAATAAAACCCAAAATCAACCCATCTTCCCAACTTTTTTTATAAAAAATGGCTGGAAATTGGTACCCAAACCTAGATTCAGATTATATTGACGACGATTTATGGTCGTCACCGCACCAACCGATGTTTTATTCGGAGCCGCAAGAATCATCCGGCTTTCAACCATCCAACATACAACCGTCTCCTAACTTTGTTGTTCCGGAGACACAAGAATCACACGGTGAAGCTACGGGACCAAGAAGACGCGTCCACCGGAAAAAACAAGTTGCAACGGACGGGTCGGGACCGGCTTCGACTCCGAGGACGAAACGGAAAACCACTCCGTGGTCATCGGATGAGAAGGAAGCCTTGTGTTGAGCTTGGATAGTCATTTATGAGGATCGGCGTTGCGGTAATTGTTTTAACGTTTTTAAAAATGATTTTTAATAAAAAAGTTAAATAAAAAACTTAAATGGAAATCTAATTTATTTATTCATTTTGCAGCCGACTACCAAAAGAGCAAGATTTTTTGGACAAAGGTTAGGGAGACGTTCTATTCGCTCGTTGGGAGTACAGAGCGGAACGCCGATATGATTTCGGGTCGGTGGTCCGAAATCAGAAAATTTGTCGGCTTGTTTACTAATCTTTTCAACAGGAACAGCGGTCGTATGAGACCAAGTGGCAGTGATGATTTGGCGGTTTACAATTTCACGGTCGAAGAGTGGAAGCAGGAGTGTTTGCGGAGGTATGGGACGGTGAAGACGTGAGACGATTTAAAGTTGTGGGAGAGGTTGAAAAGGTGTTCCAAGTGGGTTGAGCTGGTGGCGCCGGACGTTGATGCGGAAGTACGGCCGAAACAGACTAAAACTAGTTCGTCAGGAGCGTATAGCACTTCAATCGGGTCGGATTGCCGCGTTGGATTCGACCTAAACATTGCGGAGGAGGAAACGTCTTCACCGCCGAGGAGGCGGCCATTAGGAAGGGACACCAAGGGGAAAAAACCGGCTGAGGGGGAAGCCGTAAACATCGCCAATCTTGTTGAATCCCTCAATAAATTCAAAAAACCATGGAGGTGGTCTCTAATGACAAAAAGGAAAAAAGTCGAATGAGAGATTTGGACTTCCTTACTAGAGACTTCAGTAACCTAAATCCGGTCGATCAAATGCTAATGGAAAAGCAAAAGGAACGTATCCGAAAGAGGTTGATCGAAGAAGACCAAGCCGAAGAATAAGAATAATGTTTTTTTTAGTACTTTTATTTTTATTTTATTTTTAGATATTAATGTGTTTTTTTATTAATGTGTGTTTTTTTAATAATTTATGAGTTTTTTTAATAATACGTTGTTTGAATATATTTATAAAAAAATAAAAAAAAAATTCGCTGGAGCCCCTGCTGGAGCCCCTCCACACCAGGGCCAGGGGCTCCAACACCCCCCTTATCCAGTTTCTCTCTCTGCCACACGTCATAATATTATTGGCTGGAGCCCCCACTAAAGCCCCCCACACCCCTCAGCCTTAGTTGTGTGATTTAATGATTGTAATAAAATAATACAATGTCACAAAATAAATTATAATAAAATTCATATATCATTATTGAATAATATAGCCTTAATATGGTAGGCATCAAATATAAATGTTAAAAATAAAGCAATTATAGTAGTGGCATAAAAAATTTATTAATAAATAGAATAATCTAGAATTTAGTATGTTTGTGAGAAGATATTCTAAAAAAAAAGTAAAAGAAAAAAACAATAAATTAAAGTATTAACTTGGTCTTACAATTGAAGCAAAGATCATAAACCATCTAGAGACTACAAACATATAATTGAATAAAATCATGATCTTTATTTTTTGAGATATAAAAGTACGTTGACTGTGATGTGTAAGCATTGGTTTTGAAAAAAATAAAAGAAGATGATTGATTGACGAGATGTGAGAGAAAGAAAATAAGAACATGACAAAAATACCCTTCTCACTTAATCTTTAAACATGAGTTTCCAATGGTTTTTTCCAACTCAATTGAGGTTTTAACTTATACATATCTATACTAGTTTTTGGTCCCCGTGTTACGGCGATTTATTTATATTTTTGTTTTTAATCATTTTGCTATTTTATTTTTTGTAGTGGCTTGTTTTATTTTTTAACTTGAGTTTCGTTTTGGTTTAATACAATTAGTTTGTAATGTTCATTGTTATATTTTAATGTTTGAGTTATTTCAATTGTGATGCGTAGTTTTTTTTAGATTTTTAACATATAAACATAAATGAATACGAAAACATTCATTTTTATGCTTTATCATTCGTTTATTAACATAAACGATTGTCATGAGTTGGAAAAGGTGGCGATCGTTCCTGAGGTCTTCCCCGAGGTTAAAACTTGCAATAAGCCCCATTCATGCACTGCACGACAGCTCCGTGACCATCAACACCTTAAAACTTGGAATAAGCCTGTGACCATCAATCCATTTTACAACATTTTTCAGAATAGACTTAAAAAAACAGAAGTATGGACAAATGCTACAGTATTGAAACATAGAGGTTGAAAAACCTAATAGACTTAAAAAAAAATGTTTAAAACAAATATAGCAATTAACGATTTATTAAGAAAGGAATAACTTACCAAAGAGTTTGATAAGGTTGAGCCTTGAGGTAAACATCCTATAATAAAACAATTCAAGTTGATCATCCGAAAGAACGATCACTTCATCTTCAAAAACTCTCTTCATATTAGGTAAAGATATTTCATTATAAAAAATCAATATTGCACAAACAAATACATAAATTACAACAAAAATTGTCATCTGCTTGATAATTTCCTATAGGAGACATTTTATCAAACACTTAAATGAGCATTTATAGGGTTATCATAGATGCATCAAGGTTTTATCATCTCTCGTGAACCATGTCTCAGACGTTTCAGATCTAAATTGTTGTTGCAATCAATTAAAAACCTGGTTATTTACCTAAAGAACATATTCAATAAAGAAACGCATGCAATCGACAAGTGTTTCAAGAAGAATCGATCCACAACCAAAACTTATATTCAATCAGATTTGTCAAAATAACTAACCGTAATGATCGTTGTTATTAGCTGAGTTCAAACAAAACCAAGAATTACCGCAATTAATCACACTGGCAGGTGACTTTAAGAGTAATTTAACCGAAGTACCGAATACAAATCACCAATTTCTGTTATTAAACAAACAAATTACAGGAGAATGAATGAACAAATGTACCTGAAAGACCAGATTTCCATAGACACACTATAGTGCAGCTGAAACGCCAATGATCAATTCCTTTATCCTAAAAAAGAAATCATTTAAATAAAAAACTTTAGTCAAAATTTACAACTCTTTAGGAGGTTTAGTCAACATCTTCATGCAAGATTGATCTTGAACAAAACCTTGATTATTTCCGCCATTTACATGATCATTCTGATCGCGAAACATTTGCCTATATGCTTTAACCTTTTTTTCCAAGAAATGTTTCTCCCTTTCTCTCCTCAAAACAATTTATGTCAAAATACTCATTTCTTCAGAATCATAAGCCGAATTTTCTTTTATCACTCTTTGATAATGAAGCAACTCCATCTTTGCAGAGGCTTTCTCTTCTTGTAAATGAAGAATCATCGACATCGCTTCATCTGCAGCGGATGCAGCCACGTTTCTTTCCTTCTCAAGCTCAATATTGAGTGCTGTGCGTGCAGCTTGTGCTTGGTCTAACTCGTGTGTCAATAAAACAATCATCTTTTCTTTATCATCCTTATTAGAATTCAATAAAAACTCATGAACTACAAATGGAACAAAATATCGTTGACTTTAACTTTCTGGTCCTGGGTGCCTTTTTGACTTGTTGAGCTTGCTAAAGGTCTTACTCCATGTGTTGATCTAGTTGAAGAATATAATATTTTACTTTTTGTTAAGTCTTGTCTTTCACTTTGTGGTTCAATTTTGACTTGTTGAGCTTGTACAAGCGTCATTCATTTTTAAATGTTCATCTTGTAAAGGCTTACTTATATTATATTTTACTTGTTGACTTTGTGGTCTAGTTTTTAATTTTGGATTGTGCAGATTAATGAGTATGTAGAGAAGTTTATACGAAAGCCACCAGGTCCAAATGCACATAGTAGAACAACTCAAGTACATCAACAATGCTGACTTGTCAATCGAACCCACCACCGAGATCCACCGCCAGTCAACTCTTCAACTCGAGCTTGAATTCCAACAACGACGCCTCTCGTTCTGCAACCTGGTCAAAAGTCAACGCAACTACATCCAATCATTGACTGGGTGGCTTCGGCTCAGCCTCTTCCAGTTCAGCAAAAACCCATCAACCCAAACCAAACAAGACTCAGCAACTACATCCATGTAGCAACAACTGTGATTTATCTATCAACAACTAATTCACCAAGTTTAAATTTAATTTTGACATTTAACTTTCACCGAGCTTGCATACCAACAACAAATAATTCACTAAGTTTAAATTTGACTTTGACTAAGCACTTTCACTAAGCTTGCGTATCATCAACTAAATCTGCCTAACAACTGACTTTTACTAACACTGATGCATCTAGCAATTGATCATATCACATACATTAAGTTAAAAGAACAGGTTGATTCATTAGATATACGGTTATACCTCACACAAGATGATTTCTTTGAACAGATTAGCGGGCCCACATGACCAATGATGCTATTGATATTGGTAGGCTTTGAAGGTACTCGGGAGTTCGTTTTTGACCTATAGATTAGAATATTAATTTGATGAAAATAGTGTAATATTCGACACCACAACTCACCTCTAAGTCTCCAACAAAGAGAAATTTCCACCCCTTGAGGCTGGTCCGAACTGCAAGATCCATATACTCTACAGTGGTTCTATCTTTCCAGCCACCGGCATCTTCAATTGTTTTTATACGCCATACAGTCGCAGTCCCTAATGCCATAAAAATTTCATTAGCGTCCTACAAAAAATTCTCAGAACCTATGTGAGTAAGGGGTTAGGTGTAAACGATCTGAGCCGAGCTCGTTTATCGAAATTGTGATGAACGTGGACCAATACAAATCAGAAAACGATGACCAAGAAGGGAAAACAAAATTCGGATTTTAAAGACCATAATTAAACTACTGATGAGATTAATGACATGAAGTCAAATCGCTTGTTGACAAATGATCAAACACCTGGTGCGCATAACTGAATATGAAGGATAACTGTATCAGAAGAGGTTACACAACTCAAAACCCATGGTTGGGTTACAGATCTTATTATCCGGTGAGATTGAGCATCACAGACATTACAACCCATGTTAAAATCCCACACAAGAACGAAAGTAGCTCTCCATTTAAACTTATGGAATTGAGAGATCAAAAACGATAATCACCGAATGGAAATTGAAAAACAGTCACACAAATCACTTACAGAAGCCGGTCGGCCGAATCATAGCCAAACGACGCCGCTCCTGATCGGCTTCCTCCGGCAAGCCTGTGTTATTTTAGTGTTGGTGGTGGTGATCGAGACCTGAAAGTATAGAATTTGGTATTCAATCTTGGTTTTTCATATCATAACAAGAGGTTAAATACAAAATAAGATCCTAAGATCAAGGAGAACAAAAAGGAAACAGATAAACTAAACAGGCAACTAAATATGACAGCTAATATATCATAATAATTTCCTTTACTCCCCCTCAAGCTGGAGTGTGGAGATCTCGAACACCTAGCTTGCCAAGAAGATCACATAAAGGCTGAGTTCCCAAGGGCTTGGTAAAAAGATCTGCAATCTGTTGTTTGCTGGACACGTGAAGGGGCAAGATCTCACAGGATTCAACACGTTCTCGGACAAAAAAACAGTCCATTTCCACGTGTTTGGTGCGCTCGTGAAAAACTGGATTGTTTGCAATATGTTTGGCAGCTAGATTATCACAATGAAGAGGTGTAGCATCATGTATGTCAACTGTAAGATCCTTAAGCAGCGAACGAATCCAAAGAATTTCACTAACTGTAGTAGCCATAGCACGGTATTCAGCTTCCGCCGAGGAACGGGAAACTACTGACTGTTTCTTTGTTTTCCAGGATACCGGAGCACCACCCAAAAGCAGCAAATAACCCGTCCGCGAGCGTCTGGTGAAAGGACAACCCAACCAATCGGCATCACAATAACCAACAAGTTGGATTCCACCATCCTTTGGTATAAATATACCTTGACCAAGACTAGATTTTATGTAACGAAGCACGCGAAGAGCTGCATTCATGTGGTTATCTCTGGGATCGGAGACAAATTGGCTTAGTACATTGACCGCATAGGCAATGTCAGGACGCGTGGCCTGAAGATATAACAGTCTCCCGATAAGACGCCTATAAAGAGAGGCATCGACCTTGTGACTTTCAAGACATTTATCAAGCTTTAGATTTTGCTCCATGGGAAAACCACTGGGTCGACATCCAAGCTGCCCACAATCAATTAGTATATCCATGGCATATTTATGCTGACTTAGAACAATCCCATCTTCAGTCCGAGCAACCTCAATACCCAAAAAATACTTCAATGGGCCAAGATCCCTAATGCTGAAATTCGTATCCAAATGAGCTTTGGTTCTTTGAATCATATCTTCGTCATTACCAGTAATAACGACATCATCAACATAAATTAAAATTGCCACAAACTTGCTTTCATTTTGATAGGTAAAAAGGGAATGATCAGCATGAGATTGTTTATAACCAATATTTAGAAGCGAGACTGTGAACTTTTGATACCAAGTACGCGAGGCTTGCTTCAATCCGTATAGGGACTTTCTGAGACGACAAACTCTAGATTCTTCTGGATTGGAAAAACCTTGCGGTATCTTCATGTATACTTCTTCCTTTAAATCACCATGAAGAAAAGCGTTATTTACGTCCAATTGGTGTAGTGACCATCCTTTCTTGACAGCAACCGTGATCAGAGTTCGAATAGTAACCAGTTTTGCAACTGGGGCAAAAGTGTCATGGTAATCAATTCCCTCTATCTGAGTAAATCCTCTTGCCACTAGACGGGCCTTATATCTCTCGATCTCGCCATTGGGTTTGTATTTTATTTTGTAAACCCACTTCGAATCGATGGCGTGTTTCCCTTCTGGCAATTGTTCTAACGTCCATGTTTCGTTTTGTTCAAGAGCTTTAATCTCTTGCTGCATGGCATCACGCCAATCTTTATCCTGCATAGCTTCTTTGAAGGATTTTGGCTCATTTGAAACAGTAATGGCCGCTAAAAAAGCTTTGTGAGATTCCGAAAATTTGTTATAAGAAACATAATTGGAAAGAGGATGTACCGTAGAAGAAGTTCGATTGTGCACGGGTTTGGCGTGGTCTATGGATGGTGGTAGTGACACGTTGTAATCTTGTAGTCGGGATGGAGGCACCTTGATCCTTGTGTCCCGTGGAGCCAGAGGGTCAACATGAAATTCTTCAATGGCAATGTTATCCTCGATTTGTGTCTCTTCAATCGGTTCAGTAGTCTCAATGGGTTCGGTTTCCTGATAGAAATCGGACATGGCATTTTCTTCACCATTGTCGTCTTCCATATGCTTGGCATAAACATCTTCATGCCACATGGGGAGCTCAAAAATATCAGAAGTTGGATCCTTGGATTTGAGATAAGCAAATGGAAAATTATTCTCAACAAACTTGACATCACGTGAGACTATCATTTTTCCGTGCTCAAGATCAAAAATTTTGACACCTTTCGTTCCCTGTGGGTAACCCATAAACACTCCCGGTCTTCCCTTGAATTCGAATTTGTCACCTCCTGTCTCTATGCTGCTATAATAGGCTAAACACCCTAAAGTCCGCATGTGTTCATAGTCGGGTTTTTGTCCGAAAATGATCTCATAAGGGGTTTGGTTGTTAATAACCTTAGACGGAAGGCGATTAATGATGTAGACAGCCGCCTCTATGCATTCTCCCCAAAATCTCTTTGGAATGCCCCCGTTGAACATGAGAGCCCGAGCCGTTTCGAGGAGATGTCGATGTTTTCGTTCAACCACTCCGTTTTGTTGGGGTGTATGAGGACAAGTAGTTTCTGACAAAATACCCTCACGCGCATAAAATTCTTTCATGCGGTTGGAAGTGAACTCACCTCCATTGTCACTTCTTATCCGTTTGATGGTTTTTGAAAACTGGGTTTTAACCATTTGGTGAAAGTTTATCAAACAATCACTAGCTTCGCTCTTGTGCCTGATTAAAAAAATCCAAAGAGCCCTACTAAAATCATCCACAATAGTTAAGAAAAAACTTGCATGGGTTGTGGATGGTTTACGATATTTACCCCAAATGTCACAATGAATCAACTCAAAACATTCGGTAGTTTTAATAAAACTCTTAGGAAAAGGAGACCGTGTGTGTTTTGCTTTAGTACACGAATCACAAACATTGTTCTTAAAATTGAAAGAAAATTCTCTTAAAAAAGAAATATGCGATAACTTGGATTCAGATGCATGGCCCAGTCTTGAATGCCAAGTTTTTGCATCAACCTTCGTTGCCATAGCCTTCCTTTCTTGAGCCACCATCCCCATCCGATATAGACCTTCAACGCATTTACCCGTGCCAATCAACTTCCTCGAGTGTAAGTCCTGCATCACGCAAAAATCCGGAAAAAAACTTACAATACATTGTAATTCCTTTGATAGTCTACTAACAGAAAGCAAATTGCAATTGAAGTTAGGAATGTGTAAAACATCTTTGATTTTAATTCCACCAATTAGGGTGCAGTTCCCTTTAGCTTCTACCGGTATACTGTCGCCATTCGGTATCATAACAGGCGCCTCTCGTATGGCTCGAGTGCCATTTTCAAGAGACTCCTGTTTATGTACAATATGTTCGGTCGAACCCGAATCCCAGATCCAATAATCAGGTTCATTACGCTTACCAGCCATGTTTGCTTTACGAGTAGGTTCACCTTCTGTATGCTGCCCACTGCCACCAAGATGTTTCATGAGAGTTTGGTATTGTGCTTCTGTTAGGCCCGCTAGACTGGATTCGGTCTCAACGTGTGCAGCCTTCGGCTTCCCTTTGTCCATCTTACCTTTACTGGACCACCATTCGGGATAGCCTATCAATTTGAAACAGCCTTCCCGTTTATGACCATCTC
Source organism: Bidens hawaiensis (assembly GCF_021521415.1). Lineage (NCBI taxonomy): Eukaryota > Viridiplantae > Streptophyta > Magnoliopsida > Asterales > Asteraceae > Bidens > Bidens hawaiensis. The sequence continues at coordinate 47,040 of NW_027492062.1, forward strand.
TCCCGCAGTGAGAACAATGATCAACTTGTTTGCTTCGTTGAAAGCTGGAAAAACCTTCCCGTTGTCCTTGAGTTCTAAACGCAGCCGGCTCCACCTGTGTTTTTCTCATCATGGTGATTTGTTTCTGCTGTTCCTCTTCAGAAGCTAGACGATAGGCCTCTCCAAGTGTGGGAGTGGGCTTGATGGAAAGAACATGAGTTCTTATTGTTGAAAAATCCCTATCGAGACCCATCAAAAACTCATACAATCGTTCTTTGTCCTTGAATTCAGTGAGTCTTTTCCCAATGTTGCAAGTGCAATTTCCACAAGTGCATCGCGGGATGGGAAAGACAGATTGTATCTCATCCCATATCCCACGGAGCTTGGTATAATACGCCGAAACGGACGAATCATCTTGGTGGGTTATTGAGAGAGATTGTTTTAACTCATAGGCTCGAGGCGCACTCTCCTTCCCGAACCTTTCCTTCAAGTCATTCCATATTTCAGAGGAGGCGTTAGCATACTTCACACTCCCCCTGATGTCTTTATCCATCGCTGTCGTGAGCCATCCAATGATCATGGCGTCACAACGCATCCACAGCATGTAGTTGGCTGCCGCCTTTTCTGGTTTAGGGATCGTACCGTCCACGAATCCCATCTTGTTCTTTGCAAACAGAAAGTTTGTCATCTCCTTCGCCCAGTCACTATAGTTTCCGTCGGTTAAGGTTTCATTGACGTGCATCTGTTTGGGTAAGTCAGAAGGGGATAAATAATAGGGTGAGTTGGCGTCGATGGCTTCATTCTTGCCACTGCCGCTGGATTTATCTCCGGCCATCTTAGGTTACGAGCGGTGGTTCTTGAGAACCCGCTCTGATACCATATAGAATTTGGTATTCAATCTTGGTTTTTCATATCATAACAAGAGGTTAAATACAAAATAAGATCCTAAGATCAAGGAGAACAAAAAGGAAACAGATAAACTAAACAGGCAACTAAATATGACAGCTAATATATCATAATAATTTCCTTTAGAAAGTGATGGTGCCATCGGCTTCAGGTCAGAGAATTGAAGCCAGGAAAAGCTTCCGCCCGCAATTAGGTCAATCACCGGAGACTGTGGTGGAAGGAGGATGATGGTAGTGTGGGGTGGATGGTGATGGTGGACGTAGGTAGGTGAAGAAGAAGAAGAGGCTGCATAACCCGTGCAAGGGTATCCGGGTTTGGTGACCCACGAGACCCGCGAAAATTAACGCATAAACGGGTCAAAACCGGGTTAAATCAATGAGAAGCCATCATTTTAAAATGGAGCAATCTGGTGGCACGAGAGGGGGTGGGGAGCAACATGAGGGCTTTAGTGGTAGACAATTATATAGATAGTTAGATTAGACTATATTAAAATACATATAAGAAGGAGGGTAAGAATGTAATTTCGCAAAAAACTCTTAATTTTAAGAGTTTTACAACACAATATACAACTTTACAATGCAAATGACCAAAAAACAAACATTGCCCGCGTGTGATGTTCCATTCAAAATCCAAATATAATTGCTTTCTACTGCCACATTATGCCATTACACGTTATGAAGTTACAATAATTGCATCATTGTGGTTTATTTTGTGAGATTTGTAATTTTCTGTCCATCTTCTTTTATCAAAGTTGATGCAAACAATTCTTCACAGGCTACAGGTCTGTTGGAACTTGGAAGCAAGATCAATGAAACCAAGGATTTCATGTAGCGTAAAGCTAATGAGATTGATAAAAGCAAGGTGAAGTTATTAAATTTGCTTTACCCTTATGAGTTGAGTAGATAGTCACAACTTTGTGCGATATTTTTGCAGATAGAGAGGTGTAAATTGGAAAAAGGTGGTTATACTTATTTGGCTCTTTAATCTATGGTTTTAATAGGCTCAGCTGGAGAATGGATAATTTCTTTTGGCATATCAAATGGTAAATGTTATACCTTTGGAAGTGGTTTTGGATTTGGAATAACCTCCATGGACTATTTCTCAACCAAGCCTAAAGGTTAGTTGACCTGTCACATACTTCTCATTTATACTTGAAAATAGTTAAGACTGAGATAGGGTTGTGAAGAGGTAGGTCCCAGCAGAGCCCAGTTGGACCCGCAAGACTCACCTTGAAGAGAGACGTCTGCGCAGAAACCAACTGGATCCGCAGGACCCACCATGCTCAGAGACGTGACGTCCTTACGCGCAGTACGCAAGCTGTTCCCGCAGGAAATGCCTCCCAATGGTGAAGTACTCCGCCTGTTCCCGCAGCTCCGGATACAAGCCATCAGGGAAGGCCACCCGCGCAACAAGGCTACACGCACAAGGCACTTAGCTCTCAATAATTCAGTTGTCACCTGAAGGAATGAGCAAAGCCGAGAGCAATCCCGCACAAAGGCGGGAGGGGGAATACTCCCGCCCAAATAAGCCAGTCCGTACGATACGGGAAGATCTTCTGTACTGTACCTGACGAGGTATGGGCAAAAGATCTGACCAAAGATACGACAGCTCATTGACAGCAGTATGGCGAGCAGCATGCTCTTGTACTGTATGTCACTATTAGCCGCTGCCTACTCACCAACTCCTGTCATACCACGTGCATAGCCGACAGTTGGTGGAAAAGGAATAGTACACAGCAGGCCTGGTCACTGTCAGCCGCTGCCTACCCACCAACTACCAGCATGGCACGTGCGTAGGCCACAGTTGGTAGAACAGGAATACTATTCAGCCGGCTACACCTTCTTGGAAACCTACATTCGGCTATAAATACCCCAAATGGTATGATCATCTCATCTTATCACATTATCATCATATACTATCTCGTATTACATATTATACCTGATATCTGCTCTAGCAATCTCTTAATATACATTTATATTCAAGAGCAATCTAGTCTGATTCTCACGCCGGAGGGTGGTTACAAGGAGGAACCCCCCCTTCTCAGTGACGAGCTCACGGTCTGTTTTGCAGGTTATCAGAAGAACCATCTTTGCCGGGTCCAACCCCTCGTGGGAAACATCTATCTAACCCCCAGGTTATCCGTAATCTGCTCGGGGTCCGATTAGTGTTTCTTCATTGGCGCCATCCGTGCATAAAAGCTAGAACTTCATTTCTTTTCAGTTTTTTCAAACTTCTGGAAAGATGGTTAAAGAAACTCCGGTAACCACAACCCCACCTACTGGGAGGAATACCGGCGACTACACAGATTTTACGAACACTACCCCAGTTACCCAAGCCGGGGCAAGTGCAGTAAATTTTACAAACACTACCCCAGTTACCCAAGCTGGGGCAAGTGCAGTAAATAATCGCTCACTGGGATTTACTGATACCCGGTTAGAGAGAGAACGAACGAGGCTCCCCCGCCAAACACTCGATGAAGTTAAAGCGTGGGCGGAGGCACGTCAAAAAGAATTCCAAGCTGAGTTGGATGAACGCTTACGTTCACTCCAACAGCCTGAGGAATTCGGAGAGTACTGGGACAATGATTCGGAGGAATCCGACACCGACGCAAACCCTCGCCATAGGGCGAAAGGGAAGCGTAAGGAAACAAACTCCCAACCGAGAAGGCATTTTGGAGAAACCTTCAAACCAAAAAACGCGGGTGGAAACCCACGTGACTTCTCCAAAACATTCAGACCAACTGTGGCAAATGCGGGAACGTCCAAATTTGCAAGGGACATTGCGGAAGCAATCGCCCCGAAAAGTGCCAAACAGATGTCCAACATCGGCACTTACGATGGTATATCTGATCCAGACGATCATTTGAACAGGTTCATAGCGGGGGCAACCGTCAGTAGTTGGACGGAACCTACGTGGTGTTACATGTTCCAAATGACGCTTGTTGGGGCAGCTAGAGAGCGTGGTTCGATCGTCTACCGGTCAACCACATCTACGACTGGGCAGACTTCCAACAGAAGTTTAGCCAACACTTCAGCCAACAAAGAAAGTATACCGAAGAGCAATGGACAATCCTCAAATGCATTTGAGAGGAAGATGAATCTTTGCTAGACTTCATCACTCGTTTCAACTCAAAGAAGCTAAGTCTGGGTAATATCAGCGAAGATCTTGTTCGCGCTGCTTTCATCCAGGGCGCGAACGACCCAGAGCTCATCCGCACCTTAACGGGTAAAGATTGCATGCCATCCACATGGGATGCCATCATGACAGCAGCAAAACGCTTTGCGGAAACGGAGAAGCAACTGGGTAGAGATCTCCCACAGAGCACAAACCTCTACACCCAGAAAACAAGAGAAGACAACGTCCTTACCGCCCGACTAAACAAAAAGCGAAAGCTAGGCATTTGGCAGTCAAGGGTAAACTTTGACACCTCATCCGGCTTGCAACATCGGTTAGGCGGAAGGGATAACGTACAGTCAAACAAGAACTCCAGATGGACGCCACTCACCAAAAGCGTCACCGAGATATTCGCCACTGAGGAGCTCCCATGGCCAAAGGCTCCAATAATCCGACATCGTCACAACGCTGATCGGAGCAAATACTGTGACTTTAACAGGACAAAAGGCCACAACACTGAAGAATGCGTAGACGTAAAGGACATGGTCGAAGCATTTGTCAGAGATGGAACGCTCGCGCACCTCGTGGCGCAATGAACGCTGAGCAGGCTGATGCGTGTAGAACCCCAGTTGGGGAAAACACGAAAAAAAAAATTGCAGCTTCAATGTTGGAGACTACATACTGCGCAAACAACGAGATCCCGAACCAGGTGCATATCGGCTCGATGGCACTCCCATCCCAACAACATTGAAGGGAGCTCAATTACACAGTTTGCATGTAGATCAATTCCAAATTTGTAAAGAAAAGGCCCAGAGCCACTTCTAATGGAAATGATTCTCCTTAGAATATCGACGCTGATGATTTTACATTTATACTTTTATGAACTTTCAACACGGATATGCCGGTTTTCACCGCATAATTACGTGGAAGGTCGTTGCGTGGGGAAGGCGGCAAAACCCGCATAAACCCAAAAAACGGCAAACCTTCACGCAGGTCAGTTAAAGGTAAAGTTCAGTCATCCCACTAAATGAAAGTGCCGGTCTATCCGCATGAATCATGATAGAGGAAACTGAACACTAACCTATTAACAACCGCGCGTCGAACGGTTAATTTATTCAACACGGATATGCTGGTTTTCACCGCATAATTACGTGGAAAGTCGTTGCGTGGGGAAGGCGGCAAAACCCGCATAAACCCAAAAAACGGCAAACCTTCACGCAGGTCAGTCATAGGTAAACTTTGGTCATCCAACTAAATGAAAGTGCCGGTCCTAACCGCACAAATCATGAGAGGAAACCAAACCTATTGACAACCGCGCGTCGAACGGTTAACTTATTCAAAATACTTTAGAAAATTTCTAACAGAAGGATGAGGAAAACCTCCACGCAGGTCAGATGTAGGTAAAGTTTAGCCATCCTACTAAGTGCAAGTGACGGTCCTACCCGCACAATCACGAAAGAGGAAGCAAAACTTCAACCTATTATCTACCACGTTCAAAGGTTAACTTATCCTAAACACTTAGAAATTTCAAAAAAGATGAGGAAAACCTCCACGCAGGTCAGATGTAGGTAAAGTTTAGCCATCCTACTAAGTGCAAGTGACGGTCCTACCCGCACAATCACGAAAGAGGAAGCAAAACTTCAACCTATTATCTACCACGTTTAAAGGTTAACTTATTCTAAACACTTGGAAAATTGCTAATTTAAACTAAAGTATGCAAGTCATATAACGTTTATAAAGCAAGGAATCCAGTGAAAATAGCGGTCTTACCCGCACAAAGATTTATATTTCATAATATTCATTACAAGAATGGCCGGGTAACTACCCGCCTACAAGAATATAAATCTATACAAGCTAAACCTATCCTAGCAATGGGAAGGGATCTTCAGGATCAAGCTTCAGGGCCACTTCCACTTGGACCAGCACCATCAGTAGAGCGTGGCGGTTCATGGAAAGCTTAAGGATAGCTAGCCCATCATCAGCAGCAGCAACTTCGTTCACCTTCTCCACCACCGGATGCGGGAATGCGGCATACTGATTCACTGCTTGGTCGTATACAGCTTCAGTATCCATATCAAATAAAGGGAAGTTGGAAGGCGGGATGCCTTTCTCAACGAACCCTAGACCAAGCAGGAAGCCGGCCTTTTCCCCATCCTCATGAGAAGCGTTGAGGGCTGCGCTCATAGCATCGTCATAAGACGTATCCGCGAAGATCCGATGCACAACCTACAAGAAAAAATACAAGTATCAAAACCTTTTCTATTTACAAAGAAAAGCGTGAAGACATGAAGCTAAACATACCTGAGACAACGCTTCTCGAAGAAGCCATTCCTTGGCAACCAGAGCCTCCTGGAGGGCAGCTTGAGTTTCGTTACGGGCGCGTTCGGCTTCACTTTTGTTGAGGTTGGCAAGCAACACTTCTTTAGCCGCAGCTTCTTCGACGCCCTTTAGCTTCCGCTCAGTGTGGTCAAGCACCCCCCTCTGGTCCAAGATCTCTTGGAGCTTTTTGGCGTCTTCCATCGCCAAGGCATCATGAGCCTGCTGGAGAGCCTCTAATTTGGCTTTAAGCTCCTCATTCTCCACGCGTAGAGGCTCAGCAACAGCTTCAGCCTTGGTGGCCCTCTCAGTTGCGTTCCTTGCAGTTTCCTTAGCCAGCCGAAGCTGTTCGTTAACAGCTTGGGCAGCCTTGGAACGGGCCTCGAGCCGGGCCTGAACTTTGACCTCGAGGGCCTTGAAGGCCTTCTCCTTCTCCTCAGCCACTGCGGTAAGCCTTACGTTCTCCTCCCGGACAGCCCGCGCCCGAGCTACTTCTTGAAGGCGAGCTGCTTTTAACTTGTCGTTTTCACGACAAAGCAGCTCGACGCGCGGCTGCATCCGGGCCAGGAGAACCCGAAACTCATTGGTTAGCCTACCCTCCTGGTAGCTAGCCATGGCTTCCCCCAACGCACCACTGGGAGCTGCATGACGAGCCCACTCCACGCACTCCACAGGTGTGCGAAGGGTTGTTCCTCGGCGGATGTTCCATCGTGGAACATACACTTCATTGGAATCCGACACTGCAAAAAAAAAAAAAAACAAAAAGCAGTTAGGAAAAGATGATAAAAATATAAAAAGGCCAAAAGAACCCTACGCACCTGTAGGGTCAACAACAGGCCGATAGCCGCCAAACCCATCACCTGAACCCAAGGGAAATCCATCCAAGAGGTCAGGCAGATGGGAAGGAGGCAGAGGTTGGCGATAAGCCCCAAGCATACCTGAAGGATCGGCTGTAGCTGCCGACGTCGGAGGCATAGAGGCCGCCGCGGTAGAAACCAACGGAGGTGAACTCACAACCGTGGTCGCCGCTGCGGAATGCGCAGAAAAAGTAACCGCCGGCTCAGTGAAAGATGCGGTAAAAATGGCACTGACAGCCGGCGGTGATGTCATCACGGCTGGAACAGTTGGCTCAATGGAGTGAGCAACTGAACCAGCGGAAGCAGGCGCAGCCGCCTGGGTCGACGCCTCAGGTAGGCTGACCAAGCCTACCGTCATGGGCGGGGGGGTACTCCTCCGCGCTCCACCCTGGAATGCGTCAACATCCACGCCTGCACAAAGAAGATAAGTATTAATGATGGAAAGCTATGAAGTTAAAAATAAAGTTTGTACTTACGGGTTTTCTTGAGCCTAAAAGTGCGGACAGGCGGGGATGAACCCGATGGAGCCGGCCTCTTCACGCCGCTCACCGTTGTCATCCTGGGCTCTCCGGAGGTGACAGTCGTCGCAGCCTCCGGAGCGGTGGTCTTATCACCACCGGGGTTCCCCGCCACCTCCTCGCTCTCGGCCTCTGAGTCAGACCGAGGTACCGGATCGGCAGTGGAGGCCACCTTCTCCTTTCCCTTCCCGCCGGCAGCCTTCTTCTTCCGCACCAACGGAGGACCATCTGCGGATTCCTCATCAGAACATAAGATTAGAGGAATTCCAGCAGAGGTTTCAGCATTGAGGGGTCGAGGGTTGAATAACGCCTTACTAAGCCGCCTGGCGCTCAGGATCTCGTGGCCTAGCGGGTAGACCTCCACGAACCGATCTGCCGTTTGTGCTAGGATGGGCAACTCGTTCTCATCTAGAGCGCGAGTACCCATCCGAGCGGGACTATCAGCCTCCCGCGGATACAGGAGCGACTGCAAGTCGTTCCCCTCTGAAATAAACAGGAAAGAAGTTAGAAGAGATTCTAAATCAACAAAAAGAAACAGAGCATATCGTAAGGAACAGAGTTCAAACCGTATTCGAGGACGATCGGGATCTTTCGCGCATCCGCATCCTTCCACACCCGGCTCATCCCGAGCAACACCATCCCGGACTCCGCAAACCGGTAAACCGGAGATTGGACTCGGGAAATCTTTGAAAACCATTCCGCCTCCTGGTAGTTGGAGGCGTGAAGGCTGGGGAGAGCTTGCCCATTCTTAAATTTCATGGCAAGGGGGATGGCGCGAGCGGAGATGTAGAAGAACTCCCGCTTCCACGAACGAAGACTGCGCTCGGTTGCGCAAATCTTCAAACCCTTGATCCGGGTTATCAGCGTATACCACCCCTGGATGCACCTCCAAGAGTAGAAGGTCATCAGGCGGTCGACATAGGGCTCAATGCCCAGAATCCGGCACACCCACTCGAAGTGGCGAATCTTCGCGATCGCCATCGGGTGCACCTCGGTCAGGTGTACACCGTGCCTCTCTAGGACACGGTACACAAACTTTGTCAACGGGAACCTAAGATTCCCATAGACAAAGAATGCAGCATATACCCCGATCTTGCCTCTGGGGGCATCATACACCGTCTGATGGGGTTCAGGAAACTCAGGCTCGAGAGACTCGAGCATGAACTTCCTGACGATGTACTGATATAGATCGACAGGCAGAGCACACTGGCACTCGCCAGCAGTGCTCTTATCATCGGCGTACACCCCAGCCTCGAGATCGTGAGAAGACATCTTGCAGATGAAAGAAGAAAACGATTTCAGGAGAATGCTCGACTGAAAATGTGAGTATTCGCCGGAAATCGTTTTGAAGATGAAGAGAAAAGTGAAAGTGTGGATTACAAAGAACCCTCTCCCCCTTTATATACTAATCGCAATTAATGCGATGAATTTAATGCGGAAGAGAGAGAAATCGAAGGTGCAATGAAACTATGACACGTGGCAAAAAGCAAGCTGGCAACAGCTGTTGAAAGGACGCGTACCATTAATTTCGCGGCCACGCGCCAGAAAAATCGCGCCCACGCGCCTGAAAAAGCGTCTGGAATGACCATGTACTGTCACGTCACCATAACTTCCTGCACGTCCTGACACAGTCAGAAGAAACCGTCGCACGACGTTTCAGAGGTTTGGACTGTTCTTATCCTTTCACCAACTCTTCGAATTTCAAAAATTCAAAAAGATTCAAAAGTAAGCGGGAAAATACCCCTTACCTTGGCAACCAAGTAACCATAAGACGGGTGCGGGTACAGTGTTAAGGCAATACCCTTCACATACTTAGCACATGCAGGGAATTGAAGCCAAGAATACCGCGGCAACCAAGTAACTATAAGACGGGTGCGGGTACAGTGTTAAGGCAAAACCCTTCACATACCTAGCACCCGCAGGGAATTGACGCCAGGAATACCTTGGCAACCAAGTAACCATAAGACGGGTGCAGGTACAGTGTTAAGGCAAAACCCTTCACATACCTAGCACCCACAGGGAATTGACGCCAAGAATACCTTGGAAGTAAAGTAACCGTAAGACGAGCGCGGGTACAGTGTCAAGGCAAAACCCTTCACATACCTAGCGCTCCGCAGGGAATTGAAACCAAGAAGGATCTTCTGGGCAATGCTTGCGGAAACGGAAATAACATCCCCGCATAGCGGGAACGTCGAGAACTACATTGTTTGAAGCTCCAGGATGGAATTGGTGGTTTTAACATAATTGATCACTATGTTCAAAACTACCAAAACCTCATGGAGATTCCACACAAGTGGGACTCAACGCTCCTGACTTGCGAGGAGGTTACAGACCTACCCGCATCATACCCAAAGATCAAGCAGGAAAGTCGGGATTTTCTGCAAGTGACATAAGGACTTCCGCGGGAAGAATCCCCATGGAAAACCTAAAAACTAAAACCTTTTCAAAAACCCTTTGCTTAAGTCCAAAAGTTCACCTCACTTTATTAAACATTCATGAGAAGAACATTGGACTGGGGGGACTTGAAGAGGTAGGTCCCAGCAGAGCCCAGTTGGACCCGCAAGACTCACCTTGAAGAGAGACGTTTGCGCAGAAACCAACTGGATCCGCAGGACCCACCATGCTCAGAGACGTGACGTCCTTACGCGCAGTACGCAAGCTGTTCCCGCAGGAAATGCCTCCCAATGGTGAAGTACTCCGCCTGTTCCCGCAGCTGCGGATACAAGCCATCAGGGAAGGCCACCCGCGCAGCAAGGCTACACGCACAAGGCACTTAGCTCTCAATAATTCAGTTGTCACCTGAAGGAATGAGCAAAGCCGAGAGCAATCCCGCACAAAGGCGGGAGGGGGAATACTCCCGCCCAAATAAGCCAGTCCGTACGATACGGGAAGATCTTCTGTACTGTACCTGACGAGGTATGGGCAAAAGATCTGACCAAAGATACGACAGCTCATTGACAGCAGTATGGCGAGCAGCATGCTCTTGTACTGTATGTCACTATTAGCCGCTGCCTACTCACCAACTCCTGTCATACCACGTGCATAGCCGGCAGTTGGTGGAAAAGGAATAGTACACAGCAGGCCTGGTCACTGTCAGCCGCTGCCTACCCACCAACTACCAGCATGGCACGTGCGTAGGCCACAGTTGGTAGAACAGGAATACTATTCAGCCGGCTACACCTTCTTGGAAACCTATCTTCGGCTATAAATACCCCAAATGGTATGATCATCTCATCTTATCACATTATCATCATATACTATCTCGTATTACATATTATACCTGATATCTGCTCTAGCAATCTCTTAATATACATTTATATTCAAGAGCAATCTAGTCTGATTCTCACGCCGGAGGGTGGTCACAAGGAGGAACCCCCCCTTCTCAGTGACGAGCTCACGGTCTGTTTTGCAGGTTATCAGAAGAACCATCTTTGCCGGGTCCAACCCCTCGTGGGAAACATCTATCTAACCCCCAGGTTATCCGTAATCTGCCCGGGGTCCGATTAGTGTTTCTTCATGTTGAAACACGTAAAAAATGAAACTAAATATAAACAAACTTATATGTTGCAGAACAATGATGGTCTGAGAGGATATCAAGTGACAATTTAAAAAGTGTTTCACTTTTACAAGTCATTTGTTTCCGGTAACCATTGTATCCAAAGATGACATCAGAAATTGGTGAGTTGTTCAAGTAATTGGTGATAATCTGGTTGTTACAACCGTAAGGTATAATCAAAATTTTTAGATTGTGTTATACTTCATGCGGTTCTTTGTATTTTAATCTGTTTTATTAAATTACTTATTATTTTTAATTTTGGAAGTTATATGGCACATGTACTAACATTGTTTTTATGGCACATAACCCTGCAAAAGAAGACTTGCGGAATGTCGTGTTTGGCTCAACTCGGCAGGTCCATGTGTTGACCCGTTTACTACCCTGTTTAGCGAACTCACGAACTCATTACCTGTGGTTTCCTTTCTCATTTGTGGCTTATTAACAAATATCATGTTTTATGTAGCATGGGCTTAAAAAGTATGGAATTTGGGCATGCTTCAATCTGCTTAGTTCTTCAGCATGAAGGTTCTTTGGTAAGTTAATCACATTTTGTATGTTAAATTAATCTCTGCTGTGTATATTTTGATCCTTTGGTGCACGCAACAATAATTACTACTACTCGTCCCATTCAACACATTGTTTTCTATAGTAAAACAAGTTTTGTGTTATGATTTTCATGTTCGGAAAGAGAGCAAAACATGTTTTGTGTGTGTGAAATTTTTTGTGAATATTATAACAATCATTTAATAAACAAGCTCGAGTTATGTGAGCTTGAGCTTTTGTTAAAGCTCATTTAATACACGAACTTGAGTCGAAGCTTCACATATTGAGCTCAAGCCAGCTCGCGAGCCTAGACGAGCTTTCTATTTGCATAACTTTTACTTAACATATTGATATAGAAACAATTATTTTATTTAAAAATATGAAAATAAAAATTAAATAATGCACAGTATATTATATATAAAATTTATTAGTATAGATATTATGTAAATAATTATAAAATATACAAAAATAATTGCTAATAATAATTATAATAATGCTTTGAGCTCGAGCTCTAGAAATAATAATGAGCTCGAGCATGACAAAGTAATATCATATTCAATTTCCCTCCACAGATCTTTGACAATATTTTTGGGTGCTCTACTGGAGAAGCAAATTGTAGGCCAGGGTTGTGAGTTTAGATCGAGCAGGCTTAATCGGGCCGTGAGTGAGCACTAAGCAATAAGTTGTTAGTCGCACCATATCCATATTTATTTAATGTTTTTTAATTTCAGATAATTGAATTAGGATCCTCAGTTTTTGTACTAAGAGATAGACCAAGTTTAAGTAATGAGTTTTGGATAGTGAGGATTTTTCACATGTTTGTTAGTGCTACTTATTGTTTAAATGAATAACTTTAACTTTTGGTTTAAGTAAGTTTTGTGCATTGAGGTTTTTTCATTTGTTTGTTTTTGGTACTTTATTGTTTAGAAGGCATACACTAAAGAAAAATTGACATAGCTCTCACTGTGTGACTTTAGGATGTTAAATGGCATGCCTGCTTTAATTGGTCAAGTTAAAAGGCCTTCAACAAATAGAGGGATTTTAAGAATATTTTGATATTATATAGATACGGGGTCGTCCATGGCCTTTAACAATCTATGTATTCTGAATGGTGAACCTTGTACAGCTAGATGTGTCATCCGACTAAACTAATGACAATTATGGAGGTGCCTTCAGGTTGTTTCTATGTGGGCTAATTTCATTTTTAATATTGTTGTATTTCCCTCTAATATTGTGCCTCATTGCACGTCGTTTATATCTACATCGACGCTTTGAATACGAAACTAGCATAATTACTATGCAATATATCACAATGAATGAAAGTAATAGAAAGCGAACACCACGTTCTAAATTGTCATCACCGCCACGGGTTTCCAACTAGTACCGTTAAAATACATATAGGAAAAGCTCTAAAAATTAAGAGTTTACTACTCTTCAAGCACAATGTACAACTTCATAATCCAACGCCTCTGATCTATTTTTCACTCTCTCTCTCTACGATTCATCTTCAACCATCATTTCCTTCGATTTTGAAAAGTCTGAAGATTTGGGGGAGCCGCTTATTGCCGGAGTTGGCAGGGTTAGTAGCGAAGGTGCATCAGTTGCTCGATTGATTAACTTAAGTTTCTTGATTTTTTTATGCAGATGATTTTTGTGGCAGAAGGAGGTTTTTTATAAGCATAGGCATTGTTACTTCAACCGATTGATATAAAGGTAAGATTTCTTTACATAGTTTTGTTGGATTTATAATTCAAATTAGTTTAAATTTGCACAAAATGAGTGCTTTGAAAAGTGGAGTTTGATAAGCATTGTTGAACATTTAGGAAAATTTCATTTGCATAAACCAGTTCGTCACATGTTTTTCAATTTTATCATGCTAAATTATTCAAACAAGTTAACAAAACACCTAATTGATGCAACTGATACATGAAAGTGTGTATGCAAAGAAACACACACAACTACCAGCAAATTTAACCCTAACTTTAAGTTGTTATTTCATTAATATCTTTTTAAAAATATCATTTAGACAAGTGACGAGATTGTCATGTTGCTATGTAAAGGATTCAACAAAGTAAACAAAGGCTATGGAAGCATGCACAAGCTCAACAACAAGCCAAAAGAAAAGGACTAACACATGTGCTCCAAATTGTAAGTTTGACTAATCTTTTATTATTTTAAATTATATATATTTTTGTCAAGTGATGGAAACGTGGCAGGTTTCGGTATGGATTAAAGTTAAGCAATCGCGGTCCAACATTCGAAATGGGCATATCGCATATCAGATTTGTATGGAGGGTGGGAAACCGATTTCACAGTGTAAGCGAGATTGAGGGCATGCTTGGGATTGAGTTTGAAAAATGCTTATTGGCTTTTTTAAAAAGCCATTTTGAAAAGTCAGGATTTGGGGCTTTTGAAAAAATGCTTTTCAACCCTTTCAAAAATCTAAAATAAGAAAGTTTTTTGTGATTGCCAAACACATTTTAATTTATTGACTTTTTGAAAACACCAATAAGCCATTAAGCGTTTTTCAAACTCAATCCCAAACATGCTCTGAAACATTTTGTAAAAGTTAAAGACAATTACTTTATAAAAAAACAAGTTTTTACGCATAAATTTCCAAATTTATCCCACCTTTTTTTTTGGAAACAAACGTCAAGACGCTAATTGAAGCCGAGTCAGCATCTCAGCAGATGTTAGCTACTGCAGAAGCTGAGATTGTTGATGTTATGCAGAGATTGGATATTTTTAAGTGTGGTCAATGTGTAGGTTTGGGAGGGGTATTTTGGTCACAACTGAAAATGTAATGTAAGAATTCGTTTTGTAAATGGATGCTTTGCACATGACTGAAATTGCGTTATTTTTTTTATTTGTTTCATTTTTTAGGTGGGCATCTTTTCTGGAGAGGCTACTACTGTTGATATCAAGGTTGACCGAATATGTCTAGGTGATGATGAGTTATGTTTCAAATTGGCTCCAACCACGAAGAGCAATGATTTAGAAACACTTATGGCGTGGCTGATCGAGTAATACATCTTAAGGTATTGACCAAGACTGAAGTAATTAGATATCTGAATTCATTCATTTTATATAAATTTGGTCCTCTAATAAAGTTAGTTTTTTAAACTATGCATCTGCTTGCTTTTTTGTTTGGTATAATTTTTGGATTGTTGAACGCATGGATTGAAATATTCATCTTGTTCAGTATAATTACATTATCCTCTTCTCAACTGTTAAATTCAAGATTTTGTTTTTAGCTATATTTCAAAAGCTCGCGGCCTGTAGGTACGTTTTTAAGCTCTATGTCGTGTTGTTTATTATTTATTAATTAATATAAATGCATTTATAATTATTGTGTACATATATTTTTAATGATGATTTTTGAAAAAAAAACATCAAATATATTATTTTGTTTTTTTCATAATGAAGTTTAATTAGTTTATGCCTGACATATGTTGTTTGCTTGGTTTTGATGCAGCTCTTCAACCTGTTGCATGTTGGTTAGACCATACCCTAATGACCAGGTATTGATAAAACATAACATTTAGAACAAAATTGTTAGTGATAAGACATAACTTATCACTAACTGGTCAAAATGGGTTATGGTCTATCTAATGGGCGTAACTCGACTTATGTTTTATCTGCAACAAATCAATCGGTCATGCTTTATCTCTTAATGGGTCAACAAGGTTATGTTTTATTAGTATTCAGTACGCGCATAATAGGAACAGTACCAATAATAGACTATCACAGGCCGTGCCAGTTGTTGAGTAGTGAAGCATAACCGGAATTGACCCGTTATAGATAAAACATAACTCGAGTTCAATCGGTTGGATAGACCGTATTCCATTTGGACCTGTTTGTGATAAGACATAAGCTATCACATAAATATGTATTTGCCGTACTGCACATACATATTATTTTTTAATGCTTTTCCTATTCACCACCATTTTATACAATACTAACGCCATAGATAATAGCAATTATAGTCAGTTCGTTAGAAATGTCTTGTAAATGAGTATCTGACATCAGGGAATATGAGGAAGCTGTACCATTTGAGATATGTGTATAAAATGGATTTCTTTTTTGCATATCAGACTCAACTACCTTTTTCATTGATGCTCATGTACAAACTTTATTTTATACATTATGCATTTCTTAAACACTAACATAATATATTTTCATTTAGTATAATATGATTTGATTATGTGTTAGAATTGTATGGATATGATTTAAGTCTCTAATTCTTATTTCTATTCATTATCTGGTAATTCAGATCAGAACAAAGCCATTTTTGGGTGAAGCAGTTCAGTTGATTCCTCATTCAAATTCTTAGCTTACCTGTTGAGGATTTTGACGCGCTAGAGAATGCAAGTCGGAATGATAGAAGCCCACTATACACAAATTGACTCATTTCTGGGATAGTTGATTTTCCTGCCATTGTGATCTGGGATTTACTTTAGGTTTGTACTCGTTTCTTTAAATTAATTTTCAAAAAATGTATTAATTAAAGCCCCACTATACACAAATCGATATGTGTTTGTTAATACATTCTTTTTCTATATGTATATTGCAATTGTGGCTCCTTTTTTCTTTGAATTTACTTATGTGGATTAGCTTCAGCTTCCTGAAAGTTTCATTAGAAATAAGTTGGATTAATAAACTATAGAAAACGAGTATTGGCATTGTAAAGTGTCGTCGCCGCCGCATTGCGCGGGTTTTTACTAGTACTTTTTAAATGGAGATTAATTAGATAATTGACAATTATATATGGTTGATAGTTCGGTTTCTCTTATCATAACTAGGGATGCAAACGAGCCGAGTCGAGGCCGAGCTCGACTCGTTTCGAGCTCTATTTTCAAAGCTTGGGCTCGGCTCATGAGTAGATTTTGAGCTCGAGCCGAGCTCGGGCTCAGCTCATTTACTATTTATTAATTATTTTTTATATAATTATTATTATTTTTATATATTTTTTCTATTATAATTTTTTGTATAAAACAATATATACTATTTAGTTATTTTTATTTGTTTTTTTATAATAGTATATATATTAGTTAATAATTGTTAAATATATATTTTAAAAAACTATATAAATGACAGGCTCGTTTATGCTCGTGGCCGGCTCGAGCTCTATAAGTGAAGCTCGGGCTTGGACTTGTTTATTAAACGAGCTTACTTTTAGGCTTGAGCTCGGGCTCAGGCTCGATTAAGCTTGGCTCAATCAAGCTTTTTAACGAGCCGATCTCGAGTAGCTCGCG
This sequence comes from Bidens hawaiensis, assembly GCF_021521415.1. Classification (NCBI taxonomy): domain Eukaryota; kingdom Viridiplantae; phylum Streptophyta; class Magnoliopsida; order Asterales; family Asteraceae; genus Bidens; species Bidens hawaiensis. Next base: position 64,084 of record NW_027492062.1, read on the forward strand.
AGCAGCTCAGCTCATTTGCACCCTTAACATAACGATGACTTCGGTAACTTTAACTATGATATATATATTCCACTCTTGAATTTGCATTGTTATCATTGGATTAGTATTTTTTTATGATTATTGCCATTGTTAGGGTTCAAATACTTGCAAGTGCAAGTTAAGATGAAATTTTAGGTTTTAAAAAGATTGTTGTTAAAAAAATGGCAAATAGGTTATAGGCAAATTGGAATGTTGGTAATCCAAACTATGACTTATTGTCTGAAAATCCTAACTTTTACGTTGCCAAGGGCGATCTCATCCCAAAAGCATAATCATCATAGATTCAGATTTGATGTCGACCATGATTATGAACTAAATGGAGAAATGTACAAGCGAAATCGAATGGTAATCAAATATAAATCAAGTGGAAGTTTATGTTGATTATGCTACTTGGATTGTCCCTAGCAACGCTAGTGAAAGTTAGGACTGTCAGTGGCCAAGTTATCAGTATGGATTACTATCGACCAATTAGCCATAGTTTGGATATCCAATTTTTTTGATAGGTTATAGATGCAGTTATTTTGGAATTTGGTATGAGTTATAGAAATTGTTGGGGTGTTCAAGAAACTGATAGCATTAGTTTACTATATATTATGAGAAATGATGACACCCAAACCAATAGTTATGAGGCTTATATATATATATGGAAAACAGATTATATATAGAAACACTAATATATATGTTTCACTGTTTCTTATTTCACATTCTCATTCTACATACAAATCTAATCTAATCTAATCTAACTAATATATTAAAGCAAAACCATTTTGTCCACATGACATTCAATTAGACCCTCCACATAGGTTGCCATGTGTATAAGTTTCCATTTTTACAATTTCCCTTTCTTGAATGATAAAATAAAAAATATGTTGTTGGTGGAAATTGAATTCAATACCTTGATTTTAAAATGTTTGTGGCTTACCAACTTAATTATAATGAATTGATGTTAGCCTTCTCATTTTCTTAATTGGTATAGATTCACAACCTTCCATTTTGATTTCTTATAAAATACAAATACAAATTATTTTTACTAATCTATGTGTTTTATGAAATTATTTATATCTTATGAATCTAAAAGATATGTTATTATGTATATTATTAAATTTAACTTTTTTGTTTTATGTTTTTAATCACCCGTGTATCACACGGGCTATAATATCCTAGTTGATATATATGAAAAATAACTGTAGATTAAGCACACATAGTGAGTTATGTTGACTGTTAGTTAGTGACAATTAGTTTTGTTAGATTTATGTTATAGTTAGGCTCCTATAATTGGAGGCCATGCTTTCTAATTTATGTTCGTTATAATTGATCATAATAAAGCTTCTTACACTTAGTTTTACTACACACACATACCTGAGTAATTTTACAAAGCAAGTCACACAATTTTTACGGCGCCATCTTCGTTGTACAAATCTTAACACACAAAATGGATAGCTTGAACCAATGTATAATCATCTTGATCTGTTTCTTTGTCTACCTGTACCAGATGGATATCCCTTCCACACAAAAAACAAGACTGACATAACTGCCCCAAATCCCAATCCGTAGAATACAGATTGCCACTCAATTATATTAATATCAGATTCTTGGGAATTCAGTGCGTATTTTGGTACAGGTACAATTGAAGGAGTGCAACCTTCGCTCACAGGAAAGCCACACAATTCCTTGTTTCCTAAATAGGAATCATTATCAAAAGTTTGAAATTGGCTACCTGTCGGGATTCTTCCTTTCAACTGGTTGTATGACAAGTTAAAGGTAGAAAGAAATGGAAGCCGTGCAAGTTCTTGTGGGATCTCTCCGGTTAATTTGTTTGAAGACATGTCTAATGACTCCAGCTGACTCAAGCCTCCCAGTGATGACGGGATGGAGCCTGTGAATGCATTATGAGATACATTTAGAACATATAGTGCTTTGAGTCGCCCAATTGTGCGTGGCATTTCCCCTGAAAATTGATTATTTGAGATATCAATGGATATGAAAATTGTCAAGATTTTTAACAACTCCAACTCGAGTCCTTTGGCAGTGACTGTAACTGTATCTTGATAGCAGTAATTACTAAGCTGCAATACAGCAAAGCTGAGGTGCTTCTTTGCTGATGGATCTCCAGTTTCATCATTCATCATAACACCCCATTGGCTGCACCAGTTTTCAGGGATTTCACTGCTAAAACTATTGTGAGATATATCTAGAATCTGAAGCCTTGACCGTTTGTTGTGTTGGTGTCGACCACAATCCAATGATCCATGTAACCTGTTGGATCGCAAGACAAGAACACGCAAGTTGGTATTTTTACTCAAAGAACATGGATAAGTGTCGTTTAACTTGTTTTTTCCCAGGTTCAACACTTCTAGCATCGTGCAATTGACTAAAGATTCTGGAATCGTCCCTTCTAGATGATTTTCATGCATATCTAGAGTGTTTAACCCGCAGCTACTAGGAAATGTCCCATCGATTCGACCACTAAGACTATTGTTTGCCAAGTTTAGTACACCAAGATTGCCACCTGTTTCAATCAAGCAATTCGGTATGCTTCCGGTCAACTTATTGTTTGACAAATCAAGAACCTTTAGGTATACAGCATTGCATATGCTTTGTGGTATCTTCCCAGTGAGTGCATTGTTAGAAACCGAAAAGAAATATGCAACACTAAGGTTTTTCCCAATGCTTTCTGGGAGTGATGAATTGAAATGGTTGTTTGAATAGTCAATGAATGTGGCGAATCGGGGCAGAATTGGAATCATTCCACTGAGATAATTAGAATTCAAGTCGAGTACAAAAATATCATGAAAACTATAAGGCTCTTCAAGGCCAGTTAACCGGTTACGAGAAAGATTCATGTATGTAAGACCTCCATTCCCAACCTCCCATATCCATGTTGGTATTTTTCCTTCAAGTTTGTTGCTGGAAAGATCAAGATTTGTCAATTGTGATTGGTTTCCTAGATAAGGAAAGTTTAAAAGATTGCAAGAAGCCAAATTTAAGGTAGATAATTGCGGAAGATGATTTTCTTGAGTGATGTTATTGCTTGTTATGATCAACAAGTTATTAAAAGAAAGATCAAGAGTTGTAAGGTTTCTTAGACGATCTTGAAAATCTATGGTTCTTATGGTCCCGTTCAGCATATTCGATGATAATAACAAGATACTAAGCTTTTGAAGCTCAAAGATTGATCTTGGGAGTTCTCCTTCCAATTTGTTATTAATCAAATCAAGCGTAACCAACGAAGACAATGATGGATTAGCGAAATTAGGAAGTAGCCCATCAAAATTATTATTGGAAAGCAGCATTTTTTGCAGCTTTGGCAAAGAGAACAAGGATGAAGGTGTACTTCCATTAAAACCATTAAAACTTAAATCAACCAAAACAAGATTTTCGAGATCTTGAAAGTGAGCAGAAGGAATCATACCCGATAAACTGTTACGCGACAAATAAACATGGGTAAGATTCTTGCACATTTGAAATGATGGAATTTGCCCAGAAAAGCTGTTTGATGACAAATCTATGTACCTCAATTGGGTGAGGTTTTGAATAGATTTCGGTATCCGCCCGCTGAAATTACCATTAGAAAGATCAATACTTGATAAATTCTTCAGATTTCCTATGGATTCCGGTATCCCACCAGAAAAATCTGTGTTGCTGAGCATTAAACTTTTAAGTGATCCATTTATAGGAAAATCAGGTAAAGAACCGGTAAGATTCTTGTTTTGAGTTAAATCAATAATCTCTAACTTCTGCAACTGAAGGACCTTATTGGGTAATGTTCCATTCAAGTTACAAGCAACAAGATTCATAACTCTCAGATTCTTGAAGTTTTCAAAGAAATCTGGAACCGGAGTACTCAGATCGTTCAGAGCCAGATTAACTACAGAAAGCGACTGCAATTTCTCGAGGGAGACATCTAAAGGTCCTATAAGCTGACAGTTTGACAAGCTCAAAACTTCAAGATTAAGCAAAGATGAGGATAAACACTTACACCAATCTGATTTTTGTGTTGATAGGTTCACATTATCCAGATAAAGACGTCTCAACCGTGTAAGGTTCTGAACAAAATTGGCAAGATTCGGTTTCTTGAGTTTCAGTGAACGATCACCATTCGAGAAAAGCGAAGAGAGGTCAAGAACTTCCAGCCTTGTCAGCTGTGATGTTTCTGCAGGAATTTGGCCCGAAAAACCTGAATTAGACAGGTTCAGGTACAATAAACCGGTGAGATTACCAAGTCTTGAAGGAATCTTGCTATAGTGGAAATAATTTGCAGCAAGATTCAAGCTTTCAAGATTCTTTAACTCGAAGAGAAAGCTAGAGTCATCTATTCCGCCTGATATTGTTTCGTTGCTCAAGTCAAGACCGATTACCTGACAGCTGGTGCTGCAAGTTACACCTCCCCAAGTGCAACAATCTGTGGTATTTGGATTCCAAGACACAAGTTTTGTTGAAAGTGAAGAATCAAAGTGTAGTTGGTTCTTTAACTGGATCAATGTTGACTGTTGGTTGATTTGGCATTGGCCCGAAACCAACATCATATCTAGCCCATAAAAGATCAGGTAAAAGGGTATCAAGAAGAAACTCTGAAAGCGGAGTCTGGTTCCCATTATAAGCCCGAATTTAGACACACGAATGAAGACTATTTAATTATCGAAATCAAACCTAATTAGAAACTATAAAATGCAATAAGAAAGCAATATATCTTCCTGTCTAGTTACTTGTGCAAATGTTGATTATATATATATGTTTATGTGTGTGTGTGTATGTAACGTATAATGCATATATGCATTGTAGGCTTTTTGTCTATAAGGTGTAACTAATAATTCAACCTTGGGATCTTGGCCGAGTTGACTCACTAGTTGAACGTGCATAATACTACAAACAGTTGACTTGGGCGTTTACTTTGAAGTGGCCCAGCTGGGTGCCTTAATTGTTAATCTAGCTTTAATGTACAACTTAAATGAACCATTTATTAATTCATCACAAAACCTACTAAACAATAAACCTCATGATTTCCAGATTAAGCAAGGATGAAGATAAACACTGGCACGAGTTTGATTTTTGTGATGCTATATTCACTCTATCAAGATAAAGAAAGACTTGCTAACTTTATGAAATTTTGAACAAGTGTGGCTAGATTCGAGTTTTCAAGTCTTAGTGAAGGACATTCAAATAAGTTTAACGAAGATAGATCAAGAATTTCCAGCTCAATCAGTGAATTAAGACACAGGAATAATAATTATTATTATTATTATTATAAAATGCAAAAAGAAGGCTTTCTTTCTAGTTACTTACTTGAGCAAATGCTGATTATATAATATCTTTAATTTGTCACATATCTATATATTGTATTTTCTTTTTCTATAATTTGCAAATAATAATTAAACCTTGGCGCCTTGGCTGAGTAGACTCACTAGTAGACTTTGACGTTTACTTTGAAGTGGCCCATGCAGTTGGGTGCCTTAATTGTACATTGTTAGAGTGGTTGGATTTTGGATTTTCATATGTTAACTTCCATATATGGAGTCATGTTTTTTTTGTGTAGTTAGCATCACATTTATATATGCAACCTTATTTTGTCTTTAAAAGATATATAGAACATCGTATCTCTATCCAACTTTCGTCGGTTCCAAATTCAAGTACATAGACCAAGAATTAAGAAAACAAAGACAAAAATCTTTGAAAATCAAAGATACTTGTCTTTAGATTTTAGAGCCATTGAGGCAATCTTCTCACAAATAGTAGCATTTTGTTGGATTATCTAAGATGCTACCTAGTAGCATTTTGCTGCAATTGAAGTTATCTGCAGCGAGATTGAGGCTTTCAAGATTCTTCAGATTAAAAAGAACACTCGAATCATCAATTCCAACAGAAATTGTGGCGTTTCTTAATCAGTATCCTTATTTTGTATGGCTTGCATTGCATGCTTTGTCTGCCAATTCTGCATTGACTACTCTGGAATTGACATATTCTAAGGTTTCGTAAAATGACAAACTGCACAAACTAAGCAGTTGGTTCAGTGGGACAGACCAGTGTACCTTAATAAATACACGGGATGAGGCGTTATTCTGTCATTGACGCTACGTGGGACATCGAAAACAAGTTAGGGCTTTAAGCCCACATTTATTAAGGTCTTCAAGTCCAAAATAAACTTTATATATAGATATATTATAATGGGTAAAGTAAACTCAAAGTAATGTATTAGTGTGGTGGTATGCTTGGTTGTTACTATAGTATAGGTTATGAGTTCAGAACTTGCAATAAACAAAAAAAAAAAAAAAAAAAAAATTCTTAACAATTGTGATGAAAAGGTAACAAAATCTTATTTCGATTTAGGCCTCCACATTCGTGAGCCGGCCCTACCTAGTATTCTATACTTTTAGTGTAAGTCTTATGTAAGTGTAGGTGGTTAAATGTCGTACTTACAAACCTAGGGGCTTTTTGTGTTAGTTTTTCTTCTAGTTTGTGTCTAATAAGGATCTGATCTGTATTAGTGGTTTTAAATAGGGGTTACTTATAATCAAGTTTATGATCACAATCAATACAAACAAGTTTAGACTCATACCAATTATTTTCTTTTATATACACGGTTTGAGTCTGTGGAAAACGTCTCTTTCACATAGACAATGACTATTGACCCAAACTTGGGGGAACCTTTCTTTGGGATTGAACATCGTATTCACATTGTCTTTAATATACAGTGACATAGACAATGACTATTGTCTTTAATATACAGCTTATTCCAGATAAAAGTGTTTTATACATATCTCTTTAGTTGATGCAACATTTGTCTTTCTAAAAACTAATGAACAAATTCTAACTTGTTTTGAGAAAAACATATTTATCCATGATTAAAAGATTATGGAAACATTATAAACGTAAAGTAGAATTATTGAATAATCAAATAATTGACTTTGGAGTTTACTTTGAAGTCTTTGGCTTTTTATCATGCAACGAAACTAACTGTTTCTCTAACTGTTCAATCTACGGTTATTATGTAAACTACTAATTAGTAAAGGACTAAAGTCTAAAGACTAAAGTAACTAATTAAGCAAACAAAACATTTGAAATAAATGGTGGTTGCATTCATCAGAATGGTTTGGATTGCTTGATCAAAATTAAGCAAATAAAACATTTGAGATAAATTTTTGCAAAACCACCCCCACTCCCCGCGCTTGCTTGTGCGTCCGGGGGGGGGGGGGGGGGGGGTTAAGGGGGCCCGTGTGGTCGCGCATGTTGCACATGGGCTTTGCCGAAACGAAGCTAGAGGAAGCATCTTAAAGATGAGGCAAAACATCATACAATCAAAGAGATTTTACAACAAGGAAAATTGGAATTTAATAATCCAAACTATCAATAATTGGTCAATATTAATCCCAACTAACAATGTGACTAGTTTTAATCATAACTTTCAGTTTTGTTACCAATAACAATCTCAATCTAACAGACCATTAACTCTGTTAACTTTTGATGACGTGGCGTGTGACGTGACATTGACTTGGATTTTTTTTCTAAATTTATTTGGATACAAATATTAGTAATAATTACATGAATGATCCTTATGATTTACATAAATTAGAGATTGGATACATTGTTTTCGTTTATTACTTTAGACACAATACGACACTTTAAAAGTTACATAATATTTTTAACCAAATTCACCCCTGCCCCCACCAACCTCTCCCCTTCCCCCGGAAACCATCACCACTACCACAGGAAACTACCGCCGCACCGTCGTCGCCGCCATGACCTACTGTCATTAAACTTACCATGGTAACCTTCTATCACTGTTCGAGTTTCCAGATAAACCTCTCTCTCCGACCTTTCTGTCTCCCATCGACAATACCATCGGAAAGCCTATGGCCATAAACACCGCCGTACCTTTGCGGTGAACTTCTGGTGGCGACTGTGGTGTGACTTGTAAATGAATTTGCAGATCTAAAACTCATTTCTCAAAGAATAGACCTGAAACGACTTAAGGAGGCTGTGGTAGGGGCAGGAGAAAGTTTGAGTCGGTTGCAGGTTTAAGGGTTATCACCGGAAAAAAAACCGACCTCCCAATCCATTGAATATTTACCTTTAGTTTTGAACACTTCGTATAAATTTGATTGAGAAATTTTTACATTTTAGCATTTATTAGTTTAGAGTCACTTATGCATGAGTTTAGAGAAATGGTCTTTTGTCATGGCTATATTGAGTTTTTATAACGGTAAAATGAGCAGTTTAAATATTGCGTCGCAAAAGAGGGGTTTTGTTTTTTAAAACGAGTTCATGACCGGTGTAATAACTGTCAAGATATTCACTATTAAAAAGGGTCCCAATTGGTGTTTACTATATATACAACAAGCCTCTAACTGGTGTTTACTAGATATTTACGGCGTGTTTCTAACGAACGTCTTTTAAATTATTGCATACGGCTTTTTAACCAGTGTTTATGAAATATATACAAGCCATTAACCAGTGTATTACTATGATTTAAAACTGTTACTTGTTGAAACCATAATCGCACTTTATTAGCTGTGGGGTAAACGCGAAAAATGTTAAAATAAAAATTATATTCGCTAGTTAATTTTTGCACAAGCTATACAGCCACCAATATATATACCATAAATTGTATAAAAGCTTTTTAATGTAAGAGTTACAAAATCCATAATTGAAATATGGAATGGGCCATTTAAGAGTTCTATCACCTAAAATAGATAATAAGATAAAAATTTGGATTCTCACAGGCCAAGTTATCAATATGGATTATTAGCAACCAATGAGCCATAGTTTAGATTCTTAATATTCAATTTTTTTTACTAGTTATAGGCTTATAACATGATTTCAATATAGTTAGTGTAGTTGATCCAACATGATTTCTGTTTTGGAATTCAGAATGGGTTATAGAACCTGCAATTATATTGTGCCCAAGGGTGTTCAAAAAATCTGATAGCATTGGTTTAACATATATTATGAGAATTGATAACACACAAGCCACTAATTGTGAAGCTTATATATATATATATATAGGAGTTAGGTTCAAATAAGAAGTATTAATTTCTTAAGAAGGATAGGAAGAAGGGCAATTTGGTCCACAGCATACATTTTCAAAAACCCCTTTCTTATATCTCAAACCAATCAACTGCCACCACCATAGCCACAACAAGTTTCGACACCCACTGTCGCCGGAAAAACGAAAATTTCAATAACTGCCACCACCCGACCTCCGCGGTCCAGTGTCGCCTCGTCATTCCGACCATCTGCAACCACCACACATCAACCATTGTTGCCGCTACCTGCAACCATCGACAGCTGTAACTACCGGCACCGCCACCGTCCACCGCCCGCGTCGGCTCTCCTCCGTCATCATCTACTGCCATCATTCCACTGCTCACCGCCATGACAACCACCGTCACCGAGCTCCTACATCTCAAAAAACCCAAACACACTCTTCCTGTTTTTCGGTGAAATCACTACCACTAATGTGCAGATCTGTATAGACCTCCACGACGACCATTTTTTCCGGTGGCCGCCCTTTGCTCCCCTGTAACCATTGCTGCCCACAATTATATGTCGAATCTGATTTAATATTTAAGGTTCCATACAGTAAAAGACAAACTTTGTAAAACACAAGGGAAAAAAAAGTGAGACATAAAACACAATGAAAAATATAAAGTAAAAAAATAAATTTGTAAAACACAATGGAAAAATATAATGATCTGGGCTACACTTGGATAAAACACAATTTTATAAAACACAATGGTCATACATATAACACAATGTATAAAAAAACCCACTAACTTTTTTTTTAATTTTTATATAACAATGTGGTATTCAAATTAAAGATTAAAAAATGCTCATTATTAAGGTGCTTTTTTTATTAAAAAAAGATGTCGTATAAAAAAGTTATGAGTGTTTTAAAACGATAGGGGGAATTGACATGTGCCTTACATGTGAGGAGAGAAAGTCAACATTTATGTGTTCTTTCTTTTTTGCCCTTCCCCTTGTTTTATACCTAATTTTTCCCCAAATCAATCTCAACCCTTCAAATTCATAATTAATAATCTAGATTACTTCTTAGCCTTCCTACAAATTTCATACTTCTTATTTTAACTTGACCCATATATATGGATCATAGAGTATGGATACATTAATATGTTTCACTTATCTATATATATATTATATTATTAAGGAGGAGTGATGGACGAAAGAGTAAATTCACAATTAGAGGACAAGGATAGAAATGTAATTTCATAATTGGGCATAAAAAGTAATTTGCCGTTACCTCATTTTGTTTTTAAGCGTATCGTACAAGTTTATGAAGCGTCATGCTTTGTGTATTTACTCTTGTATCCTTTGGAATGCAAAAGGTTAACAATTTAACACAATTGCACTTACCAATGGAGAAGCCAGTATATTTATTATGGTGCGGTTATCTGACGACTCTCCGACACCCTCTTTTAAATACATCACTTTAAGGTAGCCTTTAATTAGTTCTTTGGCACCCTTTAATTGCAATGAATGTATGTAATCAATTCTAGAGTCCTTTCGTAGCCCCTTTGTGATATTTGTCAATTTCGGGTTATTTTATATTTGTATTCTTAATGTAAACCCGACCTGTTTTGTATCCCGAACCTTTCGATATTATCAAAATGATGAATTTTATGTTATATATTTGTTTTATAGTTGTCGGATCTAAAAAAAACACCTTTTTCAGTTCTTAAAATGTCCCGAAAACGCTCAAAACGAACTCTAGGGACTAAAACTACCAAAATGAAGACTTGAAAGACCCATTTGTAGTTTGTGCTTTCTTGGGTCTATAACCAACCCATTTTCATGAAACACCCTTTATGAAAGACCCATTCAACTTACCCTATATATACACACCCATCTTCTTCATTTGTGCTTGCTCATTTCTTCATTTCTCTCTTAAATTCTTGAATTCTAAGGTTGTTCTTCATAAGCTAATCTTTCATTTTAACTAACGTCTCAATACTTAAAGCTTGATGTTACAACATATATATAATATACACTCCTTGTTTACCTTCGGTCTTTCATTTCTCCGGTCTCGGCCGGTTGAAATGTCGGGCTAGTAAGGCAAGGTTACATGGAGGACTTTGTAGTCCTTGTTTATATATTTAACAAATCTAACCATATAACTTGTTATACTTGCTTAATTTCTGTATATTTTAGTTTATTGTTCATATTTGTCAAGTTCCATGGTATTGGGTATGTGGTGATTAGCTTCGGTTTCATCCTGAGTTGAGAACCGAACCAAAAACCGAACTTTCGTTTAAAAGCTTTATTGTTAACTTTTTGAATGTAAAACTTGAGTATTATTATTTATAAGTTATTTTACAAGTTCCATGGTAATTGGTTATGTGGTAACTATCCTCGGTCTTATTCTGAGTCAAGGACTGAACCAAAAACCGAACTAAACCGAGTTCACTCGCTTAAGACACACAAGTGTGTTTTTAGCCACCAAAACTCATATTTTTCTTCAAGATTATATTTTAAATCAATTTTAGTTAATTTCTAAACATACTTGGCATGTCGGTAACCAACTTGATCTTATAACAAATTCGGACCGATAAAGTCGTATACTCGCTTAACGAACGTTAAGGTTCTTCACAATAGAACTACATACTTGGTTAAGTCTATTTTGATTTTATTGAGTTATCTCATAACATTTATTATTTTGGGAAGTTAACTTTGAGCTTGGTCAATTATCAAGTCTCGAACCGACAAACCCGAACACTCATTTAAACCTCGTTTTGGTATTCTTATAACCAAGGGTTTTGGAATATTGCATTTTAACACACATTATTACTTAGCATAGGTTGAGTAAAAAAAAATAATGAATAGAATACCGTGACCCGGTTTCGAGTAAACTTGTTTTACAAAACTCGTTTCTTTAATTTCTCAAATATTTACATTTTAAACCCTTAACTTTATTTATTTACTTTATTTGCCATGTATTTTATTTTAAACCCTTCCAAGACTACCTATTAACACAAGACCCGTTTAATATAGGTCTTGCTCGTTAAACCGATATCTTCGATTATTCATGACACTATATTTCAAGTTACTTGATAATGTGAGTACTTTTTCATTCCCCGTTTTCCATCTTTCGTTTTGGGGGTGGCATTGCATACTTATTCAAATTCAAATGATTTATACTTGAGTCTTAAACCACAACACTTATTGTATATGTTTACTTAAATAAATGGTCGATTTGGTGTTATATGCTTTACATGATTATGTGCAAATTCTTGAATGCTAAGGCGGGTAGCCTCTTGAATGCTAAGGCGGGTAGCCTCATCAAAGTATGATCATACGTTAATTCCGAGTATATATGGTATCCCCATATAGAAAGGTGTCGTCAATGTATTCTTATTGACGGTTTTATTATCTAAATTGTTGCTATTATTTATTGTTTTCATATACTAGTTGTGGATTTCATACTATATACTTATTGTCCAAAATTACGAAAATTGCTCACCAACCTTTGTGTTGACAAACTCTATTTTATGCAATGTTACAGGTTTGATGTTAACTTGATTGGATTACTTGAAGAAACTTATCATCTTGGCTTTAGGATATTAGAAAATGAAAGAACAAGTTATTTTTTTTAAATATCTATTTGGCATTTTGTATGAACAATTGTTGTGTTATTTATGATGATATGGATTTGAATGAGTTATTTAAATATTGTCACTTTATAGTGTCGTTGTGCAATGAGCAATCATGTCACGCCTCGACGTTTCCGCCTTCATTGGTCGAGGTGTGACACCCTTGTCCCCTATAGCCTCCCCTATTTAAGTAGTTCTTTTTAGCATGAAATTCCCGTATTTGGGTTTTTTGGAGGAAATCGTGGTGAAGGGAGGAAGGAGCTATGGTTTGATTAGGATTTTGTGGAGACATGTATTAAGTTTAATGGGCCATTGTTGTTTGTAATTTTTTTACTTTTGGCTGTAGATTATTGTTTTATCTTTTACCTTTTGTAACTAAATGAAGTGGTCATATATACTCTGTTTTTCTATGGATTTGATTAATGTTTTGTTGAGGATGATTGGTGTTGGTAGTGTCATTGAAGGTGCCAAAGAGACTTAAACGATGTTTACTTTTGAAGCAAAGTGTAACATCTCGGATTTTTCGTTTACGTTTAAACCGACTGGGAATAATTTAGATTTTCATTATTAAACAAAAATAATATATTTAAGTTTCTAATGTTCAATTTATATCCCTCATACTTTATATAATGTCTAAATCCTTATTTAAAACATAAAAAGTTCAATAATGGATCAAATATCAAACTACAGGGACTAAAAATGTAAAAAATGAAACTTTCCCCATTGTGGCCCGGGGCGCTGTGCGACGGGACCACACTAGGTGGCTGCACGGCGCGACGGGGTACCTGCACAGATCGTTTAAGCCTTAGTTCGTTTTCTAACTCGTTTAAGGTATAAAATCGTTTATTTTGTAACATCCTAAAATTTATAATGTTGAATAAAGAAAGTTATGTTAGTGATTTCGCGTTTTAATTATTAATATCGAGTAGGAGCGGGTCATGGACTTGGATTAATTGAGATAGGATAAATGAGAATGGGATTTCAGGGATATAAATACCCCCAAAATCCCAAAATATCTCATTTCTCACCAAACTCCACACACACTCCACACACCACTCAAAACACACATACTAACCGATCAAGATTCGAAGCCGAAACCCGAGATTTTGTTGATAGATCTGAGTTGTTAAGGTAAGAACAATCCAACAAAGCTATTATTACTGTAAATGGTTAGGATTGGATGGGTTAACCGGACCCGAAACCCAAACTGCCCAAATCGGACCCCTAAAACGTCGATTTTAGGCCGATTTGATGGTTGGGATTTGTAGGCGCCGATCATACGATTCCGTGGGTACCAAAATCGAGTTATTTGGCTAAGAAACGAAGGAGTTATGGGCAAACAGATCTGCAGCGCGATAACTTCGCCTGCAAGATTAAGTTCGCCTGATGAACTTCGCCTTCAAGCGTAACTTCGCCTAAGGATAACTTCGCCTGAAGCCAAGTTCGCCTAAGGATAACTTCGCCTGAAGCCAAGTTCGCCTAAGGTTTAACTTCGCCTGAAGCCAAGTTCGCCTAAGGTTTAACTTCGCCTGAAGCCAAGTTCGCCTAAGGATAACTTCGCCTGAAGCCAAGTTCGCCTAAGGTTTAACTTCGCCTGAAGCCAAGTTCGCCCGAGGTTTAACTTCGCCTGAAGTGAAGTTCGTTTAGAAAATAAATTAAAAACCTAATGGAAAATGTGTTAAGGCAGTTATCAAAAATAAAATTTTTCCAAGCTGACCTGGCAGCTTAACCCCAGCCAGGGGCTCTGCCCCTTAGACCCCGCTAGGGGCTGCCGCCCCTAGAACCCCGCTGCCAGGGGCGCTGCCCCCGGACCCCCGTTCGTTGTGGGTCATATATAGATAGAAATACAAAACGAGAAGTAGTAGTTAATTGATATGTGTAAATATTATACAGTTAGCCGAGCCCAGTTAAAGAAAGGAATTACGATCAACGGCGAGCGTAACAGGATCCAGGTGAGTTTCTAGCCCCATTCCTTGTTATGTTTTCGGGGCTGTGTGCATACTTGATGTGTTGTTAATACATTTATCCTAAGTGATAAGTGTATGCCATATGTGATATATGTGATATGTATGAATGATTGCTTGATGGTACGTGAACGATCTTCGGATATTGCACGTACTGTCAGGTTGTAACGTTATAAATATGGTAAGTATGATATGTATGAATGATTGCTTGATGGTACGTGAACGATCTTCGGATATTGCACGTACTGTCAGGTTGTAACGTTATAAATATGGTAAGTATGATATGTATGAATGATTGCTTGATGGTACGTGAACGATCTTCGGATATTGCACGTACTGTCAGGTTGTAACGTTATAAATATGGCAAGTATGATATGTATGTTTATGTGTATGAACGTAATAAAGTTAATAAAAGAAGGAAATGACGGTTGTATGGTTGTATGGTTACGAAAAGGGTACCGAGCCCTAATAATACTCGAGGTATGATGTATGGTTGTATGGTAACGAAGAGGGAATCGAACCCTACTAATATTCGAAAACAAGGGACCAGACCCTAATAATATCTGTGATGTTAGGGACCAGACCCTAATAATATATGTGATGTTAGGGACCAGACCCTAATAATATCTGTGATGTTAGGGACCAGACCCTAATAATATCTGTGATGTTAGGGACCAGACCCTCATAATATCTGTGATCTTAGGGACCAGACCCTTATAATATCTGTGATGTTAGGGACCAGACCCTTATAATATCTGTGATGTTAGGGACCAGACCCTTATAATATCTGTGAGGTTATAGGGCGAAAGGCTCTTTAAAACGTATGATTATGAATGTAAAGAAAGTATGTAAGTAAGAAAGAAAGTATGTAAGTAAGAATGAAGGTATGAGTACTTATGTGTGTATGAAAGAAAGTTATGAGGTTAAGTACGGATGTATGTAAGAAGGTATTGTATGATATTGTATGATTAACTAGAACTCACTCAGCGTAGCTGACTTTTAGTATGCACGCAGGTGAGTAGGATGAGACAGCTGGCTTGAGTGGAGGACACATGGCAGAAGACTAAAGCCTGGCATCTGAAGATCTGATATGTTTTATAAGTTATGTTTTGATTTTGAAAGACAAGAGGAATGTTTTAAGACATGATTATGAATCGATATGTAATGTTTTATAAAAGTTTTATATTCCGCGTAAAGTTTTTAATTAACTCTGATATTTAGAACTGTGTTTATGAGTAAATCCAACACGAAAGTAGGGTTACCGGTGACGGGGCCTTACAAGTTGGTATCAGAGCAAAGTTCGAGAGATTTAAGCATCCTACATGCTTAGACTCGAACAGAGAATGGGATTTAAGTAAGAAAAGAAAGAAGATGCCAGTTCAAGAATGCCATGTGTCGCTCAAGCAAGATCAGTAAAGGTGAAAGGTATGATTAAATGATATACGTTAATGAGAAAGAAAAGATATGAGAATGGTACGGATAGGAATAATTGATTGTTTGAATTGACTAACTACTTAAGTAGAACCAGCACAAATAGACTCATAAAAGGAAGTGTATAGGACACGGAAAGTAACGTGATCAGCTAATCACAACTGGCCACTGTTATTACCTGTTAGCCTTACTATCCTTGTACTAGATAGTTCCTTGAGTGATGATGTTTGTGTTTTCCCCTTTAGAATACTAATGGCTGGAGCTGGAGAATTTGTTGAAACTGGGGGTCGCACTGGGCGTCGTGGCAGGCCTCGTCTTGTCCGGCAACCCTCGGTGGAAGAAGCTTCCCACACCGAAGATGAAGGAAGCGCAGCTGGAGGAGACCAGAACAACAACGAGGAAGTTCAACTTAGCCCTGCAGTTCAAGCAGCCATCGTTCAGGCTGTAGTTGCTGCTGTGAAGAACCTGAATCCCGAAGGATCTGCTGGAAGCCGTGAGCGAACTGCTGAAGGGGCGGGTGGTGATGGTAGAAAGGATGGGGAAGGTGAAAGAGGGGCCTCGAGTGGGGATAAGTCTGTGAAAGTCGATGATAGGAGAGGAGGACAAGGTGGGTGCAGCTATAAGTCCTTCAAAGGTTGTGACCCGCCTAAGCTGACTGGTTTAGGAGACGCAATCGCTACTCTCCAGTGGATAACCGCTATGGACAAGGTTATCCGCATTAGCGACTGCCGTCCCGACCAAGCTGTGGGTTATGCTACTCAGTCATTCGTAGATGAGGCTATGTATTGGTGGGAGAGTGTGGAGCAGAGGAAGACCCGTGAAGAGGTCAAAGAGATGAAGTGGGAAGATTTGAAAGAGTTGGTAATGAAGAAGTTCTGTGCAGATGCCGAGGTTGAAAGAACGGAGATGAAGTTCCAGAATTTAAAAGCCGGTATGATGACGCATCGTGAGTATACCACGGAGTTCAACCGACTATCTAGGTTGGTGCCTGACATGGTTGACACTGAGGTCAAGAGAATCAAATGTTATGTGAGGGGGTTGCCACAAAAGGTCCGCATGTTAGTCAGGGCGATTCAACCTGCTACTTTTGATTCGGCTGTTGGACTCGCGGAAATGGTCTATGCTGACGTGGCCGCGGATGATAGGGTGGAAAGGGACGAAGAGAAAGAGAAGAAAGGGGTCACTCCTGCTAAACGACCCGGTACTCAGTTATGGAACTCCAAGGATAAGAAACAGAAAGTGTGGGAGAAGAGATCGTGTAAGACCTGTGGAAAGAGGCATGGTGGTGAGTGCAAGTGGGGTAAAAGTTCTAATGTTTGTCTCAAATGTGGAAAGGCTCATGGTGGAGAATGCAGGATGGGGTCGAATGCCTGTTATAAGTGCGGGAAGGTAGGGCATTATGCCAATGAGTGCAGTGCGAAGCCAGCATGTTACAAATGTGGCAAGACAGGCCATATGTCAAGGGAGTGCACTGAAGGTGTAGCTGGAGGTAGTGGAAAGAAGGATGCCGATCAAGCTAGGCCCAGAACTAGAGCCTACATGCTGACCCAGGAACAAGCCAGGCAGATTCCGGATGTCGTCACAGGTACGTTTCTAGTGAACGATGTTTCCGCTTCTGTATTATTTGATTCTGGTGCGAATAGAAGTTTTGTAGCTACGACGTTTAGTAAACTAGCTAAAATGAAAGGCTGCCGAGTGTCGGAAACTTTTGTAGTAGAAACCGCAAGCGACACTTCGGTGAAAATAACAAAAATGGTTAAGAATTGTAAGATAGAGTTAGAGGGACATGAGTTCCCTGTTACTTTGTATGTTATGGCCTTAGGAGGGTTCGATGTAGTCTTGGGTATGGATTGGTTGTCTGAGTTTGAGGCTCAGATAGTATGTAAAAGTAAGATGATAAGGTTAAAGTCATTGGATGGTAGTGCGGTGACGGTTTATGGTGATAAGGAGAGTTATGGGCTTAATGTCATTTCGATGATAAAAGCCGAGGGTTTGTTAAGGCGAGGGTGCGGTGCCTACCTGGCGTATGTTGTCAACGCTACGGCCGAGACGAAAGAAATGAAGAATGTTCCTATTGTGCGCGACTACCCAGAAGTATTCCCTGAGGATCTTCCGGGGTTGCCACCTGAGCGAGAGATAGAATTTCAGATAGATCTAGTACCAGGAGCCCAGCCCGTCGCGAAAGCGCCTTACCGTCTAGCACCGTCCGAGATGAAGGAATTGATGTCCCAACTGCAAGAACTCCTCGACAAGGGTTTTATCAGACCGAGTGTTTCTCCGTGGGGCGCACCGGTTTTGTTTGTGAAAAAGAAGGATGGAAGTATGAGAATGTGCATAGACTATCGTGAGTTGAATAAGCTTACGGTAAAGAATAGATATCCTTTGCCAAGGATTGATGATCTGTTTGACCAACTGCAAGGTGCAAGTTGGTTCTCACGAATAGATCTCAGATCAGGCTACCATCAGCTGAAGGTGAAAGAGGTAGACATCCCTAAGACAGCGTTCAGAACGCGGTATGGACACTACGAGTTCCTCGTAATGTCATTCGGTCTAACAAATGCTCCTGCAGCATTTATGGACATGATGAATAGGGTGTGTCGGCCGATGTTGGATAAGTCGGTTATCGTCTTCATTGACGATATATTGATTTATTCAAAGAACGAATCTGAACATACTGAGCATCTGAGAGAGGTACTGGAGACTCTGAAGAAAGAGAAGTTGTATGCCAAGTTTTCGAAGTGCGCGTTCTGGTTAAGAGAAGTGCAATTTTTAGGTCACGTGATTAATCCGGAGGGGATAACCGTGGACCCGGCTAAGATTGAAGCGATAACGAATTGGAAGACTCCGCAGAATCCGACTGATATACGAAGCTTCCTAGGGTTAGCAGGCTACTACAGGAGATTCATCGAAGGTTTCTCCAAGATAGCCGCACCGCTGACCGGTATGACCCGAAAGTCGATAGTATTCAGTTGGGGAAAATTTCAAGAAGAAGCCTTTGAAGAATTAAAGAGAAGACTCACGCAAGCTCCAATCCTTGCTCTACCCGATGGTGACGAGGATTTCGTTGTGTGTGCTGATGCCTCGCATCAAGGGTTAGGTTGCGTGTTGATGCAACGAGGGAAGGTGATAGCTTACGCGTCTAGACAGTTGAAGGTCCATGAGAGTACTTATCCGATGCATGATTTGGAGTTAGCAGCCGTAGTGCATGCTCTTAAGATATGGAGGCATTATCTGTACGGTACTAAGTGTACTATCTATACAGATCATAAGAGTTTAAAGTACTTCTTCGAGCAGAAAGAATTGAACATGAGGCAGAGAAGATGGTTAGAATTGATAAAGGATTACGACTGTGAGATTAAGTATTACCCCGGTAAAGCTAACGTGGTCGCTGATGCGCTAAGTCGTAAGAATGAGGAAGTCCTTGCAACCGTGAAGTCATACAAGTTGATCATGAACTCAAGTCTTTTTGAAGAAATCATCAAAGTGCAGTCAGAAGTGTTAGTAGACGAAGAGTTAGTAAAGAAAGAAAGGATTTATGGCCAGCAAGATGAGTTGATGGAAAACACTCATGGAGTTAAGACTAGGTTCGACCGTATGTGGATCCCACGCCATGGTGATCTTAGAAGTCGAATCTTAGATGAAGCTCATAAGTCAAGGTACTCAATCCATCCAGGAGCTACAAAGATGTACCAAGACTTGAAAAGAGATTACTGGTGGCCAGGAATGAAGAACGATGTAGTGGATTATGTTAGTAAGTGCTTAACTTGCTTACAAGTCAAAGCCGAGCACCAAAAGCCTTATGGGAAGATGCAACCGCTAGTGATACCTGAGTGGAAATGGGAACACATCACCATGGATTTCATAACTAAGCTACCTCGTACAGCTAAGCAACATGATACCATCTGGGTGATTGTGGACCGTCTGACCAAGAGTGCTCACTTTCTGCCCATACGAGAGGCCATCTCGTCAGAAATGTTAGCAAGCTTGTTCATCAAGGAAGTGGTAACCAAGCATGGAGTACCGTTATCGATCGTGTCTGATAGGGACACACGGTTTACTTCGAGGTTCTGGAAGAAATTTCATGAAGCTATGGGGACGAGGTTGAACATCAGTACGGCGTATCATCCTCAAACCGATGGACAGTCTGAAAGGACGATCCAAACCCTTGAGGATATGCTACGTGCTTGTGTTTTAGATTTTGGTGGAAGTTGGGATGATCATCTGCATCTGGCAGAGTTCTCCTATAACAACAGTTACCATTCGAGCATTGGTATGCCACCGTTTGAGATGCTTTACGGTCGACGATGTAGAACCCCGGTGTGTTGGGGTGAGATTGGTCAGAAGGAAATGGGAAGCCTAGAAGTGGTTCAAGAAACGTCTTCAAAGTTCGATCAGATCAAAGCAAGAATGAAAGCCGCTCAAGACAGACAAAAGTCTTATGCAGATAAGCGACGACGACCAATTGAGTTTAACGTTGGCGACTATGTGATGCTTAAGGTCTCGCCTTGGAAAGGAATTATCCGTTTTAGAAAGAGAGGGAAGCTAAGTCCGAGGTACATTGGACCATTTAAAATTTTGTATCGTGTGGGGGAAGTAGCTTATAAGCTGGATTTACCCGATGAGTTAGAAGGAATTCATTCAACCTTCCATGTTTCTCATCTGAGGAAGTGTCTAGCTGATGACACGTCTCACGTGCCATTAATGGACATTGAGGTTGATGAACAATTGAACTACATCGAGCAACCGATAAAGATCGTTGATCGCAAGGAGAAGCAGCTTCGTCGCAAGATTATACCCTTGGTGAAAGTGATATGGAAACACCGCAAGGGATCAAATGCTACTTGGGAAGCCGAGGATGAGATGCGCAAGTTTTACCCTAGTTTGTTTATGTAATAGTTAGGTTTCGGGGACGAAACCTCCTTAAGGGGGGAAGACTTGTAACATCCTAAAATTTATAATGTTGAATAAAGAAAGTTATGTTAGTGATTTCGCGTTTTAATTATTAATATCGAGTAGGAGCGGGTCATGGACTTGGATTAATTGAGATAGGATAAATGAGAATGGGATTTCAGGGATATAAATACCCCCAAAATCCCAAAATATCTCATTTCTCACCAAACTCCACACACACTCCACACACCACTCAAAACACACATACTAACCGATCAAGATTCGAAGCCGAAACCCGAGATTTTGTTGATAGATCTGAGTTGGTAAGGTAAGAACAATCCAACAAAGCTATTATTACTGTAAATGGTTAGGATTGGATGGGTTAACCGGACCCGAAACCCAAACTGCCCAAATCGGACCCCTAAAACGTCGATTTTAGGCCGATTTGATGGTTGGGATTTGTAGGCGCCGATCATACGATTCCGTGGGTACCAAAATCGAGTTATTTGGCTAAGAAACGAAGGAGTTATGGGCAAACAGATCTGCAGCGCGATAACTTCGCCTGCAAGATTAAGTTCGCCTGATGAACTTCGCCTTCAAGCGTAACTTCGCCTAAGGATAACTTCGCCTGAAGCCAAGTTCGCCTAAGGATAACTTCGCCTGAAGCCAAGTTCGCCTAAGGTTTAACTTCGCCTGAAGCCAAGTTCGCCTAAGGTTTAACTTCGCCTGAAGCCAAGTTCGCCTAAGGATAACTTCGCCTGAAGCCAAGTTCGCCTAAGGTTTAACTTCGCCTGAAGCCAAGTTCGCCTAAGGTTTAACTTCGCCTGAAGCCAAGTTCGCCCGAGGTTTAACTTCGCCTGAAGTGAAGTTCGTTTAGAAAATAAATTAAAAACCTAATGGAAAATGTGTTAAGGCAGTTATCAAAAATAAAATTTTTCCAAGCTGACCTGGCAGCTTAACCCCAGCCAGGGGCTCTGCCCCTTAGACCCCGCTAGGGGCTGCCGCCCCTAGAACCCCGCTGCCAGGGGCGCTGCCCCCGGACCCCCGTTCGTTGTGGGTCATATATAGATAGAAATACAAAACGAGAAGTAGTAGTTAATTGATATGTGTAAATATTATACAGTTAGCCGAGCCCAGTTAAAGAAAGGAATTACGATCAACGGCGAGCGTAACAGGATCCAGGTGAGTTTCTAGCCCCATTCCTTGTTATGTTTTCGGGGCTGTGTGCATACTTGATGTGTTGTTAATACATTTATCCTAAGTGATAAGTGTATGCCATATGTGATATATGTGATATGTATGAATGATTGCTTGATGGTACGTGAACGATCTTCGGATATTGCACGTACTGTCAGGTTGTAACGTTATAAATATGGTAAGTATGATATGTATGAATGATTGCTTGATGGTACGTGAACGATCTTCGGATATTGCACGTACTGTCAGGTTGTAACGTTATAAATATGGTAAGTATGATATGTATGAATGATTGCTTGATGGTACGTGAACGATCTTCGGATATTGCACGTACTGTCAGGTTGTAACGTTATAAATATGGCAAGTATGATATGTATGTTTATGTGTATGAACGTAATAAAGTTAATAAAAGAAGGAAATGACGGTTGTATGGTTGTATGGTTACGAAAAGGGTACCGAGCCCTAATAATACTCGAGGTATGATGTATGGTTGTATGGTAACGAAGAGGGAATCGAACCCTACTAATATTCGAAAACAAGGGACCAGACCCTAATAATATCTGTGATGTTAGGGACCAGACCCTAATAATATATGTGATGTTAGGGACCAGACCCTAATAATATCTGTGATGTTAGGGACCAGACCCTAATAATATCTGTGATGTTAGGGACCAGACCCTCATAATATCTGTGATCTTAGGGACCAGACCCTTATAATATCTGTGATGTTAGGGACCAGACCCTTATAATATCTGTGATGTTAGGGACCAGACCCTTATAATATCTGTGAGGTTATAGGGCGAAAGGCTCTTTAAAACGTATGATTATGAATGTAAAGAAAGTATGTAAGTAAGAAAGAAAGTATGTAAGTAAGAATGAAGGTATGAGTACTTATGTGTGTATGAAAGAAAGTTATGAGGTTAAGTACGGATGTATGTAAGAAGGTATTGTATGATATTGTATGATTAACTAGAACTCACTCAGCGTAGCTGACTTTTAGTATGCACGCAGGTGAGTAGGATGAGACAGCTGGCTTGAGTGGAGGACACATGGCAGAAGACTAAAGCCTGGCATCTGAAGATCTGATATGTTTTATAAGTTATGTTTTGATTTTGAAAGACAAGAGGAATGTTTTAAGACATGATTATGAATCGATATGTAATGTTTTATAAAAGTTTTATATTCCGCGTAAAGTTTTTAATTAACTCTGATATTTAGAACTGTGTTTATGAGTAAATCCAACACGAAAGTAGGGTTACCGGTGACGGGGCCTTACATATTTTAAGCATATTTGAGTGAATTAAGGGCCAAGTAAACATCCTATAACTAAAATATGAATCCCAAATCTTTTCTTACTGTCCAAGACCAGATCTTTAGGAATAATCGAAGATTCTTTTCTTAAATCGTATATTCTTGCTTAAACGGGCCAAAAAGCCCATATTTTGTTCGTTTTAGCTATTCTTATATAAACAAGTCATAACAATCTGCTGTAAACTTTAATCAAACCCTAAGGAACATCCTCCAGCCATCCCTTACCTCTGTTCATCCTCCAACCCTTCGGTTTTTGCATGTTCGTTAAAGATTCAAGACTTGTTCGTTAACTTTGCTTATATGTTGATCTTTGACTTGTTATATCTCTTGATCCTTTCACTTTCCGGGTAAGTTATAAACTGGAAAATCATTCATACATGTTCCCTAGTCAATAACAGTCAATCAATTTCGGTGATTGAAGGGTGTTGACTGGTCAATTCGCTTAAAACCCGTTAAAAGGTAAAAACAGTCAACAAGTTTGACTTTACGTTTTCTCATGCTTCTGGTCGGATTCAATGTTCGGTCCAGAAGACTTTTCTTCTTGTAATTAAATTTTATGGGTTCTGACCAAAACCCCACTCCCAACTCGAAGTTCGGATTCTGGTCAGACTTGACTCGTTTAAACATTAAAATCAACATAACTAGAGTTCTACTTATCCGTTTGGATTGATTCCAGCGGCATTAAGTTTGTTTTTATTTATTGTTTCATATAAAAAGTTTCAGATTCTGATCATTAATCTCGTTGGACGCGTATTGGACGACTCGCTTAAATCATTAGTTCGTTTGTCGAATTTATTAATCACTTGCCTTCCATCTAAGGTGAGTTTGATCATTCCCCTTTTTATACTGTAACATCCGTATTTTGAGAATTAATAAATAACGTAAAGTTTTATTATTATCGGTGTGTCGTTAGTTTGGTTGTGTGCACGTTTGTATTTGGATAAGATTGGAATGGAGGTGGATGGTGGGGCCCATGGCTCCCTATATAAGACCATCCCTCATCCTTTCACCATTTCTTTACATAACACACACTTTCTCTCTAGCAATTCGGATTCGGATCCAAGCAAAAGGAAGGAAGAATCTTAGGTGTAAACACCATAAAACAACACCAAGCTCCGCGGATCATTCCAGATACGAACTCGAGACCAACAAAAGGTGAGTTTTGGTTTTAAAGGTTAAGTTTTAGGTCGGATTCGACATGAAAACCGATAGAAGGAGAGATCGGGGTGTAAGATGGAAGAAAAACATGAACTTGATAAGTTATAACCCCACGAGAGTGGGATATGGTAAAAATGCGATGTTCGGGCCTTATAAAACGCAAGTATACAAAGTTGATACAACCCAAAACCCTTGGAAAGGGTTAAATCGGGTCCCAAGGGAGAGTTATGGAGTGAGATGGCCATAAAATGGTAAAAATGAAGAAAAAGAAGAATTTCGCATCGCATAAGCCATGCGAAGCGAAAAAGGTTATTTTGCATCGCATGACCATGCGAAGCGAAAAAGGTTATTTCGCATCGCACGGTTCCATGCGAAGCGAAACAGTTCCATGCGAAATGAAACGCTCCCATGCGAAGCGAAACAGTTCCATGCGAAGCGAAACGATCCCATGCGAAGCGAAGCGCTCCCATGCGAAGCGAAACGAAACCTCCCATGCGAAATTGTTTAAGCTGTGACCCGATTAATTTTCTGATGCGTTTTTGTTAAAGGACCTATTAATGAAAATAAAATTTTTCCGAGCTGACCTGGCAGCTCAACCCCATCCAGGGGCTCTGCCCTTTGGACCTTGCTAGGGGCTGCCGCCCCTAGACCCCGCTACCAGGGGCGCTGCCCCCGGACCCCCCATTAGTTGCGGGTTTCATTAACTTAGATGTAAGAAGTAGTAGTAATGGTTAATTAACGCGCGCAATGTATTGTATAGTTAGCCGTGCGCAGCTAAGGAAGGGCATTACCATTAACGGCGAGAGAAATCGTCTCCAGGTGAGTTTCTAGCCCCATTTATGTGTTATGTTTTGGGGCTGTGTGCATACTCAATGTGATTAGTTAATACACTTACCTTAAGTGGTAAGTGTATGCCGTACGAATATTTATAAATATACCTAATTAGTGTAGAAAGAGTTAAACGTATGTGTGAAGAGGTACATGAGAACAGATATAGCTCATGAAAGAAAGGTATGTACGATATGCGTAGTGTATGAATGGTATGTATGATATGTTGAGCTGAAGAATTAAGGGTTGCCTACCCTAATAATATAGGTGAAGAATAAATGGTTGCCTACCCTAATAATATAAGCGAAGAATAAAGGGTTGCCTACCATAATAATATAGGCGAAGAATTAAGGGTTGCCTACCCTAATAATATAGGCGAAGAATGAAGGGTTGCATACCCTAATAATGTATGCGAATGTTATAGAGCGAAAGGCTCTTTAAAAACGTAGGAAGGTTATGTATGTATAAAATAATGAAGGTAAGTAAAAGTAGGAATGTATGGAAGTAAGAATGTAAAGAATGAGAATGAAATGTATGTACCTGCTTAACTAGAACTCATTCAGCGTAGCTGACTTTTAGTATGCACGCAGGCAAATAGGTTGAGGCAGCTAGCTTGAGGAGGGACACATGGCATGAGCTAAAGAGACGGGTATCTATGAAGAAGTGCCATGACTGTTTTATGTTATGTCTATGAAAGGATAATTTGTATGTTAAGACAAGATTCGATGTTTTGTAATGTAATGCATGAAGTTTTTAATTATTCCACGAAAGTTTTAAATTAACTCTGATTTTAGAACTGTGTTTATGAGTAAATCCAACACCAAGGTAGGGTTTTCGGAAACGGGGCCTTACATATACACTATTTTCAAATGTTTTGAGGGACATATGCGTACTTATTCATATTTTCTATCTATATATATACACAAAATCGCAAATATAATCATTGTGTGAATGTCAGTTGAATGCTATTTGCTATTTGCTATATGTTTAATTGATTACTTGATAACGTTCGGAGAGGTCCAACATATCCCCTTGTATAGGGTTCTCATTAGTATGATCATACGACCGTCTTAGTAACCGGAGCCCGATTCGCTTGGCAAAGGTAAACCGACAACCTTAGTCATTGTAATCAATGCCCGATTCGCTTGGCAATGATTTCATTGGCACACACGATTTGGTTATATGCATGTTTGTTATGATTTGATTGATTATTATCACATGGTTGGTTTGCGCATTTATCATTTATCAACTATATATATATATATATTATTTAATGTTGTGTCAAATTGGTGATCATCTCACTCAACATGTGTTGTTGACAAACTCCATTTTCTACGCATATGCAGGTTGCTTGTATTGAAGATTGAAGTTGGACACGTAGACAAGACCTTAGGATATAATCAAGATAACCATTATATGAACTCATATTTGTGTATTTGAATTGTTTTGTATATTTGAATTATGTGTGTAATATTTGTAAATAATTAATTAGATATTGTCACATTTTATATATGATAGTATCTTCAAGCTGTGAGCAATCGGATCATGCCCCGGATGTTATTACTATATAATGATAGTATGAATGAGCATGTGTATATATATATATATATATATATATATTATATCCATGAGACAGGTAAAATATGCACGTATGATAAATGTATGGTTATTCGAGGCAGTAGGGACCAGACCCTTATAATATCTGTGATGTTAGGGACCAGACCCTTATAATATCTGCGATGATAGGGACCAGACCCTTACAATATTTGTGATGTTTAATGTAGAATAGCTTATGGTATACCATAGGGTTTTATGAAAGAAAGTATGTAAGTACGTATGCATGTATATAAGATATTTATGAAAGGAGTAATAGAAAACTAAGGTATGAATACGTATCTTCGGACGCGTATGAGTAAGGGTATGAATGTATTGTATGTTAATTGATTAACTAGAACTCACTCAGCGTAGCTGACTTTTAGTATGCACGCAGGCAAATAGGTTGAGGCAGCTGGCTTAAGGAGGAACACAGGGCATGGACTGAAGAGACTGACATCCATGATGAAGTGTTATGACTGTTTTAATTAATTATTTATGAAAATACAATTTGTATGTTAAGACAAGAAAGAATGTTTTGTAATGTGATGTTTGAAGTTTTTAATTATTCCGCGAAGTTTTTAATTTACTCTGATTTTAGAACTGTGTTTATGAGTAAATCCAACACAAAAGTAGGGTTACCGGGAACGGGGCCTTACAAAAAATCATGAAGGTAATGCTAATACAAAATGAGTCGTCAAAATCACAATTAATAATAGAATGCACATGCCTAAACTTGTTTGTTTGTTTGATTGCATGAAACTGAATATCCTAATATGAGAATATGTGACGAAGTAGGTTCATATCTTTTAACTATGCGTTCTGCTTCCTAAGTTTTTACCTGCCTGTCTCACAGCCAAGGTTTAATAAGAGTTTAGGTTATTGCATAACGATATGAAGTATGTGGCTATGCGGGGGTATTTTAGTTTTGTATATTTTTTTTTGTTTTAGTGGCTGTGATTGACCAATTTTAATTGACTCTTTATGTGCAGTTATTTTTGTTTCTTGATCATTATTTTGAACTTTATGTTGTTTGAATGTAAGATGGATAAAGCAAACAGTCAAGGAAACTAAAATTTTAATCAATTTTAGAAAAACAAAATTTGTATACGGAGACATGTTTTAACATTATAGATTATATATTTTTTATTTCTTTCAATTTTTTCCCTTTTTAAACTGATAAGATTTTCTAATATTGAGGCACTTGAAAATATAGAGCTTCACATGATCCAGGACAAAATTATTCAAAATCGCTATTGTTTGTCTAATTGTTAGTGCCATCTTAAACTTTTAATCCATTCTGAACACGAAAGCCACTAAATTTTGTTCTTAATAACTTTTAGAAAAATCAATTTGTGTATTGAATTCTCATGTCCCCGTCACAGCGCGAGGGTTTACCATGTCGTTTTGTTCATATCGTTTATGTTTCGAGTTATACCTACTATGTCCCGCTGCAACGCGTGCGGATAGACTTTTAACAAACTATAAATAAAATATGTACATAACATAAAAATTAATGTTAATGCATGGGAAAATATGTAAAAAAAATCTAAAAGAAGTTAAAAAAGATAACAAATAAAAGCTAAAGCTAAAAAAAGCGCATAGGCATTCATAGTGGTGTCAAGGTATGTAACAAGGTATGAAACATAGATAAGCACAAAAGGTCAGTGGCGATCCAACCATTTAGAAGGCCTAAAGCTAAGTAAAAACCTGGAGGTCTTTACGTTATTTTTATTCAATTCACGTTTTTGAAACTATTTAATTATTTGATTCATTAGCAAAATTTAATCCGTTTACCATAAAAGAAAATTCATATATCTTTTTGTACCCAACTACAACATATAAGCAAGTTGCCGATTAAAGTAAGTTTAAGTTTTAACTATTAATGACTATTGATGTATTTATTATAGATTTATTTTTGTTATGAGTGACTGAAAATTTAGCTGATTGGCTAACGACTGATGAACAGGGCGTTAGAAGATTCATGGTATAAACACGAATTAGAAGAAAGTCAATCGCATAGTACATAAGTACATCAACTTTGGAAGGATTAAGGCAGTCATATTCATAAAGGAGCAATTTCGTATGTACCTCTCAAAATTGCAGAACATCATATTTAACAATAAAAACGGTTAATATCAAATATACCATTTTAAAGTAAGTAGAATTTCATACTTACCCATTTCATCAAATATAGTTTGTTATATGACCATTATACCATGCTTTTTTTATATAGTCTAAACTCTCATCCTAGAGCAATCTTTAGGAAGACTATAAATCTCATAAATTTGAAAATGGGTATTTTTTGATACAATTATATTTTAATTGATAATTATGATATTGTATCAAGTGTTTACTAGGATGTATGTAATTATCCTTAAGAAAAACTACCAAGTTATGTAAATGTTTACTTCAAATACTTATAATCTTTATAAATGCAAGTTATAATAACCATTATACCCTCTTATTATTAATATCATTGCTAGAATTATGAAATAATTATTTGTTATTAAAATTTAATTATAGTTTGATGTGATGTAAGGCCCCGTTCCCGGAAGGCCTACTTTGACGTTGGATTTACTTATAAACATAGTTCTTAAAACCAGAGTTAATTAAAAACTTTTCGTGGAATACATAATATTAAACATTCACCATCACATTACAAAAACAATAATTCTTGTCTTAACATAACACCACATTTCATAAAACTTCTATTCCAAGATGCCAGTCTCTCTAATCCCTGCCATGTGTCCCACCTCACGCCAGCTGCCTCAGCCTATTTGCCTGCATGCATACTAAAGGTCAGCTACGCTGAGTGAGTTCTAGTTTAACAGTTTACAGGATTATTCTTTCACATTCTTACAAACATACAACTATTCATACATTCTTGCACAGATATTTTAAGGGTCTGCCACCCAACTTCTTGCACCGATATCGTAGAATCGGCCACTCTATTCTTGCCCAGGTATTAGAAGGGCCTGCCACCCTGACTCTTACTATTCTTGCCTAGGTATTAGAAGGGCATACCACCCTAACTCTTACTATTCTTGCCTGACTCTTACTATTCTTGCCCAGGTATTAGAAGGGCCTGCCACCCTGACTCTTACTATTCTTGCCCAGGTATTAGAATGGGGCCTGCCACCCTGACTCTTACTTCACATTCCTTCTAGATTCTTACAAACATGTTAAGTTAAACAACTAACATAAACAAGTTTTAATCTCTTTCTTTCATTCTTACATCAATCATCTGTGTTAATCACACACACACACATATATATATATATATATATATATATATATATATATATATATATATATTTCTTGCATTAATCATTCACGTTAAGCACATAAGTATATATGTTACTATTCTTACAAGTATGCACACAGCCCCGAAACCATCTCAAAGAGAAATGGGGTTAGAACTCACCTGGAGACGATTTCTCTCGCCGTTAATGGTAATGCCCTTCCTTAGCTGCGCACGGCTAACTATACAATATATTACGCGCGTCAATTAACCATTACTACTGCTTCTTACATCTAAGTTAATGAAACCCTTAACTAACGGGGGTCCAGGGGCAGCGCCCCTGGTAGCGTAGTCTAGGGGCGGCAGCCCCTAGCAGGGTCCAAGGGACAGAGCCCTTGGCTGAGGTTGACAAAAACGCATCAGAAAATTAATTTCATGAAATTTCGCTTCGCATGCTTTTTCGCTTCGCATGGTCATGCGATGCGAAACAACCTTTTTCGCTTCGCATGGCTGTGCGATGCGAAACAACCTTTTTCTTCGTTTTTACCATTTTAAAGCCATTTTTCTCCTTGTTTCCTCCTTAGGACCCGATTTTACCCTTTTTATGGGGTTTGGGTCGTACCAACTTTGTATACCTGTGTTTTATGAGGTCCGAACATCTTTTTGTCCTATTTCATACTTGTGAGGCTAAGACTCACCAAGTTTATGTTTTTCTTACATCCTACAACCCGATCTACTAAGATATCGATTTTCATGTCGAACTCAACCACAAAACTTAACCTTGTTGGCTAAAACTCACCTTTGGCTTCGGGTTTGGTTCGGATCTGGACAACTCGAGGATCTGGACGTGATTCTTGTTGTTTGAAGACACTTGATCACCAAGATCTTCCTTACTTTAGCCCGGAATTGGATTCGGGTCTTGAGAAAGAGTATGTGTGTGTTGTGGGAAGAAATGGTGAAGGGATGGGGGGGGGGTGGCCTTATATAGAGAGCTATGGACCCCACCACCCACTTCCTTCACCAATCCTAATCCTTATCCAAATAAAAACACGCACACATTTAAACGAGCGACTCACACGAAACAATAATTTTCTTTTATTTAGTAATTTCGTAATACGGATGTTACATGTGATGATTATATTTTAGTATTATTTGTTAAACAATTAGTTAGGAAGTCATATGTTTAGTTTATCATAAGTTGCTTAAATAATCAGAATTTGGCATCCACACAAAACATTATGTTTGAATATTTTGACTTGAAGATGCTATAATTAACTTTTAATCTTTGGATAAAGTAATTTTGGCTATCTTATCATTTATTAATCATTTAGTATTGCATGAATTAGTTTCATTGCAATGATGCCAAATGTTTTAATCACCAGGTTTTTCTCATGCGTTGGAACCTGAAACGGGCCTGGCTGGCATCCAACACCAATCTGTAACGTCCGACTTTTAGAAATAATAGATAAAGAAATATTTAAATAAAGTTTGTTATTTAATTGTCGTATAATAATAAGTCATAAATTAAAATGAGAGATGGTAGGCTTAAATGGATATGGACTTCAAAATAAAACATGAACTTAGTGAATTAATGGGCCTAAGGTCCATGAGATAAGGGTATAAATACCCTTAAACCTTTCCTAAAACCCTAGATCTCATAATTCCATACATTTCCATTATTACCAACACACACTCTCCATACTTTGAAACCGAAAACGAGATCCAAGTCGTTTTAGTGATTTTCGCATCCAAAAAACAAGTCCATTTTTACCAACACACACTCTCCATACTTTTGATGTCGGTTCTCCATGAAAATTGGTAGAACCATAGATCGGGGCCTAAAGGTTAATAAAAATATAAACTTGACGTAAAAATGTGAACTTTGAGAGTCGGATTCGTTCGGCTCGTTAGTTAAGTTTGAGGCGTCCATAGATCTAACGAAATTTAGGTAAAAGATTGGAACTTGAAACAAACCAAATTGAGATTTTGATTAATAATGGTAAAGTAAGTAATAATAATAATAATAATAATTATTCTTGTAAACAAGGAAGAAAAGAAGAAACAAGAAAAAAAAAAGAGAAAGGAAAAGAGAAAGGAAAGAAAAAGAGAAAAGGAAAGTAAAGGGAGCTCATAATGACCATTTAATTTGTGTATAAAAGTTTGGAAAGATAAACATTAAACACAAGATCATGTTGGTGGAACTTTTTCAGACACAACATGGGTAGCGAGAGGTCATGGGTTCGAATCCCAGCTTTCGCGTGAATTCTTTTTATGCGAAGAAGGCTATGCGACACAGACCAGGTCCAAGCAAAGCGAACTAAGTCCAAGCGAAACAAGTCCAAGCGAAGCAAGTCCAAGCGAAGCGAAACAAGTCCTGTAGGTTCCCAGCCGGATCTACACGGAATATCTCGTTCTACGTAGGTGCGGAATCCCTACGTAAGACGATACGAGCGTAGAAGACGAAACACGTTAAACACAAGCAAACACACGTTACAATACTCAAAAGACACGTTGTATTGCAACTAGTAACACGTGATATCAATCACCGATTACACAAAACTGAACAACTTCTTCCAAAACCTAGCCGCAGCTAAACATTTATAACATACGACAACTTCGCCTAACATGTTTAGGCGAAGTTGTCACTAACTTCGTTTGTTTCACAAGTTCGCCCATATCAGGCGAACTTGAGACACAACTTCGCTTAATTTCAAATACAAAACATACTAACTCAATTATAGACACTAGATACTGAACTACTGACATCATGTACCAACAGACTCCCCCTTGGCAGTAGCTTCATATCTCTATCTTCAAACACGTGTCTCGTAATCCCAAAAATCTTGTATCTTCCATCTTCAAGCATGAACGCCTTCTCGTACACAAACTGAAACTACTCTTTGATATTTCTTTGCTTCTTCTTTCCAAGCAGGAATGTAAAATATCTTTTTCTCGTTCAGCACCTGCAGATCAGCTTGAGACAAATTCACTAAATGCATAGGATCATATACTCTCATCAGCTCTTGTTCATCTTCATCCTCCATTACTGCTTCAGCTGTTTCACAATCAACGTACCACCATTTTAGATCTTTGAGCACATCCTTGGGCATTTGTTTCATCGGCACTTCTTTTAGACACCGGATCGGCTTATACTTCATTATCATCCAAGGCTTGCCATCTGCTCTCATTCCTCTGTCTTTGTCTTCAACGAGCTTTCCTTTCTGTGGTTTCAACAGCTCGAACTTTTTCTCCTTTATGCTTTCCTTCCAGACTATCTTCCCAATGATCCTAGCCATGTTATCATCACTCCTGTTTATCAACCCCAACCTGGCTAAGTCCTTCACTTCACATTCAGGCAACGTATTCAACGATCTCAACAGCCTCTTGAAATACTGAACCCCATCATACCGTTTAATCACAAAAAGCCTCAACTGCTCATCATATAACCAGCATATAATCCCCTTTTTCGATTCAGCATAACCCCTGATGTTGTAACTTTTCTTGAACATAGTAGGGACCGCCGGTTTCTTAGTCTTTACGAACCACTGAGCGTAGCCTTCTTTCTATCTTGGCTGCTCCTCCCATTCTGTCTCATCACATCCCGTATCTTGACCCAAATCTGACTTTTCAACCTCTGGAATTTCATGCTCAACATTCTCCTCCACAATCTCTCCCTCTTCGACTTCACTATCAATCACGATCTCAGCCCCTATCTTCTCTATCTCCTCCAACGGTAACACATCCTCATCACCTATAACATCATCTAACACCTCCTCAGCATCCACAACCACCACATCATCACCCCATGAACCGCTAGCTACACTCGTTGACTCCCCCTGAGATGTGGAAGTCCCAAGAGCTTGTTCAGTTCTTGGCAACTCTCCACCTGCACCTTTCGATGCATTGGGATCATCGTCTCGATCGTTACGCTTTTTTGTCCTCAGCTCGTCACCCTTACAACTCATCTCCCCCTGAGATGCCAAGAACTGTTTCAAGGCATCAATTATTTTACCATGCTCGATCAGGAGGGACGACTGAATTTGATTCTCCGCAACGAGGCGCTGAATAGCATGAGTCTGGATAAGATTTACTCTTGATTGTTCTGCCACGACCCTTTCAAGCGCTGCTATTCTTTCCGAATCGGATAAGGTTGCATCGAAATCAAACCTCATATATGATATGTCTTGAGCGTACGGAGGAGGGATTCCCAATGTAACCGGCACCTCAGAAACAGGTGGAAACGTAACCGCAGGTGGTATCGTAACTGACAACTCTGCAGTAGCAACAAATGTCGACTCAACAAACCTTGCTACGACCTCCGTTGGAGTAGAGTTGGAGGTGGCAAGGACACAATCTCCGGAGCCGAGAGCTGGAATGTAGTGGGTGGGATGCCGAAGGAAGATGAGGTAGTCACCACGGGAACATCCGTGGCGATTGGCCCTGTAACTGGCAATGGTGTAGAGACTATAGTCATACCAGACAGTGCGGGTGGAGTGAAACGAACCACCCTTGAGCTCTCACCAGCTCCCGAACCTGCACCTGCCCTTTCTCTTCTCGATCTATGGACCAACTGATGTAAATCTTCCTCAAAGTCCGAATCACTGTCATCGTTGTCTCTCTTCCTCTTCCCATGAATCCTTTCTTGTGTAACTAAAATCCGTCTAGCTTCAGCCACATCAACATCTGAGGAATCAGAATCAGCCTCCGTCGTAGCTGCCATAGCAACATCCACACTAGTAACCCGTGCAACCGAGACTTGCACCTCTTTCTCAGGATCAACACGTTCCATATCGAAGAAACCTTGACCGCCAAAAGCAGCTTCAAGGTCTACAGTTTCCTCCGGTGCCACAACAGGAGCAGCAGGTAAAGCTTGTTGTACCTCAGGTGGTGGTTGAGGTGCTCCAGCCTGTTGTGGTGCCGGATCCCGAAACTCGTCCCCACGAGCTGGGACATACTTTGGGTTGATCAAGTACCCAAATAATGGAGTATGTCGAGGACGGAGCTCAGGTTTACTTCTTGCACTTGATGATCTACACTGAGCGAAGATCCTCTTGCTTACACTCTCCACATATCTAATCGGGCGGCGCTGATGTAACGTGGGAGCAACATGATTCAAGATCATTTGAAGGAATCTTGGATACATCAGAAATCTCTCACGCGCCACCGCTCGTCTTTGACGGTCTATCTCGTAGAACACCATCTGACTAAAGCTATAACGCTTATTGTAAGTCAGTGATGTCATTGCCGACTGCATGGTCGCACCCATTCCATCTGTACCAGCCTTTCTCCCTGACATACACACGATCATTACGTGCATAAGAAATTGCCATTGGTCTAACAAGAATCCTTTTCGTCTTTGAGTATCTCCCAATGGACCAGAATATCCCATTCTCAGAAAAGCACCATCTCTGAATGGAGCCACGAAATCTGTAGGATCGTCTCTCGTTTCATCTCCAAACTGCAAAGCCACCCTGATCTGTTCAGACGAGAACTGCACTATCTGATTGTTAACCGTTGCACGCATAACCGGGGGCTCGACTCGACAATCATACTCCACTGTCTGCCAGAAATCTTCTATGTTTGGCAAAGATATAGGCAGTGTTGTGGTAATAGCGTGGAAGATACGCGAGCGGATAAGAAACGTGATGATCTCGCGGAAATCATCAACACCGCTCGCATCCGGGTCCAAAGTTATGTACATGTTATGCCCCGGGAAAAACTGCCGATTGTTATCTCCTCCTTCGTCACCACCTGCACCACCTGCTCCAGCTACAGCTGCCATTTCTGCAACAAAAACAGTCTAAGTTAGAGAATCGTTGAGTCAAATCACAACTTCGCCTGTTACCCTGAGCGAAGTTATGATTTATTCTGTATAGGCGAAGTTAGGGGTGGGGCGAAGTTGGTAATAACTTCGCCTTAACTTGAACTTCGCCTGATAAATGTTAAATAAAAAGGGCCAGGCGAAGTTAATGATAACTTCGCCTAACCACAACTTCGCCTCATATACTGTTAAATAATTAAATATCAGGCGAAGTTAAACCTTAGGCGAAGTTAAGGATAACTTCGCTTAAACTGTAACTTCGCCTGAATATGAATCGGCAACAGTTTAGACGTTCAAACGAAGTGATTTTGGTCAATTTGGAGATTGCGGACTCAACCAAACATGTTTTGACGGAGATCAACACGATCAAGTTGAATAGGACTACGTTAAAACAAGTTTGAAAAGCGGGTGTTAGATGTTTGAAAGAACGGGGTCGTGAATCGGGTCGAAACGATCTCTGATTAACGCCATGACATAGATTATAAGATATGACAACACTACACACCTATAAATCGGATTGGTATTTGTCAAAGATAACAAAGATTGAATCGAAAAATAACTTCGCCGAGGTTACTGGAAGATAAGTTCGCTGGGTTTGAAAATAATGATGAGTCTGACCAATAATGTCTTTATATAGGGTCAAAGATGAACATGCGAAGTTGGGGCTAACTTCGCTTACCCCTTAAGTTCGCCTGTTATATTAACTTCGCTTGATAACCATGTTACAAAACAGACCCTCTAATTTGAACATTATGCTTTTAACTTTTAAACCTTCCTTTAAAAAGTAGAATGTTACGATCAAAGACCAAGTAACCAGATATAAAGACATAAAACGACATAAGTAGAATAAAACTTAGAAATAAAGTACACGGGATCAAATTTCAGTCTCGACAGGGACTACCACGTTTTAGAAAAGATCCGAACAGGAATCATACTAATTAAGTGACTGTCACATAGATCCATGTTCAGCTGTATTATGAAATAAAGAAACAGGTTGTAAGCAGGTAAATAACTTAGAATGGTTTTCATCGCTTCTGTGATACGGGTTAGGTTCAATTAAGCTCAAAATATAAATGGGCAACACCTCAGAGATTATGATGTCTCCTATCTATTCTCAAAGCGTATTTGGCTTTCCCCAAGTCACCCCGAGTTGACCTCGACCCGTAGTGTCCGATTAAATAGTAAGTACACGTCGATCAATAGAGTCTTCATCCCGTTCTCTATCTTGCATCTTGATTGAGAAGTATTAACATTATAAGCTCTAGAATGTCTCAATAACACATAATTTTTTTTTTTAATAAATATTTACACAGTTTCAGAGTAGTAAACAACTGCAAGTCCCGAATCTGGATCACTGCAGTTTCTTGATACGCTATCTTCACGGGAATCAGAACACTCACGGGCTCGTGTATGACTGGGTAATCGCTTTTCTACCTATCATTCGGAAAGATATATGCGGAGACATACCAACTCTTAATGAGTTTCCACTTAAGATCGAGGAGATTTAGTTAGTATCACTTCTACTTTTACGCACCATAAAAAGCTACCATGACATACAATAACTGTTCTAAAGTCTTTTTGGCCTAATAACTTCACTAGTTAAGCACACAGAATCAGTTTGTCTATCACTTTCCAAGGTTGGATCAATTTTCTTTTAAACATAGTAAAGAAACTTCTTACGAAGTAGTAGACTTGAAAAATTATTTCATCTCCCAATAAAAAAAAATTTAACTTCTATCGCCCCGATCAAGTCGAAGTCTTCAGGTAAACGGCTATCCTGAAGATCCAATGGATCAGCTGGACCGACCACATACGAGTATGTGTCCTTCTAACTAAGTATGAACGACTAATTTTCAGCGAAAGAATAAAAACACATCATAAACCGCCCCGGTCACTTTCAGTCATCTGGTTAATGGCTATCCTCATATTCTACAGGTAGAAATGAGGACCAAACATATCCGAAGATATGTCCTTCAAACTGAAGCAACCGACATAATTCTAAGCGATAGTGAGGTTTTTTTTTTTTTAAACAAAAACGAAAAACACGGTTACTCGGGATTGATCATCCCATTTAGCTCAACAAGGTTTTGAAAACGAGTTTTGTCGAACGCTTTAGTAAACAAATCAGCGAAATTATCTAACGAATCAACCTTTTCGAGCACTATCAATTTCTTCTCAGCACAATCCCGTATAATATGATGATGGATGTCAATGTGTTTAGTTTTGCTATGCTTTACGGGATTGTTAGTTACTAAGATAGCAGCAGTGTTATCAATGCAAATAGGAGTATGAGTGAAATTCAGACCGTAATCGCGCAATTGCTGTTGTATCCAAAGAACCTGGGAGCAGCAGTTCGATGCTGCCATGTATTCTGCTTCACAGGTAGAAATGGCGACTGAGGTCTGCTTCTTGCACTGCCATGACACTAATCTGCCTCCAAGAAACTGACATCCACCTGTTGTTGACTTCCGATTCTGATTGCATCCTCCATAATCAGAATCTGTGTAGGCGACTAACTCCAAGTCTCCTCCTTTCGTGTACCACAACCCTAGCTTAGGCTTGCCTTTGAGATATCGCAATATCCTCTTCACACCCTTCATGTGAGATTCCTTTGGGTTTGCCTGAAAGCGAGCACAAAGACAAACTGCAAACATAATATCAGGTCTAGATGCAGTTAAGTACATTAAAGAACCTATGATTGCCCAATATTGGGTGGGGTCCACGTCTGCATCACTGTCTGAATCAGCACCCAGTTTATGGTTGACGCAAACTGGAGTATCAAATGGAGTGCTGTCCTCCATCTTGAAGCGTTTGAGAACGTCTTGGACATATTTAGTCTGATGAATGAACATCCCATCTTTGTTCTGATCAACCTGCAGTCCTAAAAAGAAAGTTAGTTCACCCATAGCACTCATTTCAAACCTCTTTTTCATGACGGCTTCAAATTCCTGACACATGGCGACTTTTGATGCAGCAAAGATGATGTCGTCCACGTAGACTTGCACAAGAAGAAAGTCGCTTCCTTTTCTCTTAACGAACAGTGTGCTATCGATCTTTCCCCTTTCAAATTCATTGTCAAGCAAGTAATCGGATAGAGTTGCGTACCAGGCACGAGGGGCCTGATGTAGCCCATATTGCGCTTTACTTAGCTTGTACTCGTGATCAGGAAAGTCTGGGTCAGGCAAACCCGGAGGTTGCTCAACGTACACAACCTCATCGACTTTACCGTTAAGAAACACACTTTTCACGTCTAACTGGAACACCTTCATCTCCTTGTGTGCAGCAAATGCCAAAAACAATCGAATCGCTTCCAATCTCGCTACAGGAGCAAACACTTCATTGTAGTCGATCCCTTCTTGCTGATTAAAACCTTTTACAACCAGCCTTGCCTTGTTCCTTATGATTATTCCTTTCTCATATCTCTTACATTTGAAAACCCATTTGGTGCAAATCGCATCTACATTCTTCGGTTTTGCAACCAAATTCCATACCTCCATCTTCTTGAACTGGGCTAACTCTTCTTGCATGGCTTCGACCCACGAGCTGTCCTTGAGAGCCATTTGATAGTTCTTTGGTTCAATCTGGCTGATGAAGCAGGTGTACAAGCATTCGTTAATGATGCCTGTATCTTTAATGCTTGTGTAAACACAAGTGTGCTCATTCAAGCTTCGTCTTGTTTGTACACCGTCGGACAAATCACCTATCACGTTCTCCAAAGGGTGATTTTTGTGAACACTCGTAGTCGGAACCGAACTGACTTGCAGATTGTCTTCCAGGTTCGAAGGTAGCTCATCAATGGGTGATTGTTGTTGAGAATGAAACGGATTGAAGAATTTCTCTTCTGTAGAGGCAGCAGGGGTATCGACAGCATTTGACGAGGAAGGTTGACATTCATCGTACTTCGGTCGTTGCACAAAATTTTCTTCCTCATCATAAAGCATCTTCGTAGCAATTCTCTCATCAACTTCTGCACAATCCAAGTAAGGCAAATTAAAAGATTTAA
This sequence comes from Bidens hawaiensis, assembly GCF_021521415.1. Classification (NCBI taxonomy): domain Eukaryota; kingdom Viridiplantae; phylum Streptophyta; class Magnoliopsida; order Asterales; family Asteraceae; genus Bidens; species Bidens hawaiensis. The sequence goes on from NW_027492062.1 coordinate 104,165, forward strand.
AAAGCCTATCATAGTCGAAAGCCCCAGCGGGTCCCGTGCTTGGTTTTGGTGATTTGTAACTTGTGATGTCAGTGTTACACACCACCTCAACCTTGCTGGTCGATAGATTAAAGACTCGTCTGTTGGGGGTTCCAACAACATATCCGACTAAAATACCTTCGTCGGCTATCTCACCAAATTTTGAGTTCGTCTTTAATATCGAACACGGGGACCCGAATGGTTCGAGACCACTCAAGTTAGGCTTTCTACCATGCATAAGTTCATAACATGTTTTATTCAATCTTTTAACAGTTAAAACTCTATTAAGGATATAACAGGCTGTAGCAACAGCTTCAGCCCAGAACACCACAGGAAGTTTAGAATCTGCCAGCATGGTTCTGGCTCCTTCAATTAGCGTTCTGTTCTTCCTCTCAGCCACCCCATTTTGTTGCGGAGTATACGGAGCGCTGTACTGGTGGTCTATCTTTTTCTGTAAGCAGAATATCTCCATCTGATAGTTTTTGAACTCTGTCCCATTGTCAGTCCTGATGTATTTAACCTTCTTCCCCATAATATTCTCAACCTTGGTAATCAAATTCATTACCAACTGAACCGTTTCATCCTTTGTCTTCAGGAAATATACCCAAGAATATCGAGAGAAATCATCAGTTATCACCAAGCAGTATGATGTTCCACCTAGGCTTTTTACATTCACGGGACCTAAGAGATCCATGTGAAGTAGGTCTAGGGTACTGACTATTGAATTAACCTTCTTGGTGTGATGAGATTTCTTGTGTTGCTTTCCCTTTTTGCACGATAAGCCTTGGTCTTCAAAGTTGAAATTTTTCAAGGGAACACCCAGCACCAGCCCATTCTTGACAATGTAGTTCATTTTTCGAAGATGAATATGCTCCATTCTTTGATGCCATAACTCGGACTCCGATTCAGTTGCTTTTGACAGAAGACATGATTCTTCTGTTGCCATCTCAGTCGACCTCATGTCCATAACATATGTATTCTTTTCCCTTGGAGCCTTCATTACTATCCATTCCTCTGGTATCTTGAAACCAGGATACAGTACGATCGCTTCATTTTTGGTAAAGTGCACAGTGTAATCTTTGTCACAGATCTGAGATACACTCAGCAGATTATGCTTCAGCTCTTCAACGAAATTCACTTTTTCTAACTTCATTTTACCATTAGTCACCGTCCCAATTCCAGTAATTCTTCCACCACTCTCTCCAGCAAAACTTACTCTACCTCCCTGAACAGGTTTCCATTCGTGTAACAAATTCTTGTTACCCGTCATGTACCGGGAACAGCCGCTATCCACAACCCATAGATTGTTTGCAGCCCTGTTCAACTGTTCCTGCACGATTAAAGCAAAGGATTAAAATCTGGGGACCCAAGACCTACTGGTCTTGGGTCGATTAAATCTGTTAAAAGGCATCCCGTACTTTGGCTGTCCAAAGTTAGTATTAGAATGATTTCTGTAAGTCCTAAAAGGATACCTTCTAGTAGATTGACTATGAGGCCATCCAAACCTTCGTGAATTAAATGAATTATAACTAATGATTTGGTTGTTAACAGGGAAAAACCTGAGATCGACTTCTTTGAAAACCTGGATTAGTCCAATATCTGAACTTTGATGAGTTTTCATTTTTACCATTATAGTAATTACTGTTAGTTTTACTCTCAGTTTTCGAAGGCCTCATACCTCTGAATCTCTGATTCAGAGGGCGATCAGCAATCAGGTGTCTTATTTGATTGCATCTGAAACAGCTCCTGTGTTCAACTTTCGTCTCAACAGTTGTTTTAGATGTTGAGGTTGCATTACTGCCCGTTTGTCTAACATATGGTGGGACATACGGGTTTAGTGGAGAATTCTTTTCAGTCGGTTTATGTTCCTCTCCACGTTTTAGTAACACAGCCTCTTCTTTTGTCTCACTAGACTCAGATGTCTTGTCCGAATTTGATGAGACAGGACTCGGAACAGAAATCTTAACATTAGAAACAGGCTAACTTGTTTCGCTTTTACTAACTTCTGGATCTTTAATCGTAACCTTAACAGGAACTGTCTGACCAATTTCAACATCAACAGATTTCTGATTATTAGGATCATAAGTATAGTTATGATTATAAGGAGGTGGAACTTCAGAATATCCAATTCCTCCCCTTTTAACTGGGGAACGTTGATCACTTACGAGGTGATCAAGTATTGCGGAGGAATTTCTAAATTGCTCAAGCTTTCTGTTTAGTTCCACCACTTTCACCTGGTAATCAGCTATCTGTTTATCCCTTTCAGCAATTAGTTTGGTTTTCTCTTCTAACACTTCATAGCTAAGATCAATTAGCTGTATTTTTTCAGCTAGACTGGCTTTAAGACTTCTGATATCTTTCCCACTAGCTTTTATTTTTACCGTGTAATTTTTTTCTCTAGTTTTAGTGTAATAATGATCTTCTTTTAATGTTCTAAATTGAGCATCCAAACTAACAAACTGATCAGTTATTGTTTTCAGCTGTTCAGACAGATTTTCACATTTTGTACAAGGGAGTTTAGAACTTACCTCAGAGAGCTGATCTGTCACCTCTGCCATATAAGCTTGATCATCTCTTGTCTCTCTGTTTTTTCCTTCAGTTTCGATGTTAACCAAGTTGGCCTGTTCGAACACTTCCTCAACTTGCAGATTCCAATTGTATTCCCCGTTCTGTCGGGATATCATTGCCCTATTCTCGTTACTTCCCCCATTCGGTTGTGTTGGCCTGTTCTGACTACGTTCTACACGTTCATTTGTGCATTCTTTAGCAAAGTGTCAATTCTGTTGACAGTTATAACACCGAACCTTTGACTTATCAAAACCTGGTCTTTCACCAACGAATTTTCTACCAGTCTTGTTCATAAACCTTTTAACTCTTCTTACTATCATTGCCATCTGCTACTGCAGATCCATCTCCTCCAGATCATCAGCATCGATCTGATCATAGTCTTCGTCTAAAGTTGCAGGATCAACGATTTTACCTTTAATGTAATTTTCGTAAGAAGCAATAAAAGAGGCATAGAGAGCAAACTGCTGTTCAGCAGATTTAACACTCATGGGCATCTGAGAGTAGTTGTTGTTCGGAATGCTTGAAGAAAAACTACCCTTTGTTGTTTGAGGTTTAGAAGTGTTTGATCCACCAGCTACGAAACACACATCACCATCCATGTTGAGAGTTACATGACCATTATGAGTTGAGTTAGAGCTCGAGTCTCCCTTTGAGTAGTAAGCAGATGATTCTGACTTCGAACTTGAACTTGAATTAACTTTCGCACCATACATTCCCGAATCCTGAACCTGATCAGTTGGTGTCTCTTTTCGAACCATGTTAAGTTCAAAAGTTCGTAGTTTGTTGACTGCTGTTTCCAAGTCAATGTTGGCAAACTCTTTATCTTCTCTCATCAAGACAGTGTATATCTCCCATTTCGGTGGGAGAGCATCAAGGAGTTTTTCTATGATCTCCTCTTCTTTGTAAACAATGGAATAATTGTTGAGTTCGGTCATCAGGTGATAATATCTTGTGATGATATCATCAAGTGATTCATTCTTCAAGTACTTGAACATCGAGAATTGGGTTTTGAGTAGCTTAATCTTGGATGCACGTATCCCCACATTACCTTCAAATCGGTTTTCAAGCGCTTCCCATAGCTCTCTAGCGGTTTTATATTTCCTGAAGGTGTGAAGAATCTCTTGTGGAAGAGCCATTGTTATCGCAGCATGAGCTTTGCTTTCAGCCTCATACATCTTCTTTTCTTCCTCTTCCATCTTATTGTATTTCTTAATTTGTTCACGATCCTCATACAAAGCCGTTGGTGGAATGTATCCATCTTGAATGTACACCCACATCTTAGCATCTTGATATTTAACATACTACTCAAACCGATCTTTCCAAGCCACGAAATCGGTACCCTTAAGCATTTTCGGTGCCTTAGTAGCTGAACCTGCTTCCACCTCCATTTTCACCAGTTCTGTAATATTTATAGAAGTCATCTTTGGAAGAAATACAAACGAGCACTCAAAGAAACCAAAAATAAAAGTTTTATTCTGAACAGTACTGTAGGCGAAGTTAAACTTAACTTCGCTTAAGTCTTAACTTCGCTTGAATTCTTAACTTCGCTCCTTTTTAAATTCGCCTGATTAGGCGAAGTTGTAGATAACTTCGCTTAAGTTAAGCGAACTTGTGAGGTAGGCGAAGTTGTTAATAACTTCGCTTAACCTTATATCTTCGCCTAAACCCTACAAACAGTAGCGGCAACTTCGCCTGATGAACAATTGTTTTTGCAGGTTTGATTTTGACGTTTTGCGAGGTATGCGAAGGTGTAATGGGTTGTATTTGATGGTGAGAGGTGAGTAAGACACAAAAACTCGGTATATTAACGTAAACTCGTCCCGCGAATAGTCGAACGGAACGATTTCTACACCCGTGTGATAATCCCGAACCACACAATCACGAGCAAATGCTCTGATACCAATTGTAGGTTCCCAGCCGGATCTACACGGAATATCTCGTTCTACGTAGGTGCGGAATCCCTACGTAAGACGATACGAGCGTAGAAGACGAAACACGTTAAACACAAGCAAACACACGTTACAATACTCAAAAGACACGTTGTATTGCAACTAGTAACACGTGATATCAATCACCGATTACACAAAACTGAACAACTTCTTCCAAAACCTAGCCGCAGCTAAACATTTATAACATACGACAACTTCGCCTAACATGTTTAGGCGAAGTTGTCAATAACTTCGCTTGTTTCACAAGTTCGCCCATATCAGGCAAACTTGAGACACAACTTCGCTTAATTTCAAATACAAAACATACTAACTCGATTACAGACACTAGATACTGAACTACTGACATCATGTACCAACAAGTCCAAGGGAAGCGAACTGAGTCCAAGCGAAGCAAGTCCAAGCGAAGCGAACCGAGTCCAAGCGAAACAAGTCCAAGCGAAGCGAACTGAGGGGTTCATGCGATGAGAGCTGGGCCATTCCTAGTTAATCCAAGATAATCCAACAAAATGAACCAAACCAACCAACCTCGTCACCTCCATATGACCCAATATATTTTTAAGATAAATAATCCGTTAAGGCAAAGAAATATATACTATTAAATTAAAAGAAAGGTATCTATACACACACACACATAATAATATATTAACGGAAAGGAACATGTATTAATGAGGAAGATATATATATATATATATATATATATATATATATATATATATATATATATACATATATGTAATAATGGGAGGATATGAACGCAAAATAAAGACCGTCGTTAAATAAAGTTAATTCGTTAGATTTGTTAGCCCAAACAAACGAGCCTAGCTTATCAAGTACGCTAGATTAATAAATACAAATCTAATTAATTATGTTAGTACGTGGTTAATTAATGAGTATATATGTTAAACAGTTAGCCGCGCACAACTTAGGAAGGGAATTACTATTAATGGTGAACGTAACAGGATCCATGTGAGTTCTAGCCCCTTGTATGTGTTATGTTTTTGGGGCGTATGCATACTACGATGTGTTTAGTTTTATACACTTAACTTAAATGGTAAGTGTATATTAGATATATGTTTGCATATGAATGTGAATGATATGGATTTATTAATTTAGTACGCCCATAGTAATAATTAAGTATATTATAATTGAAGGATAAAGGTGTGAAACGAACGAATGTATGACTTTATGTTTGAACGATTAGTAAAGGGTTGCGGACCCTACAAATATCTGCGGAGAATATAGGGTTGTGGACCCTACAAATATCTGCGAAGAATAGAGGGTTGCGGACCCTATTAATATCTGCGAAGAATAGAGGGTTGCGGACCTATTAATATCTGCGAAGAATAGAGGGTTGCGGACCCTACTAATATCTGCGAAGAATAAAGGGTTGTGGACCCTAATAATATCTACGAAGATTATAGGGCGAAAGACTCTTTAAAATATAGAAAGGATGCGTATGTATTAACTAAAGAAAGTTAGATAAAGTATGGAAGATTTTACGAATGAAGGTACGTATGTATGTATGTATGAATGAATGTTAGAAGAACAGGTAAGTAATTAATATGTATCTTCAGATGCGTATTAGTAAGTAAGTAATTAGTATGTATCTTCGAATGTGTATTAGTAAGTATCAATACGTATCTTCGGATGCGTATTAGTAAGTAAGCGAATGTAATGTATGTTAATTAACTAGAACTCACTCAGCATAGCTGACTTTTAGTATGCACGTAGGCAAGTAGAATGAGACAAGTGGCTTGATGGGGACATGTGGCAGCAATAGGAAGACTGGCATCGCTTTAAGGAAGACACCCGTGTCGTTTGATGTTTTATGTTTTAAGTTTTATGGATTTATGTTATGATATTATAAGACGAGATGTTTATGCCATGTATGAATGAATGACTTTTAATTCCGCGAAATGTTTTAATTAACTCTGATTTTACGAATTATGTGAATGAGTAAATCCAACCAGCGAGAAAGTAGGGTTCCCGGGTCGGGGGCCTTACACAATCTAGACAGAGTGGCCCCATGAAACCATATCGATGGTACCCAATGAATTCCAAGAATCCAGTTAGGTCAATTCAGGTGCTGACATAAGCCATACAGTGAAAAAGAATAAGACGTCCGTATGTTAGTATCTTTGGTCATGTCAGCCTACTGTTCATGAAAATTTTTCTTATCATGTTGTTAAGCTTTATTTTATATGCATCTTAGTTTAGTGGATTATTTACTTTTATTATATAGGCCTCGTGAATGGGTTCCTTGGTATTCTCTCGTTGACAACTGATGGTTCGGTAAAATTTAGTTAATTTTATATATTAATTAGTTATATTTAGGTAAATAAATGAATGAACATTGGTACTTCAAGCATTGCTATGTGTTTTCAGGATTTTGGAAGTTATGGAGCTTAAACAAGCTAATTCAGAGCTATCCAGATGAAGATTAAGGAAGCCTCGAGAAGATGGAAGTATGGGGAAACATATATTGAGGGTTAAGAAGGATTCGGGAGAGGATTGGATGAGAAACGTGAAGCCGAAGTGAAAACTGAACAACATGGGTTACCAGGAAAGTGTGTTTTATTAAAACGGGCATATATTGGCCTAGAAAATGAGTTACGGAATCCATAATATATGAATTTCATGTTTCTTGATGAGACAAATTCGAATATGAAGTCAGTTGCGCGAAGATGCTCAAAGTCGGCTAAAGTTAGGTTTTTCACTATATAAACAATTTTTCGCCCCTATTCGGTATATAACTACTTCCGGAGGCAAAATAGGTGTTCTAGGGTGACTTTCATCCATCCCGAAGCTTCCGGTTTGTCCTACGATCTTATGTTCATCAAGATAAGTACTTTAACGATTATGTCGATGTCCGGCTAGTCGTGTGTGTTCGTTCTAGGCTAAGGTTTTGTGTGAAATACTGTTATGATCAGATTCTTATGCTTAATGAATATAGCTTGATTGATTTTATATGAATTTTTCTTGATTAATTAGTTATTTGGGTGATTAAAGTTTGTGTTTGCGATTATTGATTTGTGTAACGTTTGTTTGGTTGTTCATCAACATTTAGGGTTTAAGCTCTTGTGTCATTGAACTAGAATCATCAAACCTTATCATTGGGTTAGTTGTCCTAGACATAGATTTGACGATTGTGGAGTCTGGGTTCATTTGTGTCAACAATTCGGTTAGGATATCGTTTGTCATCATAAATCAAACCGTAGGACTAGGAATTATTATAAAACCAAAGACTAGAGAATCTGTGATTAACGTATGGAACACATAACCCGAACCTAGAATGAATACTTTTAATTAATATTGTTTACAAATCTTTTTAAGTAATAATTAGTTTCAAATAAATCTTTTTCTAAAAATCACTTGACATCGTCTGTCCGTTTAGATTAAATAATTAGTTATAAATTAAATAAAGTTGCACTCTCCTTGAGTCCCTGTGGAGACGACCTTACTTACCCGTACTAGTTATAGGTATTTAAGTCTCTAATTAATTGTTTTTTAGTAGACCTCGACAACCTACGTCAAAATGGCGCCGTTGTCGGGGACTCAATGCGCAAAGTGCTAGTTTAGTTTAGTAATTTTGTTTCAATTTTTTTTTATATTTATTCGTTTGATTTTACGCGAGGTATTTGTGTGTCTCATATGTGTAGGTAACTCAAGATGACGTGGAGTTGGGTTTATGACCCATATGAAGGATATAAGGTTGTGAATGATGATTATTCGGACTATCCACATACGTATGATGAACCATCTTCACCACACCCTCAAAGTTATCACGAGTCATCTAGTTATAGCGAAGGGATCTTCAACCAACAGGGTCGCAATAGGCAGTACCAAAATTATTCACCGCCTCCACCTAATTATCAGGTATATTATGAGTCTAAAAGTATGATAGTGATGGGCCTGAGACACAAACGTTTGTAAGTTATCAAGAGGAGGTGTATGACTACTATTCTGATGAGTACCTTCAGCCAACATACGAAGAAATTCCTCAATATAATAATCAAGATTCTGAGGTGTTGGCACTGCTTAAGGACCTCAGTTGGAGGATGGAAGTTCACGAAAAGGCTAATGTTGCACAAGATGAATTGATGAGCCAACTCATTGATGATTTGGCCCAAATTAAACGAGATCGTGAAATGGTGACCGGTGATAAAGAAGATGAACTGGAAGTAGAGGCTCTTGATCTTTCGAAGGATGAATTTGAGGACGTGGTTGTGGAGAATAATACCACGTCAATTCCTCTAGTTACCAAAGAGCCATTGAATGGCTCGGTTGTGGGTACTGATGACGATGCTGAATGTGTGGACCCAGTTGAAGACAAAGTAACTTTCAAGATATCAGACACTGAAATAGTCCCAAGTTATTCTGATTATCCCCAGTTGCATATTCCTCAAACTGATAAAGTTGGGTATGTTGGTTTGAGCTCGAAGAAGAGGAAGGTAGAGGTGAAGGATAGTGGGCACGGTATTAAGAAATGGGCCTATATTGGTTCTACAGACGTTTCAACCACAAAGAAGAAGGTGTGGACACAACACCTTAAATACCGAGCTTACACGGGAAACTCGGTCGGAAAATGCTCAGTTCGGTCCCGATCAATATTTAATGTTTCAAAGATAAGAAAGAGTGCGTGGGCTCGACGTTTTCGCTACCGAGAATATGTTGGAAATTCTGAATGTAAATGTTCCATTAGACCACCATAACCAAGAAATCAGGTAATGGTCCGGCTGAAGACCTTAACAAAAACCTAGCGCTAACCGGAAGGCAACCCGACCTTGTATTCAGGTACATGTATATTTTATAGTTAAAATTTGTGGGTGTAGTTCACTATAAACCCTCACGAGACCATACTCGTCCACCCGGGCTACCGAGGGGTTTAAAGGGCTTGTTGCATACGCTAAATGCAATCGTGATTCCTACGAAAGTGAGTTAGGTCTTTAAACATTTTTACTCGTTTAACAAATTTGGTTATGAAATTAATTAATATTGGTTGGTAATTTAAAATTAATGGTTTTCCAAACGGTTTAAAAGACCTATATTTTTAACAATTGTGATAAGCTTGCTTCTACATGTTTAAGAGTTTGCAGATTTTATTTTGAGAGTGGAAGAGGTAATTTCACCGAGAGATTACCGAGGGCACGAGAGTTGCACATGAGAGTTTTTATTATTTATCAGGTGATTTCGTTTTCATAACTTTCTTTGTTTTATTAGTTTTTATGTTAAAAGTGTAATTGTATTTATGTATATTTATTAATAACCACCATCACATTAGGCCTGGTTTTTTATTATCAAAATGAATTTTAACCCTGTCCCTATTTTTGTGTCTTAAATTTTAAACATTGAGGACAATGTTTGCCTCAAGTGTGGGGATAGGGGAGAAATTGAAAAGTTTAAGATTTTTTTGCATAATAATGAAAAATGATAGAAAAATCGGGGGTTATTTTTCAAAATTATTATATAATATGAGATAAATAAAACGGGAACGCATTTAATTTGGGATGCGTCGATAGGCTCAGCCTTGAGAATGAAAGAATAATTTGATTGTAGACTTAATTGAACTTTAAATGCTTGATTTTTAGTGGGAAACACCTTTAGGGTTTTATTTGTTTAGCTAAGCCTGTGTAAGGACTGAAATTAAAGATTAGGCCATACTCAAGCCTTTTTATTAGATTTGATTACCAAAAATATATTTTAATATTAATAGACTATAGTACAATGGTTGGATAGGCTTAACATTAGAGTATGCTAAATGGCTTGTGATATAAACATAAATGAAAATATTGTTAGTTAAGTGGCTAACACTTCATAGGCGTATGGTTTTATGACCTTAAATCATGTATTGATGGGATGCTCCGGGGTTCGGAGACCATGGGTCGGTATGCGGTTTATCATCTGGGTATGCATAAATCCTAAGTGGATTTATGTATATTAAATAGCTTAAAAAGAGCAAACCCGCAGTTTATCTGCCAATTCATAAGTCAATAAACATGATCACAAAAAGTGCTTTAATAGTACACATTCACTACTGACTTGATCATCCACGCTGTTAGTCATACGGGGTCCTCGTGTTCGCGTCTCATTACCATTAAGAAACGGACCACACGGGACACGTCATATGTAAGCCATACAAATGAATTCGTTCCTACTCACGTATGGTGATGGACTTCGGGGTATTGCTTGTTAACGGGGGTATGTCATGTAGTTAGGGCTATTTACTAGTTGGTTACCTAATTGTACTTTAATCATATCTAATGGCCATTTTGGTATACTTTAATGCTTGAGTTTAGGTTTTGGTTCGATGAAAATATCCAAGATTGTCTTAGCTATTACATATGGGTTTGAAAAATTGTACAAATGTGTAAAATTTTGATCGTCTAATTTTAAGGTTTAAGTCAAATTGGGGTGGTTTGGTTCGGTAAAACTATAATGAAGCATGGTAAGGCGACTTCAAGGCTTTGAGGTGTGGGTTCCATTTTAATCATATGAACTAATAAAACTGTCGCACCTTATTTTTCCCAGTAAGTATTGGGTCATGGGTTTAAGTGGACAACAATATCGGCAATCGCGGTTTTTGTGTTCTTTGTGCTTAATTAAGATAATCTATGAAGTATTTTGAGAATGATAACTGATTCTGATTCCATTGCAAAGTCTTTTTCGGGACGAAAAAGGATAAGTGTGGGGATGTGATGGTTGGGTAAAAGTTAGTTAATTTTATATATTAATTAGTTATATTTAGGTAAATAAATGAATGAACATTGGTACTTCAAGCATTGCTATGTGTTTTTAGGATATTGGAAGTTATGGAGCTTAAACGAGCTAATTCAGAGCCATTCAGATGAAGATTAAGCAAGCCTCGAGAAGATGGAAGTATGAGGAAACATATATTGAGGGTTAAGAAGGATTCGGGAGAGGATTGGATGAGAAACGTGAAGCCGAAGTGAAAACTGAACAACATGGGTTACCAGGAAAGTGTGTTTTAGTAAAACGGGCATATCTTGGTCTAGAAAATGAGTTACGGAATCCATAATATATGAATTTGATGTTTCTCAACGAGACAAATTCGAATATCAAGTCAGTTGCATCTTCGGGTATCGCAAAGATTCAGGACATGCAATTTCGCTATACGCGAAGATGCTCAAAGTCGGCTAAAGTTAGGTTTTTCACTAGATAAATGATTTTTCGACCCTATTCGGCATAGAATGACTTCCGGAGGCAGAATAGGTGTTCTAGGGTGACTTTAATCCATCCCGAAGCTTCCGGTTTGTCCTACGATCTTATGTTCATCAAGATAAGTACTTTAACGATTATGTCGATGTCCGGCTAGTCGTGTGTGTTCGTTCTAGGCTAAGGTTTTGTGTGAAATACTGTTATGATCAGATTCTTATGCTTAATGAATATAGCTTGATTGATTTTATATGAATTTTTCTTGATTAATTAGTTATTTGGGTGATTAAAGTTTGTGTTTGCGATTATTGATTTGTGTAACGTTTGTTTGGTTGTTCATCAACATTTAGGGTTTAAGCTCTTGTGTCATTGAACTAGAATCATCAAACCTTATCATTGGGTTAGTTGTCCTAGACATAGATTTGACGATTGTGGAGTCTGGGTTCATTTGTGTCAACAATTCGGTTAGGATATCGTTTGTCATCATAAATCAAACCGTAGGACTAGGAATTATTATAAAACCAAAGACTAGAGAATCTGTGATTAACGTATGGAACACATAACCCGAACCTAGAATGAATACTTTTAATTAATATTGTTTACAAATCTTTTTAAGTAATAATTAGTTTCAAATAAATCTTTTTCTAAAAATCACTTGACATCGTCTGTCCGTTTAGATTAAATAATTAGTTATAAATTAAATAAAGTTGCACTCTCCTTGAGTCCCTGTGGAGACGACCTTACTTACCCGTACTAGTTATAGGTATTTAAGTCTCTAATTAATTGTTTTTTAGTAGACCTCGACAACCTACGTCAAAATGGCGCCGTTGTCGGGGACTCAATGCGCAAAGTGCTTGTTTAGTTTAGTAATTTTGTTTCAATTTTTTTTTATATTTATTCGTTTGATTTTACGCGAGGTATTTGTGTGTCTCATATGTGTAGGTAACTCAAGATGACGTGGAGTTGGGTTTATGACCCATATGAAGGATATAAGGTTGTGAAGGATGATTATTCGGACTATCCACATACATATGATGAACCATCTTCACCACACCCTCAAAGTTATCACGAGTCATCTAGTTATAGCGAAGGGATCTTCAACCAACAGGGTCGCAATAGGCAGTACCAAAATTATTCACCGCCTCCACCTAATTATCAGGTATATTATGAGTCTAAAAGTATGATAGTGATGGGCCTGAGACACAAACGTTTGTAAGTTATCAAGAGGAGGTGTATGACTACTATTCTGATGAGTACCTTCAGCCAACATACGAAGAAATTCCTCAATATAATAATCAAGATTCTGAGGTGTTGGCACTGCTTAAGGACCTCAGTTGGAGGATGGAAGTTCACGAAAAGGCTAATGTTGCACAAGATGAATTGATGAGCCAACTCATTGATGATTTGGCCCAAATTAAACGAGATCGTGAAATAGTGACCGGTGATAAAGAAGATGAACTGGAAGTAGAGGCTCTTGATCTTTCGAAGGATGAATTTGAGGACGTGGTTGTGGAGAATAATACCACGTCAATTCCTCTAGTTACCAAAGAGCCATTGAATGGCTCGGTTGTGGGTACTGATGACGATGCTGAATGTGTGGACCCAGTTGAAGACAAAGTAACTTTCAAGATATCAGACACTGAAATAGTCCCAAGTTATTCTGATTATCCCCAGTCGCATATTCCTCAAACTGATAAAGTTGGGTATGTTGGTTTGAGCTCGAAGAAGAGGAAGGTAGAGGTGAAGGATAGTAGGCACGGTATTAAGAAATGGGCCTATATTGGTTCTACAGACGTTTCAACCACAAAGAAGAAGGTGTGGACACAACACCTTAAATACCGAGCTTACACGGGAAACTCGGTCGGAAAATGCTCAGTTCGGCCCCGATCAATATTTAATGTTTCAAAGATAAGAAAGAGTGCGTGGGCTCGACGTTTTCGCTACCGAGAATATGTTGGAAATTCTGAATGTAAATGTTCCATTAGACCACCATAACCAAGAAATCAGGTAATGGTCCGGCTGAAGACCTTAACAAAAACCTAGCGCTAACCGGAAGGCAACCCGACCTTGTATTCAGGTACATGTATATTTTATAGTTAAAATTTGTGGGTGTAGTTCACTATAAACCCTCACGAGACCATACTCGTCCACCCGGGCTACCGAGGGGTTTAAAGGGCTTGTTGCATACGCTAAATGCAATCGTGATTCCTACGAAAGTGAGTTAGGTCTTTAAACATTTTTACTCGTTTAACAAATTTGGTTATGAAATTAATTAATATTGGTTGGTAATTTAAAATTAATGGTTTTCCAAACGGTTTAAAAGACCTATATTTTTAACAATTGTGATAAGCTTGCTTCTACATGTTTAAGAGTTTGCAGATTTTATTTTGAGAGTGGAAGAGGTAATTTCACCGAGAGATTACCGAGGGCACGAGAGTTGCACATGAGAGTTTTTATTATTTATCAGGTGATTTCGTTTTCATAACTTTCTTTGTTTTATTAGTTTTTATGTTAAAAGTGTAATTGTATTTATGTATATTTATTAATAACCACCATCACATTAGGCCTGGTTTTTTATTATCAAAATGAATTTTAACCCTGTCCCTATTTTTGTGTCTTAAATTTTAAACATTGAGGACAATGTTTGCCTCAAGTGTGGGGATAGGGGAGAAATTGAAAAGTTTAAGATTTTTTTGCATAATAATGAAAAATGATAGAAAAATCGGGGGTTATTTTTCAAAATTATTATATAATATGAGATAAATAAAACGGGAACGCATTTAATTTGGGATGCGTCGATAGGCTCAGCCTTGAGAATGAAAGAATAATTTGATTGTAGACTTAATTGAACTTTAAATGCTTGATTTTTAGTGGGAAACACCTTTAGGGTTTTATTTGTTTAGCTAAGCCTGTGTAAGGACTGAAATTAAAGATTAGGCCATACTCAAGCCTTTTTATTAGATTTGATTACCAAAAATATATTTTAATATTAATAGACTATAGTACAATGGTTGGATAGGCTTAACATTAGAGTATGCTAAATGGCTTGTGATATAAACATAAATGAAAATATTGTTAGTTAAGTGGCTAACACTTCATAGGCGTATGGTTTTATGACCTTAAATCATGTATTGATGGGATGCTCCGGGGTTCGGAGACCATGGGTCGGTATGCGGTTTATCATCTGGGTATGCATAAATCCTAAGTGGATTTATGTATATTAAATAGCTTAAAAAGAGCAAACCCGCAGTTTATCTGCCAATTCATAAGTCAATAAACATGATCACAAAAAGTGCTTTAATAGTACACATTCACTACTGACTTGATCATCCACGCTGTTAGTCATACGGGGTCCTCGTGTTCGCGTCTCATTACCATTAAGAAACGGACCACACGGGACACGTCATATGTAAGCCATACAAATGAATTCGTTCCTACTCACGTATGGTGATGGACTTCGGGGTATTGCTTGTTAACGGGGGTATGTCATGTAGTCAGGGCTATTTACTAGTTGGTTACCTAATTGTACTTTAATCATATCTAATGGCCATTTTGGTATACTTTAATGCTTGAGTTTAGGTTTTGGTTCGATGAAAATATCCAAGATTGTCTTAGCTATTACATATGGGTTTGAAAAATTGTACAAATGTGTAAAATTTTGATCGTCTAATTTTAAGGTTTAAGTCAAATTGGGGTGGTTTGGTTCGGTAAAACTATAATGAAGCATGGTAAGGCGACTTCAAGGCTTTGAGGTGTGGGTTCCATTTTAATCATATGAACTAATAAAACTGTCGCACCTTATTTTTCCCAGTAAGTATTGGGTCATGGGTTTAAGTGGACAACAATATCGGCAATCGCGGTTTTTGTGTTCTTTGTGCTTAATTAAGATAATCTATGAAGTATTTTGAGAATGATAACTGATTCTGATTCCATTGCAAAGTCTTTTTCGGGACGAAAAAGGATAAGTGTGGGGATGTGATGGTTGGGTAAAAGTTAGTTAATTTTATATATTAATTAGTTATATTTAGGTAAATAAATGAATGAACATTGGTACTTCAAGCATTGCTATGTGTTTTTAGGATATTGGAAGTTATGGAGCTTAAACGAGCTAATTCAGAGCCATTCAGATGAAGATTAAGCAAGCCTCGAGAAGATGGAAGTATGAGGAAACATATATTGAGGGTTAAGAAGGATTCGGGAGAGGATTGGATGAGAAACGTGAAGCCGAAGTGAAAACTGAACAACATGGGTTACCAGGAAAGTGTGTTTTAGTAAAACGGGCATATCTTGGTCTAGAAAATGAGTTACGGAATCCATAATATATGAATTTGATGTTTCTCAACGAGACAAATTCGAATATCAAGTCAGTTGCATCTTCGGGTATCGCAAAGATTCAGGACATGCAATTTCGCTATACGCGAAGATGCTCAAAGTCGGCTAAAGTTAGGTTTTTCACTAGATAAATGATTTTTCGACCCTATTCGGCATAGAATGACTTCCGGAGGCAGAATAGGTGTTCTAGGGTGACTTTAATCCATCCCGAAGCTTCCGGTTTGTCCTACGATCTTATGTTCATCAAGATAAGTACTTTAACGATTATGTCGATGTCCGGCTAGTCGTGTGTGTTCGTTCTAGGCTAAGGTTTTGTGTGAAATACTGTTATGATCAGATTCTTATGCTTAATGAATATAGCTTGATTGATTTTATATGAATTTTTCTTGATTAATTAGTTATTTGGGTGATTAAAGTTTGTGTTTGCGATTATTGATTTGTGTAACGTTTGTTTGGTTGTTCATCAACATTTAGGGTTTAAGCTCTTGTGTCATTAAACTAGAATCATCAAACCTTATCATTGGGTTAGTTGTCCTAGACATAGATTTCACAATTGTGGAGTCTGGGTTCATTTGTGTCAACAATTCGGTTAGGGTATCGTTTGTCATCATAAATCAAACCATAGGACTAGCAATTATTATAAAACCAAAGATTAGAGAATCTGTGATTAACGTATGGAACATATAACCCGAACCTAGAATGAATACTTTTTAATTAATATTGTTTACAAATCTTTTTAAGTAATAATTAGTTTCAAATAAATCTTTTTCTAAAAAGCGCTTGACATCGTCTGTCCGTTTAGATTAAATAATTAGTTATAAATTAAATAAACTTGCACTTTCCTTGAGTCCCTGTGGAGACGACCTTACTTACCCGTACTAGTTATAGGTATTTAAGTCTTTAATTAATTGTTTTTGAGTAGACCGCGACAACCTACGTCAACAACAAAGGCGGATTCAAGGTGTATCTCAATGCCTTATCTTTGTAATTTTTGTATGCACACAATATTCATCTTAGTATAACATTTTCTAGTAAACCAACTGCTTGCACGCCTTCTTAAGATAAAGTTGAAAAGTATCCATCTCTTGCAGAACCAATGAGCTCAAGCATGGAAGTGCTGTAATATCTGCACTAACAATCTGTACATGGTGGTGATCAGTGATATATTTCAAAATTCTAATATTGTTTTGACTAATTAGTTATCGTGATTCTTTAAATTTGTAAACACTTATTCTCTGTTGCCTTTGTTGGTAGATTAGTGTGTGAACAGTTGTATATATTATACACTCTTTATTGAAAATATATGGTAGTTAACGATATATTTTAAGATTGAAATATTGTTTTGACTAACTATTTATCATGATACTCTGAATTTGTAAAGAATTAACGTTGTGGCTAGATTAGTGTGTGAACAATTTATATATATTGAACACTCTTTAATGAAAATAAATAACTCCATTCTCAAAAACCGGATTCAGGGTCGGAATATTGTCAACGGGTGCAGTGAATCTTGTATTATCAGTTGTGTAACCACAACATATTTCACTAATCATATGATTTAGCTATAATTTATACGGTTTATTTTTATTAACAAAAATAACATTGTTGGTTGTTAGCAACACCCACACCCACTACAAACACAACTAAACTACGGTTAAAGATCAGATGCCCCTATCATGTTGCTAAGAAACATTGACCCATCAAACGACCTACGCAAGGGAACAAGGCTAATATATAAAGTGCTCAAGCATAACGTGATTGACACTGAGATAACTATTAGGGAACACCAAAGAAAAGAGTCTTTCTACCAAGAATCGCACTCACTGAATCCGAAAACGACATGTCAGGCGTAACGTTGCTTTTAAAATAATACCGTTCGTTGAGGTTATATTAATAAATTTCATGTCTTGCTATCTTACTAACTACCTGGATTGTTTCACTTTTATCTTATGCTTGTTACTGGTATTTTTAATATTTACCTTGTGAAGCAAAACCTTATTCTCAATGTTACGTAGATTTAGTCATCAATTCTTTATGTGGCCTTAGCATAAACAACAAAATAATACCCTAAAAACAAAAATCCTTGTTGGTTTTCATTTAAAGCACAACTGCAACCAACTATAAGGTGCTTAAAACATGTCTAATTTTGACTATTGCATTCTTCACTCCGATCAGAACACCCTCTTCGCTCGCATAATCCATTCCTCCTGAACGGTCCCCGCACTTCCTTTGTCATAAACGCATGTTTCAATCCAGTTCGTAGTTGCTACATCTTTCATCTTGCTTTAACTTACAATATGTTCTTCACTACACAATAACTTCGTCTTTATTGAGTTTTATATGTTTGCTATGGGTAACATCATAACCAAAGTTCCATGCATAAAAAGTAATTTGCCAACACTCCTTTTCAAAATCATTCTCTTGATGAACTTAATTTTATGCTTAAAAATGGCCTAAATTTTGTGCAGATAGTTAATTTGCCAATTTTGGCCGGAGCTTGTGTGATTGCTCTTGGGCCCTTAATTGCATGTATATGAGGATTAATTTACAAATAAGAAGCTATTGGTATTAAAATGCTACATGTAATCGTATGTATGAAGGTATTTTTTAAACCCTCAAGTTCAGTTTAAAATCACTTTATATCGTTACGCAGTCTTAAAAATGCTACGTGTGATGGCAAATATGATGGTATTTGAGACTTCAATTTTGATATTTACCTCTACTTTTCGTCTGTATTTGTTCACATTCATTTATCTTCCATTCGGTTCGTTTATGTGTCTAAACTGTTTGTTTCGGCCACAAAGATGACTTACAACACTTTAGACATCCGATGCATGCTGACAAAAGTCCCTTCGCAACGCACAACTAATGTAAACCTTAAACAGGCTGAACACCCCTGGTTTTGCTTTAATTTGGGTGGTTCAGTAAAGTTTTTATAAACACCTCTACTAAAATAATTGTCTTATATTTCTGAATTTGCAAATGATTGATGTTGTTAATCAAGATCACTTTAATCGCCGATAATTAGCTTATGTTCTTAATGTCCTAAGGTATTCCCTCATACAATACCGACGTGAAACGCGAGCTCGTCCGCTAGAAGAACCAACATGTTGTGACGGGGATGCAATGGGATCATTAGCTTGGTTCGTTATCGGATCGGTTCCTAATTGTATCCAAATTGTGAACTAGGTTTAGTTCAGTTAATGGATCGAAAAATCTTTGTACCCAGTTTAATCAAGTAACTGGTCATAAATTAATAATACAATGCCCTTCAAATGACTACACAGTTTTGCATATTAAACATGTCACGGGATTCATTACATGATACATTTATTCAAGACAAACAACATGGAAACAAATACCCTTCAACACAAAAAGAGAATGTGTAAGAACGACTTCCATGTGGTCCAACGGAACCCTATGTCAACATGCATTGTACTTCATCGTTTCGGAGGCCTGGTCTATGTTTACAAACGTTGTTATTAAATTTAACATGATAACGGAACAGGTTAAAGAGATAGCCTTCCCTGCTGTTCCATCAAAATCAATATTTAGGGCCCATTGGGGAAACATTGACAACTCCCTGCACATGCTACTAACTAATGGAAGCCACAACATATCTTACAGTCTATGGTCCCTGCTTCGAGATAAGTAGATTCCCATGTTCACAACCCCTGCATTCCCACCAATATCCTTGCGCTTGTGATCCTCATTACCCATTATTTTACAAATGGAAAACTATTAGCTACGGCTGACACAACAAAACTATATGAGATTGCAGTCATCACCAAACCGTTAGGACATGCCTATCACTTGAACTGGTTTACTAGCGAAAAGGGGGTTGTCTTCAGTAACCCTTGTCTCTCCCGCTATTTATGCCTGTCAATGCCTTATGGTTTTCTTAATTCCCATCACGTTGCTACTTGTCAGTTTGTAATGCTCCAAATGATTTTTTTTTCTATAGGTTAAGTACCAATCACGTTATAACACAATTTATCCAATATATATTCATACGCCAGTATGCATGTGCACTATCAAATCACGTATGCCCACCACTTTACCCTTTTTACAGTTTGTTGACCGACAACTTTGTGGCTTTAGTTTGAGTATTTCTTTCATCTCATGATTAAATCTCAACTCTAACTACTCACCAATAACACATATTCAACCATTTATGTTGATTAAAAATCACAAAACCCATAAACTTACTTTATTAGCAAATATTTCACAAAACACGATGCATAGTGTGCACCCCCACACAAAAAACATCCAACAAACCATATGCATATGCGGCAGCGTGCTCGCACTGATAACCTATTACACACCACACCAAACTCTACAAACCAATACGAAGGGATAATTTGCGCGAACCCGCAGCAATGCGCAGACACTTATGCTAGTAATAACTTAAGTATATTAATCTCACTCCACATTCAAATTGAAATATATAAAAAACTACCATATATTAGATTAAGCACACATAGTCAGTTATGTATTGTTGACTGTTAGTGACAGTTAGATTTCTGTTATAGTTAGTTCATATTAGTTAGGTTCCTATAATAGGAGACCATGCTTTGTATTCATTATCATTGATCATAATAATAAAGCTTCTTACACATAGTTTTACCACACACACATACCTGAGTTACTTGACCAATTAAGCAAGTGCTTTTTACACCATGGATAACCTTAACACACAAAATGGATGACTTGAACCAATGTATAATCATGTTGATCTGTTTCTTTGTCTTCCTGTACTAGACGGATATCTCTTCCACACAAAAAACAAGACGGACATAACTGCCCCAAATCCCAATCCGTAGAATACGGATTGCCATTCAATTATATTATCGGATTCTTGGGAATTCAGTGCGTAATTTGGTACGGGTACAATTGAAGGAGCGCAACCTTCGCTCACAGGAAACCCACACAATTCATTGTTTCCAAAATAGGAGTTGTTATCAAAAGTTTGAAATTGGTTACCTGTTGGGATTCTTCCTTTCAACTGATTGTATGACAAATTAAAGGTAGAAAGAAATGGAAGCCGTGCAAGTTCACGTGGGATCTCTCCGGTTAATTTGTTTGAAGACATGTCTAATGATTCCAGCTCACTCAAGTCTCCCAGAGATGGCGGGATAGAGCCTGTGAATGCATTATGAGATACATTCAGAACATACAATGCTTTGAGTTGTCCAATTGTGCGTGGTATTTCCCCTGAAAATTGATTATTTGAGATATCAATGGACGTGAAAATTGTCAAGATTTTGACCAACTCCAACTCGAGTCCTTTGGCTGTGACTTTAACTGTATCTTGATAGTTGTAATCACTAAGTTGTAATATATTGAAGCTTAGGTGCTTCTTTCTTGTTGAATCTTCCATATCATGAGTTATCATAGCACCCCATTGCCAGAACAAGTTTTCAGGGATTTCACCGATTAAATAATTGGAAGCTATATCAACAATCTGAAGCTTTGGCCATATGTTGTGTTGGTTTTGATCACAAGCCAATGATCCATGTAACCTGTTGGATCGCAAGACAAGAACACGCAAGTTGGTATTTTCACTCAAAGAACATGGATATGTGTCGTTTATCTGGTTTTTTCCTAGGTTTAACACTTCTAGCATCGTGCAGTTGACTAAAGAATCTGGAATCTTCCCTTCTAGATGATTTTCATGCAGATCTAGAGTGTTCAACCCACAGATGCTAGGAAATGTCCCCTCGATTCGACCACTAAGACTGTTGTTTGCCAAGTTTAGTACACCAAGATTGCCACCATCTTCAATCAAACAATTTGGTATGCTTCCGCTCAACTGATTATTTGACATATCAAGAACTTTTAGGTAAGTAGCATCACAGATGCTTTGCGGAATCACTCCACTGAGTGCATTGTTAGACACCGAAAAGAAATATGCATACATGAGGTTTCTCCCAAGACTTTCCGGGAGTGATGAATTGAAAAGATTGTTTGAATAGTCTATGAATGCGGCAGTTTGTGGCGGAATTGGAATCACCCCACTGAGAAGATTGGAATGCAAGTCAAGTATATCGAGATCACGAAAATTATAAGGCTCTTCGAGGCCGGTTAACTGGTTATGTGAAAGATTCATATATCCAATCCCAACTTCCCATATCCATGTAGGTATTTTTCCTTCAATTTTGTTGTTGGAAAGATCAAGATCTATCAATCTTGATTTATTGCTTAGATTAGGAAACTTTAAAAGATTGCAAGAAGCCAACTTTAAGGTCCAGAATTTTGGAAGACGATTCACGAGAGTGATGTTATCACTTGTTATGATCGACAAGTTATTAAACGAAAGATCAAGAGTCGTTAGACTGGTTAGGCAATCTTCGAAGTCTGCTATTCTTATGTTCCCGCCCAGGTTATTAAATGATAATACCAAGGCACTAAGCTTTTGAAGTTTAAAGATAGATCTTGGAATTTCTCCGTCCAATTTGTTACTACTTAAATCAAGTGTATCCAGTGAAGATAACGATGTTTAGTCAAATTTGGAAGTAAACCATCAAAATTATTATTGGAAAGCTGTATTTGTTGCAGTTTTAGCAAAGAGAACAAAGATGAAGGTATACTTCCTTTAAAACGATTAAATCTTAAATCAACCGAAACAAGATTTTCAAGATCTTGAAAGTGAGCAGAAGGAATCGTACCAGATAAACTGTTACGCGACAAATCAACATGGGTAAGATTCTTGCACATTTGAAATGATGGAATTTGCCCAAAAAAGTTGTTTGATGACAAATCTATGTACACCAATTGGGTGAGGTTTTGCATACATTTTGGCAGTTGTCCACTGAAATTACTCTTGAAAAGGTCAACTCTGGATAAATTCTTTAGATTTCCTATAGATTCCGGTATTCCACCTGAAATGTATGTGTTGCTGAGCACTAAACTTTTAAGAGATCCATTAATAGGAAAAACGGGTAAAGAACCATCAAGATTCTTGTTAAATGACAAATCAAGAACTTCTAAATTCTTCAACTGAAGGATCTTTTTGGGAAATGGTCCTAGCAAATTACAAGAACCAAGTTTCATAATTGTTAGGTTCTTGAAATTTGCAAAGAAATTAGGAACCGGTGTACTAAGGTTGTTTAAAGATAGACGAATTACAGAAAGAGACTTTAATTTCCCAAGGGAATCATGTAAAGGGCCTGAAAGTTGACAATTTGACAAGCTTAAAACCTCCATATTTGGTAAAGATGAAGATATGCTCTGTCCCCAATCTGATTTTTGTGATTTTACATTCACACTATCAAGATAAAGCCCTGTTAACCTTGTAAAGTTTCGAACAAGTGTAGCCAGATTCGGGTTTTCAAGTCTTAGTGAACGAGTTCCGATTGCATATAACGAAGAAAAATCAAGAATTTTGAGCTTGGTCAGCTTCGATACTTCTCCAGGAATCTGGCCCGAAAACCATGAGTTCGACAAGTTTAAATACTTTAAACTTGCAAAACTGCCAAATCTTGAAGGAATATATGAGAAATTGAAGTTATTTTCAGCAAGATTCACGCTTTCAAGATTCTCTAAATCAAAGAGATTATTAGAATCATCGATTCCACCCGATACCGTTTCGTTGCTCAAGTCTAGGCCGATAACCTGACCGCTAATGCTACAGGTTACACCTCCCCAGGTGCAGCAATCTGTGGTATTTGAGTTCCAAGACACAAGTTTTGTTGAAAGAAAAGAATTAAACTGGAGTGTGTTCTTTAACTGGATTAGAATTGACTGTTGGTTGGTTTGACACTTGGCCGAAACCAGCATCATATCAAGCCCAAAAAAGATGAGGTAAAAGGGTATCAAAAAATTAAGAAAGCAGAATCTGGTTCCCATTATAAGGCCAGAATTAAGACAATGGAATGACTATTATTATTATAAAATGCAAAAAGAAGGCTTTTTTTCTTTTTAGTTACTTGAGCAAATGGTGATTATATTATATCTTTCATTTTTGTCAAATATATATCTATATATTTTATTTTCTTTTTCTATAATGTGTAATTAATAATTCAACTTTGGGGGCTTGGCTGAGTAGACTCACTAGTTGACTTTGACGTTTACTTTGAAGTATCCCAGTTGGGTGCCTTGATTGTTAATCTAACTTTTATTGAGCAACTTAATAAAAATAATAATAATAAAAAAGCAAGAAAAACAAAAGAAAACAACTGAAAAGTCCTAGCTTGTACATTGTTAGGGTGGTTGTATTGAGACATGAAACACAAGGACTTACCTAGTAATGAGCTTATAGAATTATGATAATAAAAGTGTACATACCAGAATTGGTAAATGGAGCGGATCCAGTTTCTGCAAGAGGGCAGAGGCCCGATTTTTGCCAGCCCATTTGATGCCATTTACACTATAAGCCCAATGCATGTTTATGGTACCTGATCTCTCTAGCTTGATCCTGCATATTTTTTTATTGGTTTCTCGCTTGTGTGGTTCCTCACATCCTAGAACTAAATATTTTACTAGGATTCCGTCATTAGATTTTTCACATTTCTGGATCAGCATCTGAACACATTTCGTTTTCAGATATTGCTACATTGCTACTGCTTATGACGTAGGATTATGGTGTGACACCTACCGTGGCACGGAAATGATCATGGTAGGTAATGGTATGCCACCAAGCATCTCTTAGCGTATCCGTAGTGGAGCGACGATGAAATGGAAAACGCTCTGCAATGTCACTATCTGGTAAGATTCTCTTACTCTTAAAAATGCTCTTGTACTATACCTGGTCTTACAACGAAAAGATTTATCTTACCCGATAGTGATGGATGCTCAATCCTCTTGCGATTACATTCGCATATTGTGGTCTATCTGTTCAAATTTGACATGTAAAACTTTAAGAAAAAACGTATAATGGGTGAAATCGAATAATAATAATAATAATAATAATAATAATAATAACAACTACTAATCAATGTTGCCTTTTGTAGTTATTTATACTATATATAATGCATGAGACAATGGTAAATTAAGACACTTGATTTTAAGAATTTTACAAATTATAATGCATAAAGTACATGTGTTAATATGGTTAAACTTGTCTTTTAAACATAACATAACTTACCCGACTTACAAGTTTACCCTCTCACCTTTAACCATATTATGTTTTTAATTTCAATTTTAAACTAACTTCCCACCCATGATTTTTAAACGATAATAACTTTTTCATACGTTTATATTTATGTAGAAAAATTGGATCATAAAAACGAGCATTTTATTCTTTTTAATTTGAATATGATATTGTTATAACTTTTATATTTTAAACAAATTAATATGTTACGTAAGGGTGTTCATTGCCGATTCTGATGGTTTTTAAGTTAAACTTGTGAGCCTAACATTAGTATCATTTTTTGTCATCCAAAACCAAAACATAACCAATGAAAATTGAAACCAAAATGTTACTTACGGTATGGTTCCGGTTTGATTTCACAGTTTAAACTATGATAATAAATGTTGTTTAAAATAATTATTAATTTAACCGTACCATCAATCCTATCTAAGCATCAACAAAATATGATACCTTAGAGGATCATAATATGAAGAATGATAATTTTAGCCAACTGACCAAAAGTAAAAAATATCAACTGTGAAACCACACCGATCTTCAGTTTAAACTGTTTCATGGTTTTAAAACAAACCATAACCATGGACACTTATAAGTGTTATGTGATTAACATGGTACGCGCTCAAACACCCGCCGCATCGCGCGGGCACCCGGCTAGTATCTTTCAATACCCAAAAGTTGTCAAAAGAAAATAAAAGCATGTTGAGCGAAAACTATAAAAACATATACTGGCACCGTTTTCATTAATATTGATAAAAGTACATATGTTGCCGGTTGGTATTCGTTGTAATCATCACGGTACAGTACGGTATCGGCATTATGTTGATTGCTTCATCATAACTAACTTTTCAAAAGTAACCTTAGTATAAACAATTAAAACTAATAATAATGAAAGAAACAATATTTAACGTGTCGACCTTTTCAATCATTGAAAACGCTTACGTCAACATAATAATAATAATAATAATAATAATAATAATAATAATAATAATAATAATAATAATAATAATAATAATAATAATTTTACATCAGGTCCAAGAGGTGTTCTACAAATCACAATTTAGCATATGTTTTGTTTAAAAGTAAAGATAAGTTTATTACAAACCAAGGCAGAAAGTTTATTGTTTGGAAATCTTGCTATTTGGTTTTAGTACTGATTCCTAAAATCTTAAAGTTATAAATATGCATATTCTTGCCTTTTGCTATTTCATCTTTCTGTGTCTCATTTGTCCTAACAGATCAAAGAAAAGTTTTCTTACATAGCTGCCTTTAGGTATTTTAATCCCATCTCCTCATATTCTATCAATATGCTTTCTTCTATAACATGTTGATTTTTTATAAGTATATTAAACACTTTTTACCAACTTTTATTAGAATTTAGTTGCAAATATCCAATATGCTTAAAGTTTAAACAAGATATGTTATTAATTTTTGTGGATTTTGTTAGTTTGATCACATACAATGGGAAGCAAACCGGTTCACTTGAAAGTATTCGTCGACAAGAAGAAGAAAAAAGTGATATTTGCAGAAGCGGAACAAGACTTTGTAGAAATTCTCTTTAGTTTTCTCACTTTGCCTCTTGGAACAATTGCTAGACTCTCAAGCAAGCATGAAGGCACAAAGGATATAAAAGTTGGAAGCTTGGATTCTCTTTATGAAAGCGTCGAAAATCTAGATAATAAGCATTTCTCAAACGAGCATTGCAAGTTCGCACTTGTTAATCCAAACAGTTCTTTGCTTTCTCTTTGCCAGAAGCTGAAAGTAAATATAAACATCATGAAGCCGGATGATGCGCGTGCCAGCGATACACCTAGTGATATGGTGTTTTTCAAGAAAAACGCATCGTTCATCATCACTGATGATCTCAATGTAATACCTGTCATGCTCGATTCAAGCATCACACTCCTTAAATTTCTCGGTGTCGAATACATTGATGTGTTGGAAGAAAAAACCATTGACTTTGGCTTAGAAGAGGTACGGTTTTTGTTACACTACAACAAATATATGTTTTATATAATAACTTTCGTATAAGTGACACGTCAGGCCTCATTCAAACGAGGTACAAAATAATCGTTCTAATTAATGTTCTCTAATCGATCATTTCAGTTTTCAAGTCTCCTCAAATGGTCATTGGTGACAAATACTCCTTTAACAAATATGGTTCTTGGGAGAACCAAACCATGTTCTTGTTTCTGCTCATGTTCATCTTGCATCAAAACTTCTACAAGTAACTTACCTTTAATTGCTCGTTACTCTTCTCAACGGCAAACGGTGAAACTACTGATACAAAAATCAAAGAAGAAGGTTTTATGTGCACAAGTAGACAACTTTTTTGTGGAATTGCTCTTTAGCTTCCTAACAATCCCGTTAGGCCAAGCAAAGCGTTTAACAATGAATAACTCGTCTTCAATGGGCATAGATAACATGTATAATAGTATTTCAAGTTTGGGAGATGGAAATTACTTGAAATCAGAGGAAATCAAGAGCTTGTTACTTTGCCCAAAGCTCGCATCAAATTATCTACGTGTGACTGATCTACTGCCGGTTTACGACAAAGATACAAAGCCAGGTAGATTTCTTAAGGCACGAGCTACTTTCATAGTTTCGGATGATCTTGAAGTAACCGTCTCGCCATCTATATCCACTATTTCAAAGTATAACACACTTGGCATTCCTGTTGGTGATATTGAGATTATGGAAGTATGCATTGGTGAACAAGAGGTAAGTGTATATACGTTGATTTAGCGGCGTTTTGGTTTGGTTTTAATTCTAGTTGTATATTGATACCTTGCATTATATGATTGTGCAGGCACTTTTAATCCTTAAAGCTTCTCTCACCTCAACATCAGCTTTAACCGATTGCCTCAACACATTTAAGAACGCAAAATCTCTGATTTAAAGCTCGAACTTGGTTTATTTATGGTTATAGAAATAAATTGTGATTTATCATTTGTAATGTGCACAATATACTTAAACTGTTTGCTATGGAATAATGGTTGTAGAACCTAATCAATCATCATTGTACTATTTAATTAAGAAAATAAAGCCATGATTGGTGTTACCGCAACCAATACCCTCACTAATGCAGTTAGCAGACCTAGCTATTCACTAACTACTGCATTCTATTCCTGCAAACCAAAGGCCAAAGTGACTAAAATGTTGGCAAATGGGTTCTTTTTATACAAAATATTCAAAAATAAAATAATAATAATACTCTTGTTATTAATACGGGCAAGCAGCCAATTGGACTACACGGCTGATCTAGCTTACTGAAGAAACACTAGATCAAACTGGATAGTCCGATCGGATATTTACCCATATGTGAGTATTCTGAAAGGTTATGAGAGCAGATCCAAGCTAGCGCCTGCAAAAGAAACACCGTTGAGTCTCGTTACGGGAAGGACAGAGTGGGGGGTCTTCCCGAAACCACCCTCTGGCGTGAGAATCAGTACTGTATCTTAATCGGAATTAATACGAGTTCCAGAATATAGCGTAAGGCTTGAGAATATGAATGCCTGTACCTCGAAGAGATGATCTTCGTATTTATAGCCAAAGGTGGAGGGAAGGTGATTGGTGGAGTTGTCACTATCAAGTTATTCCTTCTCTGCCTGAATGGATGCGTGTCAGGCCTTTATTGGATGTGACAGTCTAGACCCGTTTATGGTGTAGCCATTATCTATGCACGTCGAGGGATGGCCATTATGTGTCCAGGTGTCTTCTTTCCATTGGCCAATGTCGCTATCAGGAGGTTTTGAGGGAATCTTCTAGAAGTAGTTTGTTACAACTGCTCTTCCATATCACGTGGGGATCATACGTATGATGAGTCCCTTGAGTTATTTGTGAATTCCTTCCGCGGATGCTCGCGTGACCGTCCGCGGGTTATGACGGAGTTCCACGAAGTGTCTTGGATTGTGGATGGCTTTACCAATCCACCTGTTCCTTGTGCGGATGTCTTTGACGATCCGCGGGTTGGTTGATGGATCCGTGAGTGACGGATGTCTTTGACGATCTGCGGGACGGATAAGGGATTCGTGGGTAGCTTTGTTACCCTCCCTCTATAAGTCCCCCCAGTCCATTGTTGCTTCCGTGAGTCGATGTCGCGGGTGGAATTATGGAGTTTTGTATTTTGTTGCGGGTTGCAACTACTAGTCCTTAGGATTCCTGTTGCTTTTGAAATGGGATACTGTTTAGGCGTCTGCGATGTAACATCTCCTGTCTGAGTCATGTCAGGAGTGGTGCTCAAGGTTGGTGCACAAGATTTTAGGCAGCATGTTTAAAATCATTTTGTTTTGACAGTTCCTGCCTAACGTGTCACCACTTGGTTGGTTGCCTGCTGGGGTTGAGCTGTCTCCCTCTCTCTTCGCATTAATTGCGATGTGTATATATAAGGGAGGCCGTTCCACTTTCTGATTTACTTGCAAAAAATTTTCTCTGAGACTATCCATCTTCTCTCTGTTCATTTTCTCCTTCTGACCTTTTTTGTTATTTTGATCAACCATGGCTGGTGGCAAGAAGGGGGTCGGTCTAAAGAAGCCAAGAAAAATTCATCGAAGGGGCTGGTGGAAAACATATGTATCAATTGGAAGGTTGCTGACTTCCAAGATATTGCCAATCTTTATGGGTTGGCACCGGAGTGGGGGGCGGAGCTTCCTTCTCCTGGTTCCACCACCGATTGGCCGCCGGCCGGAAAGATTGCTTTGTACGGTGAGTCTATCACTACAGGCAATTTCCGGCTTCCTATCACGAAGTTTTTTGGTGATTTCTTGGTTGCGTCAGAGATTCATATTTCCCAGTTGCATCCATTTGGGATCATGAGGCTTTGACATTTCGAGTTTTGTTGCCGTGCTCTGGAGATAAAGCCTACGGTGGATCGCTTTTTTGCGATCTACAAAATTCAAGCCCGTGGCAACCTTGGTTTTAAAAAGCAAGAGGCGAACAAAAGCGACAAGGTTTAAAACAGAAGTGTGAAGCGCCAGGCGTAAAAGCGAGAGCTTTTCGTACTCGAGGCGAACACATTTATATAATTTTTTCATATGTATATATCATGGGTTTTTTGCATCTTGACCATGATGTAGCTATATTTAAACATTATATATGATTTAATATATAAACTACCTACAAATACAACCAAAAAAGCATATTGTACAACATTTAGATACTTGAAAACCACTTGCTTATGAAAGGCGAGCGCCTCACCCTCGCTTTAGGTCGCTTTTTGCGTAAAAAGCTCGCCTCAGGCTCGCATTTATAACATTGCTTGCCTTGACTAGCCTAAAGCGAAGAGGCCCTCACCTTAGCTCGCCTTGGCTCGCCTCAGGCACGCTTTTTTAAACCAAGGCGGCAGCTGGTTCAATTTTGCTGTCCAAGGGAAAGTCATCGGGACTGAGCCTCCGAGGAGTGCTCACGAGTGGAAGAACAAATTTTTGTGGGTCAATGCGGACGTTTTTCCGCTAGCCATGAACCGCCGCTCGCTGACCACCAAATTTTCCCTCCCTGCTGCCGACACGGAGGGTCAGGAGTGGTTCCAGAAGTTAACGCGGACTCCTACTCCAATGGGTCTATCCCTGAGTCCGCGTTGGTCCAGGTGGGGATGAGCCGCCTATGGCTATATCCTGCGGAGCAACCATACTTCTCTCGGGACGATGATAGTAAGTTCCTGAATCCTTGTTCCCTTTAACGTTTGCTTGTAATCATGTTTTTTTTTTTTTTTTTTTTTTTTTTTGCAGGGGAGTGTTCGTTGTTTGAAGTGCTTGTTCCCACCGTCGCGGGGAATATGTTCAGGATGCCCTTGGAGATGTATCAAGAGCCTGTTCTTGATCATTTCAAGGGTAATTTCCTTTTTCCCACCCGTGGTCACACTGAGCCGGTAGTCACCGATTCCACGGTGGCTCAAGGTGTGTACATTCTTAACCCTAAACCTCTTACCGTTATGCACCCGGACGGGACGATAGTCCTTTCTTCTAGTGATGAATCCTCCAGTGAGGATTCAACTAGTGAAGGTTCCCCGCCCGGTACTCCAGAGAGTTTTCATGCTGGCATATTGCGTGCTATTGCAGATTGCCCGCCGCAGGAAGAGGGCGGATATTGCCGGTGTATCCGGTCTGAATAAGGATTCAGACGCCGATGAACCCGCTGGTGGTGAGGCTACTATGGGCACCGAGGATCCCGTGGTGGGGAGGTGGCCCAGACTTCTGAACCCACTGGTGATGACGCGGCCAAAGGTACCAGTGGCCTTGCCAGTGGGGAGGTTACCAAGGCTAGGGGGAGGGTCTCCCCTTAAGAAGATCAGATTGACCCGGCTTCAGGATCTGGTCAAGAGCCGGACTACCGTACGGCAACCTGCAGGTAATTGTGTGCCTATGGCTATGGACTTGAGTTATAAATAGTTTCTAACTTTTGTCTGGATCAACACCTGTTGCTGCGTCGCATCCCCCTTCTCTGCCTCTGGAGGTTTTGCAGGAGGAGGTTGGTGGGGAGGTACCTCCTGAGGATGTTCATATGCTGCCACCTGAGGTAGTGGTGGAAACGGAGGTTGTGCCTCCAAAGGATACATTTATAACTCCTCCAGTTTCCACAGGTGAAGGGGCGGAGTCCTCTAATCAAGGGGACTCCCTCTTTCGTCCCTCATAGAATCTTGGCTTTGACGTGCTCTTCACCGATCCACTTGTGTGTCATGAATTCTTTGAGCATTGCCTCCCACCCTCTGAGTGTAACCGGATACACTCCCAAACTCAGGCTAGTCTGGCGCAAGCACTTAGCTACCATCTGGCTAACGTGTTGTCAAGTAGTCGTGAGGTATTCAAGGGTTGGGTGGTTGGTCAAACCGACCTTGAGCGCGCCTTTCAACGCATGGTCGAAGCCGAAGCGGGGAGGGATGTTGTCCAGGTGGAAGCCAAGAAGAATGAAGCTGCCCTCCTGATTGCTCAGGAGGAGAATAAGCGTTTGAAGGAGCGGATAGCCGCCCAGGTCGAGTTTATAGCCTCCCGGGACAAGGAGGTCTGGAGGCTTGCGTCCGAGGTGCAAGAAAAGGATGCACTCCTTGCCTCTGTTACCGAGGAGAAAGTGAAGCTAGATAAGGCTTTCACTGATGCCTCGGACGAACGACGTTGGCTTATGAAATTTGGCATCCCCAAGGTAAATACTTTGATTGCGTTTGTCTTATGAGAATATTATGCTAACTTATCCTTGGACCAGAATGTCAGACTCGTCAAGGAAGGACCTGAGCTTGGGGATTGCCTTGCTGACCTATTGGTCAGTTCGTCACGGGTGGGTCGCCAAGCTGGCTTCCAGGAGGGGTACACCATGGCTCGCGAGGGACGTTCGCCCACTGAGTTTAAGCTTCATGGCCAGGATTGTCAAAAGGAGTATGACGCGCGGATAGAATCCTTTGATAATCTTTCCTTTGACATCCTGAATTATATAGAAGAGAACTGTCACGAGCCCACTACCGTTGGTGAACTGCGCCTTCATGTAAATAAGCTGATCGCAGAAGCTAAGGACAATGAGGCCTCCCGCGACGAGTAGAATGATAGTGTATATTTATCGATGTACTTTCCCTTTTGTTTTGTAAATCTTGTGTACATATGAAATGGAATGGATCTTTATTTTTCACTTGTATTGGACTTTGTATTTTCAGTCGTCTTCATCCATGACCCATCCGCTTGTAATTATGACTTGTCTTTTTTCTGTTCCTTTTTGTAACTTGCCCTCTGATATTCTGACGTGTCAGCCAAAGTATTCAGTTTGTCTGGTTGTTGTAGAACTAGTAGTTCGCCGATTATATCTGAGAGTCGACAGATGTGACAGGTCTTCTATGTGTAGAAAAGTTCTGACAGCTAGCTCGCGCCATACCTTGGAGTTTTAAATTTTTGACTGTTGGTTTTCCCGCCCAACGTGTCACGATCTGATTGGTAGATTGTTATGTTACAGTATTTCACGCATTAAATGCCGCCATTATATATATCCGTCAATGTTCCTTCGTCTTCTTCACTTTGTGTTGAAGAGACATACTAACCTTCGCCGGAATTCCTGAAGTAATTCTCTTCTTTTTTTTAAGCTTCTCTTATTTGATTATTCAGTAACTATAGTTCGTTGCAATCAACATTTGGCCGATTATATGGCGTCGGCGAGGCCCGATTATCAAACCATCGATTCTGCTACCATTGATTGGGACGTCAAAGGTTTTCAAGATGTCGTCAATGCATATGGTATAGCTCCAGAATGGGAGCCAGAATTTCCAGCTCCTGGTTCGACGGCGAGCCGATCTCCGGTGGGGAAGAGGCTGTGTTCGCCGAATATTTCAGCTCCAGGAATCTCCGATTTTCGGTTACCCAGTTTCTGGGTAAGCTGATAACTAGGAATATGATTCATATTTCCCAACTTCATGCTTCGGCAGTGATGCGCATGCGCCATTTTGAGGTTTGCTGCCGGGCACATGGCATTGTGCCTACTATTGATAAGTTTGGCGTGTTCTACCGCCTGCATGCTAGGGGTGGCCGCTGCGTTTGCCTTTTGACTGACCAGAAGGCTATTGCTATAGACACACCTCTCCTGGACCCTTATTGGGCCAGGAAATTCTTTTGTATACGGGAAGACGTGATCTCGTTGCCTATGTACTGGCATTCGGCGGATCAGCCATTGCTTGCCTTGCCATTTGTTGATCGTCCGGAAAGGCATGGGTGGTAACAGCAATTGACCCATACCCCCACCCCCATGGGCCCCGTCCCCGAATCTGCCCTCGTGAGGGCTGGGATGAGCCGCCTTTGGCCTTATCCGGACGATGTGCCGTACTTCCGGAAGCCAGATGGATGTAAGTAGACTTGTCATACTTCCTAAGCTTACCCCGGTTTCTAACTTTGGTTAATTTTGCAGCAGAAGATCTTCTGCTGTCTATTCTTGTGGTGCGCGTGCCTGGGGTTATGCACATTGCTGCCTGCGACAAGAAAGATCCCTATCCTTGACAAGACCAAGGATAATTTTTTGTTTCCTCAACAAACCCGTCCGGAGCATGTAGTCTCTGATGGCTTGTTTGTGACAGGTAATTCGTCCTTAGGACCAAGGTTAATTTTCTGCGTATTCTCACCGGCTAATGAATGTGTTTCATGATACAGCCTTTGGTTGCAAGAGGAAGGAGACATCGCCCAGCCACGTTCCATTGGAGGTGGCTGGTGAAAAGTAGAGGATGGATCTTCCTCCCCCTTATCCACCTCCGAAAGCGAAGAGGATTCGCCTTTGTGACCGCGTTGCGGTCCGCACTAAAGGTATCGCATGTATTTTCCTCTGGGTTTGTGTTTATTGCTTAGCTGCTCACTTGGTTGTTTATTTTTGTGCAGCCCCTGTTATCCTCTTAGATAACTCGCTCGCCAAGCATGACCCTAGCAAGTCGTCGGTTGTTGACAAAGGGAAGTCCAAGGAGGATGCTACTTCTTCGACTGTCCGGAGGTTGTCTACCGCGGAGTCACTGCCTCTGCCTCCGCCCGTTGAACGTGAGGCTGAACCAGCTGGGCGGGTCTCACTGCCCCTTCCTCCTCCTCCTTCCTCGGATAGGGAGAAGGGGGACCAAACTTTGTAGGGGGCTGCTTCCTGGTACGTTCCTGAGTGGAATCTGACTTCTTCCTCCTCAGGGTATGCCCCCTGCGGAACGTGAGTACCAGCAGAACCAGTCTTAGGTATCTGTTGGTCATTCTTATATATACCATCTTGCCAACTTGGTCTCTACGACCAAGAGATATACCGGGACTGGAACCATATGGGGCGGAACTGGGGTTCTTAGGAGAACCTGCTGGAAGAGCTTCGGGCGGAAGGGGAAAAATATCGTCTCGCAGCTAACACCGAAAGGTGGAAGTTGAGAGATTCTGAACGGGCTCTCCAGCATGAGAGGGAGCGGCAAGCTGCTACTGCTGCTAAGGAGTGGGAGGAGGCGTGTCGGCGACCGAATGCTGCACTTGAGACCGCACGCGCTTAACCCGTGCCCACTAGGCTGAGCTTGCTAAGGCAGAAGAAGCCAAGAGTGATGTTGAAGCTTGCCTTGTAGCTTAGGAGGAAGTTATCAGTACCCTTCATGCTGCTGCTTCTGAAAATGATCAATTAATTGAAGACCTGATCAAGGAAAACACCAAGTATATTGGTGAGCAGGGCGCTTTAAAGTTAAGAGCTGAGGAAGCTTCCTCTGACCGTGCCTGGTTGATGCGGGAAGGTCTTCCCAAGGTATGGCTTCCTCTTTCTTTATCGTAACTTATAAATTTGTTTTTGCTGATTCTTGAATCATTTTTGTAGGTTATCTCTGGTATTCACAAAGGAGATGAGTTAGGAAATTGCCTTGCTGACCTTCTATGTGCATCAAGTGATTCGGGGCGTAAGGCAGGCTTCCAGGAGGGGATAACTTTTGCTCAGGAGATGCGTTCTCAGGAGGTATCCAAAATATAATATAAATGTGTGTGAGCTAAATCCGTCATGTATCCAAAATATAGGATTAGGATAAGTATTGGTGCGCAGGCCTATCCGCACAGGAACTAATATTCTAAGAAATTTAAAATTGGGTAATCGCACAACTATATTCGTATTAAGACCATGTTGAATAACGAAATTTGGTACGCAGACCAAAATAACAGGCACGCAGGCCAGCAGACAGGCACGCATGCCTGGAAGAAAATTACATAAATTAAATATAACATCTTCGTAATTGTGCGACGTTCCAGGTTCTGGGAATGGGAGTACCATCTAACTTTTTTAACTTGTAAGCACCCTTTTCTCAGAATTTCGTCCACTTGTAGGGACCTTCCCATGTGGGGGCTAACTTTCCCGGTAATTCGACATTTGATGCCTCATTGTTCCGGAAGACATAGTCCCCCTTGTGGAATTCGCATACCTTCACCCGCGCATCATAATATTTTTGGAGTTGGCTCTTTTATTTGCTTTCGCGTATAGCGGCCAACTCTCTTCTTTCTTCTAAGTGGTCCAAGTTTAGTCGGAGCTCTTTTTCATTGTCGGCAACTAGAAGCATACGTGCGGATGGGACACCGATTTTGGCTGGAATCATTGCTTCCGTCCCATAGGTCAAATTGAACGGTGTCTCCGAGTAACTGGTTTTCTTGCTGGTTCGGTGTGCCCATAGAACATGAGGCAGTTCATTGACCCAACCCGTTCTTTTGGTTCCCTATCTAGCCTTGATGCCTTCTTTGATGCTACGATTGGCTCGCTCGACTTGCCCGTTGGCTTGCGAATGGGCGGCTGATGTGAACACTTGTTTTATCCGTAATTCAGATAACCATTCCTGGAGGCTGTTGTCTGCGAATTGTGTACCGTTATCGCTGACTAGCATCTGGGGGAGGCCAAAACAACAGATAATATATTCCCATTGGAATTTTTCATATTCGTTGCCGTTATATGGGCAAAGGTTTGGCCTCTATCCATTTTGTGAAGTAGTCGATGGCGACTAACAAGAACTTCACACGCCCGGGAGCCTTGGGGAACGGTCCCATGATGTCTATGGCCCACTTTTGGAAAGGCCATGCTGCAGTCACTGGAACAAGGTCATTCTAAGGTCGCAGCGTCTGGGGTGCGTGAAGTTGACAGGCATTGCATTTTCGGATTACTTTGAGGGCGTCCGTGTGCATGCCCGGCCAATAGTATCTTGCGTTCATTATTTTTGCTACCACCATTCTTGGTCCCCGCGTGTAGCCTGCAGATGCCCTCGTGTATTTCTCGGACTACGTAGTTGGCATCGTCTATGTCTACACACCTCGTGTATTTCTCGGACTACGTATCTTTCTTGCTTCTACCTTGTCTTCCGGTAAGGTGCCGGAGGACAAGTATTCGATTAAAGGTGTCATCCATGAGACTGTGCCAGTCTGGATGACCATCACTTGATTCTAAGGTATGGATGGCTGTTCAAGACCTCGATCCTCACATCCCTACCCATGTGTTCGAAACTAGTGGATGCAAACTTGCTTAAGGCGTCCGCGGGTCGATTCTCACTTCTTTTGATGTGCACTACTTTACATGAAGTGAATTGTTGCATAAGGTCTTTAGCTTGGGACAGATATGAGGCCATGACATCATTCTTTGCTTCATAAGTCCCTGAGACCTGTCCTGCAATAAGCATAAAATCGACCCGAGCCTCTAAAAATTTCACACCGAGTTTTTTCGCAATCCACAGTCCGGCCAAGAATGCTTCGTACTCAGCTTCATTGTTTGTACTTTTGAAGTTCAACTTGATGGCATAGGTGAAATCTTGGCCGTCTGGGTTAATCAATTTCAGGCCCGCGCCTGATCCCTCCCCACTTGATGCTCCATCCGTAAACAGAGTCCATTGTTGACTTTCATCGGAGGGGATCGGGGGTTGTTGTTTAAACAGGCATTTCTGGACTTTGCCTGTGGGTACCTCTGTAACAAAGTCCGCCAAGACCTGGCCTTTAATCGCGGGTCTAGGTTTGTACTCAATGGAGTGTTCACCTAGTTCGATTGCCCATTTGGCTAATCTCCCGGATAATTCAGGTTTGGCTAACACGTTTTTCAGCTTGTAGTCTGTCAAAACTTGTATTGGGTGACCTTGGAAGTACCTCTTTAGCCTTCGTGCCGCATAAACTAGCGCCAGCACAAGTTTTTCAAGCATTGAGTATCGGGTTTCGGCATCCGCTAGCATTCTGCTGACGTAGTATATCGGCGTTTGGATGGATTTACGATCCGTTAGGAGAACTGCCCCAATTGCAATATCCAAAGCGGATAGGTACAGTATGAGAGGTTCTCCTTCTGGGGGTGCGGTCAATGTTGGAAGCTTCATGAGGCATTTTTTTCACTTCTAGGAACGCCGTTTCTGCTTCCTGTGTCCATTTGAAATGTGTCTTTTTCAGGCAATTTCGTAATGTTGACACGAATGGGTAAGATTTAGCCGCGTGATTTGCCAGAAATCTGTTTAATGCCACTAATATTCCATTCAACGTTTGGACCTCTTTTAGTGAAGACGGGAAGGGCATCCGGGCGATGGCCTGTACCTTCTCTGGGTTTGCTTTGAATCCCTCTCAGGTAACAATTACTCCCAAAAACATTCCCTCTTCCATGCCGAAAGAGCATTTCGAAGTGTTAAGTTTCATGTTTATTTGTGGAAAAAACGTCTTCGATGTCTCGAAGCGTTTGGTCTTCCTCAACACTCTTGATGACCAGATCATCCATGTACACCTCCAGGTTCTTCTCGATCTGACACCGAAAAGTGTTGTCCATCAAACGCTGATACGTGGCTCCCGCATTTTTTAGACCGAATGGCATCATCTTGTAGCAGAATTTGCCTTGGTCGGTTCGGAAAGCAGTTTTATCTTCATCGCGGGCCGCCATACGTATCTGGTGGTAACCCTTGTATGCATCTAGAAAACACTTGAATTTGAAGGGTGCCACTGCGTCTACTTTGAGGTCAATCTCTGGAAGCGGGTAACAATCCTTGGGGCAGGCCTTGTTCAAGTCCTTAAAGTTGATGCACATTAGCCACAAACCGTTGCTTTTTGGGACCATTACTGGGTTTATGACCCATGTTTGATATTGAATTTCGCGGATAATCCCGGCATGCAGTAAGTCTTGCACTTGTTCGTTCATGGTCTTTGTCTGTTCGGGTCCCATCTTCCTTTTCTTTTGGACAATCGGCGTGTAAGCCAGGTTGGCTCTCAAGCGATGTTCAGATATCTCTCGTGGAACACCTGTCATGTCTGATGGCTTCCATGCGAAGATGTCGACATTTTTAACCAATAGCTGTTTCAAGAAAACCCTTACCATTTCCGAAATGGTTGTCCCAATCGTAACGGTTTGGTCAGGATATGTTTGGTTGACAACATACTTCTCTGATTCCGAGCGCGTCACCTTCTTTGGAACCTTCACGGGTCTTGACCCTTCGGTCGTGTAACAGTGTTTGTTGACCCGGATAATAGCAATACCTGTCCGCGTAGGGACGCCTACTGCACTGTGTGCTGTGGAAGGGTTGGCGTTAAAGTCACCGATTGCTTCCCTCCCAAGAATTATGTCATGTTTGGATCTCGCGGGTAGGACGAGGAACTCGAAGTCCTCGGTCCTTGTGTGGGTTCCGTCACTTAGTGTGACTGGGAACGTTATGACCCCCTTGAGATGCATAACCTCGTACCAAAACCCAGAGACTAGGGCGTGCACGGGCTTCAACTTGGCTTTATCCTCCTCATCTAACTGCTCAAAACACTGTTCGTACATTATGTCAGACGTACTCCCAGTATCGAAGAAAACATATTGAGACCGGTAGTGACCGAACAAGGCTGTGATGATTAGAGGTTGCTTCATGCATGGGCCTCCTTTTACTCTTGGAAAAACTACGGGTTCACTTTTCCACTCATCTTCGTCTGCCTCCATCCGCTCAAACTTCTGAGGGGGTCCTCCTTGGATCATGTGTACATTCAAATCCTTAATCTGCTTTCGTGGGGGACCCTTGTCTGTGGGAGTTACGTTCTTCCGTGGACCTTGTCGCATGTTTTTGAGCAGATGGTCTAGTTTTCTGGATTATCTCGGACTTGATCTCATTTTTAAGCTTATGCACTCGTTTATGTCATGTCCGATGTCTTCATGGAACATGCAATGCTTGTTTGGATTCAGGTTCACCCGCTTGATCAACGGTTGGGGTTTCCTAAATTCAATGTTCTCTGTTGTTAAGATTTCGGACGGGGTCTTCTTTAAAGGGGTCCAATGTTGCCGGTCCGGCTTGCCCATTCTATCTTTTTGTTTTTGCCCAATCAGTGATCTGGCATCGAACTGCTTGGAAGAGCTTTCTGGGGGTTGAATCCTTGACCAGATTGAACCCTTCTCTTCCTTCTTCAACTGAGTGTTCCGCGATTCAGTTCTTGCGTGTTGTTTGGACGCCTCCCGTCCTAACAATTTTTCTGTAGCTGCGAAAACTTTGGCCGCGGACATGATCGCGTCCCATGTCTGGGGCATGCCATCCCGACCTGTCAAACATCTGACCATTTCAGGGCTTCTTGCGTTTACCCGGAACGCTCCTCGTAGCATGTCTTCACTGATTCCACCAATATTCAAGCTCTCATTGTTGAATCCGGTGATGAAGTTTTCCAATGATTCGTTGTCTCGGCGGACAATACTTAGGATTTTCGATGCATCCATGGTATGTTTACGCTGCTGGCTAAAATGTTGCAAAAATTTTGCTACCAGGTCGTCCCAGCTGCTAATTTGACCGTCCGGTAGTTTCTCAAACCATTCTTTGGCTGCTCCTGTTAGTGTCAATGCGAACATGTGACACCAATAGGGCAGGGTTCATCCGCTCACTCCTCAAACTGCTGTGAAGTTTAGCAGGTGATCCCTCAGATCAGTCATCCTGTTGTATTTTCCCAAGTTGCTCGAGATCTAGATATTAGTTGGGAAAGGGGCGGTTGCTATTCGCGGGATGAATTTCGACTTTTCCGCGAACGCATCGGGGCGGTATGGCTTGGTGAAGTCTTCTTCCGCACCGCTGAAGTATTCAGCATGCTTGACTAATGGCTTGGGACGGCTGGAGGTTTCCCTACCGTAGTCCCAGCTACCATCACTCGCGTAGTCTTCCTCTTGAAACGTTTCTTTCTGTCGAGTATCATGTGGATTTATGTGGCACAGAGTACGCTGAGTGTGATAACTTCTTTCGCGACTCTTTGCGAGTGACCGACCAGCTGATCGAGAGTTGTCTTCCAACTCTAGATCTTGAGTGCGACGAAGTGCTGGTGGTGGAGACGGAGATGGTGAGTCGTAAGTCAGTGTTCTGGCTTGGACCTGATCTCGCCTCACTATTCATTCATACTCCTCTTTTAGCCGATGTTTCTTTTGTTGATACCACTCTTCTGGTGTGAGAATGCTTTTACCAGATCTGGTCTGGTAAGTTCTTGTTTCATCCCCATCGTATCTGGGAAACTCTTCGGCTCCGTCTTCCAGAGCCGGAGTTTGAGTGGTCCGATGGATCTCGGTGACTTTGTGCCTTGGGAACTCTCCGGCCCGGTCTTCCCGGACTGGGGTTCTGGTGTTCCTGCGTGATGCAAAGTCTTCAAACCTTGGAACTTCTTCGGTCCTGTTTTCGAAGACCGGAGTTCTGGTGTTCCGGCGAGGTTCCTCCGACACCTGTCCTTCATGGACTAATTCGTCCAGAATTGCAGTACGACGGGTCCTTGCCGGAGTAGCAGAAGGTTGTTGGTTCTTACTCATCTTTAGATCACAATGAATTGAAAAAACCGTGAATCTATCTAGAACCGGATGGCACCAATGAAGAAACACTAGATCAAACTGGATAGTCCGATCGGATATTTCCCCAGATGTGAGTATTCTAAAAGGTTATGAGAGCATATCCAAGCTAGCCCTGCAAAACAAAACCGTTGAGTCTCATTAGGGGAAGGACAGAGTGGGGGGTATTCCCGTAACCACCCTCCGGCGTGAGAATCAATACTGTATCTTAATCGGAATTAATACGAGTACCAGAATATAGCGTAAGGCTTGAGAATATGAATGCCTGTGCCTCGAAGAGATGATCTTCGTATTTATAGCCGAATGTGGAGGGAAGGTGATTGGTGGAGTTGTCACTATCAAATTATTCCTTCTCTGTCTGAATGGACGCGTGTCGGGCCTTTATTGGATGTGACAGCCCGGACCCGTTCATGGTGTAGCCATTATCTGTGCACGTCGTGGGATGGCCATTACGTGTCCAGGTGTCTTCTTTCCATTGGCCGATGTCGCTATCAGGAGGTTTTGAGGGAATCTTCTAGAAGTAGTTTGTTACAACGGCTCTTCCATATCACGTGGGGATCATATGTATGATGAGTCCCTTGAGTTATTTGTGGATTCCTTCCGCGGATTCTCACGTGACCGTCCGCGGGTTATAACGGAGTTCCACGAAGTGTCTTGGATTGTGGATGGCTTTACCAATCCACCTGTTCCTTGCGCGGATGTCTTTGACGATCCGTGGGTTGGTTGATGGATCCGTGAGTGACAGATGTCTTTGACGATCCGCGGATCGGATAAGGGATCCGTGGATAGCTATGCTACCCTCCCTCTATACTTACCAAACACGCATGCATGCACAACCAGTGACCCGCTACTTCGCACTAGCCCAAAATATAAAATACATAATAAAAATACAAAAATAATTAAAAAAACATAGTTAAAAATACAATGAAAATTAGACTTGATCGTTTGGTTGAAGTGTGGCGATCTGTTCCCCCATATATGCACGAATTTTGTTGTGTGTTTAAAGTTGTGTATTTGTCGTTGGTTAGGACGTTTTTGTTCATCACTAACTTTTAATCCATTTGCCGCTTCAAACTCGTTTTCATTAAAGTCACAAATTGTAATATATGGTCTAAATCATTTATAAATTCTATAAATATTTCCTACACTTTTAATATTTGAGTTATTTTTTATTTAATAGTACTAATATTTAGTTTATATTTGATTTTTATGGTTTCAAATGCAAACGAGCTAAAATGAGTAAACAACTCAAATCTCCTCATTTTATGTATTCGTACTTGATTGATGCATTACACAAGTTGACTAATACTATGAAGAGCCATAAAATTAAGAAAGGTGAAAAACCATAATTAACTGTCACGTGTCAAGTTAAAGAACAAAGAGGGAATGACATTAAAGAAAAAACTCATACTTTCACTCTTTAGATATCAATCCCTCAATTATTTTAAAACGTATATAACTTTTTCATACGACATTTAAAAAAAAGTGTACCAATATAACCAGTGTATTTTAATCTTTAATATGAGTTTGACTTTGTTATATAAAAAAATAAAAAACAATTACGTCACTGTGGTTTTTTTTTCATAAATGATAAAAATTGAAAATTGTAATAGTGAAATAATACCATTATGTAATCATAATATATAAATATAATGATAAAATAACAACAAATGTATCTAATACATAAAACAGATTGATGAATGCATATCACACAATAACCTTAAACGTAGAACATAATGGTGAATACATATTATATAATAACCTTAAACGTAGAACACAATGGTGAATACGTATTACAAAATGATCTGAAACGTAAAACACAATGGTGAATACACATTATACAATAATGAGTAGCAAGACGCACTGATGCACAAAAGACACAGTTACTAAGAACAACCACTAAAAACATAGCGCTTTTTTTTAAAATAGTACAAAGTCATACTCATATTAAAGATAAAAAACGATTGTTATTATGGTGATTTTAAAAAATATGTTGTATGAAAATGTTGTAAACGTTTTAAAATAATGAAGAAATTGACATGTGTCTTGCATGTAAATAAATACAAGGGAAAATTACCAAAATGACCCTATTTTGGAAATAGGTTCCATTTTTATCCCCTAAACTTTCCAAAAATGTCCCTCTCTAACTCATCTTTAACAATGTGTTATGAAATCTAACGCGTCTTTGACGATGTGCTATGCTAACATGTCGTCAAAGACGTGTTAAATTTTCTAACACATGGTCAAAGATGAGTTAGAGAGGGACATATAAATAATATCTTTTTCTTAAGACGTGTTAAATTTTCTAACACATGGTCAAAGATGAGTTAGGTCTCCAACACGTAGTCAAAGATATGTTAGCATCAAACGCATAGTCAAAGATATGTTAGCTTTTTGTTTGTTTTTTTTAATATTATATTTTTATAACTAGTTTTACTTATATTTGTTTTTCTTTTATAACTTTTAATATATAAAGTTTTATATTATTTCGAATATACCAACGAGACATGCTTACTTTTATTTACGGACTGACATAAACTTACTCAAACTCGAGCCGTGTCAAATCAATATCGAAATGTTCAATAAAATTTGACCCTGCTCGGTTTTAAATAAAATT
The DNA here is from genome assembly GCF_021521415.1 of Bidens hawaiensis. Taxonomy (NCBI): domain Eukaryota; kingdom Viridiplantae; phylum Streptophyta; class Magnoliopsida; order Asterales; family Asteraceae; genus Bidens; species Bidens hawaiensis. The sequence goes on from NW_027492062.1 coordinate 148,131, forward strand.
TATGTCATGTAGATAAAAGTAAACATTTCTCGTCGATATATTCGAAATAATATAAAATTTTAACCATCTTAAACCATGTGTTAGGAAATCTAACGCGTCTTTGACGACGTGTTATGATAACAAGTCGTCAAGACGTGTTAGATTTCTTAACATATGGTCAAAGATGAGTTAGAAGGGTTATTTTTAGAATTATTAAATTTGAGGGAAAAAATAAAATCTATTTCTAAAATAGAGCCATTTTGAAAAATTTTCTCCAAATACAAAATCCACAAATGTTGATCATTTCCTTTATGTCCTTCCCATTAAATTTTCTTTTCAAATTAATCTATACCTTCAAATATTAACTAGATAGCTTCTCATCCTTCATATTTTTATGGCCTTTTATATGTTCATCTGTACCTAGAGGTGCACAAAAAACCCGAACCTAGAATCGGACCGAAAAAATACCTGGAACCGGTTTTTTTCGATACCCGGGTTTTTAATACCCTAACCCGTACCCGACCCTACCCGTAGGGTACGGATAGGGTATGCATTTCAGTACCAAAACCCGTACCCGGAACCGGGACCGATTTATACCCGGTGATACCCGAAAACCGGAACCAGTTCCATACCCGGAACCGGGTTTTTTCCAATACCCAAAACAAGGTTTTTCAAATACTCGATCTGTACCCGAAAAATACTTGAAAAATACCTGAAAATACCCCTAAAAATTGTAACCCTTTAAAAAAATCCAATCTATACCCGAAAAAAAGTCCCAAAAAATAGGGTCTTTTCAATACACGAAAATAGGGTATTCAAATACCCGGTTCAATACCCGACCCGAACCCAAAGCATAGAGTATGGTTTTTAGAGAGAATACCTAGACCCGAACCTGACCCGGGTATTGCCAATACCCGATTTTCCAATACCCGATCATACCCGAACCCGGGTATTTACAAACCCAATTTGTGCACCTCTACCTTTACCTACACAATGCATACACTTTATTGTTTTCACATGTTATAAATTTAAAATGAAATAAAAAAACATACGAACTAAAATATGAGAAACTGATTAAATAAAACTAAGACTTAACTAACTGAGTGCAAATGAATGATTAATTATTTGTTATTAATAATTCTATTTCAAATTTGCAAATAGGATATTGACTTGATGAGGCCCTATTAGTGGGCTGGACCGAAAGAAAAGAAAACTAAGGATTAAAGTCGGCAATTTAAGGGGAATTAGTGATTTTACGAGGTGACGGCAATTCATTAGTTAACTGATTTCTTTCGAGGGGAAAGTTATACGGTTTGAAATCTTATAATTTTATTTTTTTTTATATTTCGTGTCACGAACTGATTTTGTTTTCGTCTTTAGTAATATGAGTAGCTAAATGCATGTGGTTGATTATTTCTGCTTGGTTTTTGTTCATAAATGTTTATTCTTATTTATTACAGTAGGTTAACTATTTTTTTCTTTAAACTTTTGTGTCTTCCACAAACAAAGGTTTTATAATTAAGCTTTTTGCGCCGCAGCTAGGGATCTGGTTATTTAACCGTGAATTAGTGGTTTAAGTCTTTTTGTGTCTACATTGGGATTGCTTCATAGTTGGATGATTATTGATGTTGCTTATGACATCTGTATTTCGACAACTGCGGGTTACATAGTTGGATGAGAAGAAAAGTTTTCTCACGTAGCTTTTTTTTTAGGATTCTTCAATTAAACTTCAGTTAAGTAAATCTGGTTTTGGTCTTATTAGTGCCATTATTATTCCATAACACTTTCTACGTACCAACTTTTATTAAAATTTTGTGGCAAATATCCAACGCTTTTAGACCAAATATATTATAATCTCTCGATCTGGATGTTTTTAGTTTGATCAGAATTCAGATACGATGGGAAGCAAACGGGCTCACCTGAAAGTATTTGTTGACAAGAAGAAGAAAAAAGTGATGTATGCAGAAGCAGAACAAGACTTTGTAGAAATCCTCTGTAGTTTTTTCACATTGCCTCTTGGAACAATAGCAAGACTCTCAAGCAAGCATGAAGGCACAAAGGATATAAAAGTTGGAAGCTTGGATTCTCTTTATAAAAGTATCGAAAATCTAGATAATAAGCATTTCACTAACATGGAATGCAAGTTCGCACTTGTCAATCCATTCAGTTCATCGCTTTCTCTTTGCCAGAAGCTGAAAGTCAATATAAACAATATGGCGTCGGTTGATGCGCATGTTGATAGTGACTGTGATTTGGTGTTTTTCAAGAAAAACACATCTTTCATCATCACTGATGATCTCAATGTAATACCTGGCATGCTCGAAACAAGAATCACACTTCTTCGATCTCTCGGTGTCGAATACATTAACTTGCTAGAAGAAAAAACCATTGATTTTGGCTTAGAAGAGGTATGGTTTTTGTTCCATTACAACAAATATATGCATCATATAAAATTTTCTTTATAAAAGACACACCAACCCTAGTGTAGACCGGGTACAAAATAATTGTTCTAATTAATATCTAAGTGTTTCAGTTTTCAAGTCTACTCAAGTGGTCATTAGTGACAAATACTCCTTTAATAAATATGGTTCTTGGAGAAAGCAAACCGTGGTCATGTTCATCTTGCATCAAACCTTCAACAAAAAGTAACTTACCATTAAATGCACGTCACTCTACTCAACGTCAATAAAACTACAAATACAGAAATCAAAGATGAAGGCTCTATGTGCACAAGTAGAAAACCTTTTTGTTGAAATGCTCTTTAGCTTCCTAACGATCCCATTAGGCCATGTAAAGCATTTAACAATGCATAATTCTCCTCCAACGAGCACTGATAATATGTATAACAGTATTTCAAATTTGGGAGTTGAAAAATACTTCAAATCTGAGGAAATCAAGAGCTTGTTACTTTGCCCAAAACTTGCGTCTAAGTATTGTCGTGTGACTGATCTTCTGCCAATTTATGAGAAAGATAGAAGTAAAGGTAGTTTCCTTAAAGCACAAGCTACTTTCACAGTTTCAGATGATCTTGAAGTAACTGTCTCACCTAAGGATACCATTACTATTTCAAAGTATAACACATTCGGCATTCCTGTTAGTGATATTGAGGTTATGGAAGTAAGCATTGGTGAACAAGAGGTAAGTGTATATACATTGATTTAGGGGGTGTTTGGGTTTGGTTTTATTTCTAGTTGTATATTGATACCCCGCATTATATGATTATGCAGGCGCTTTTAATTCTCAAAGCTTCTTTCACCTCGACATCAGTGTTAACGGACTGCCTCAACTCATTTAAGAATGCAAAACCGCTTTAAAGCCCTGTGTAGGTCCCAAGTCGGGTGGATCAAACGTCTTTGGATCAACCTAACTTAGTGCTAGCGGAAATCACACTAAGCAACCAAGAGGTCTCGGATCTTGAGTTTATTTTGGGTTAAGGAAAGGAGAGGTTAGAGAGAGAGAAAGTGATAAGAGTTCTTGCAAAAGGTTTTCTTTTGTATATCAAACTTCAACAACTTCAACCACTTCAACAACCTTGCTTCTCATGGCATGCTCCCTATTTATAGGGAAGCATGCATGAGAAGTATGGTATGTCAAATGCCCAATGGGCTTCTTTACAATGAACCGTGGCCCAACAATATACAAAATGACCCGTAGGCCCAAACATATAACTTAAACAATACAAAAGACTAAATATACCAATTGGGACTAACAATCTCCCTCTAGTCTTTAGTATTGAAACCCGTCGGTGTCGTAAATAAGGCATTCGTCCTCGGTCAGTGGAAGTTCAACAAGTCTATGCATGAACTTGTTGAAGGCTTCCACTATCCGGTCGGTATTCTGACGGCCTATATCCTAGACGGTTCCCAGCGGCTTCTTGTAGAGTTTCTTCACATCTTCAATGTGGAGTCCCATAAGCTCATGCTCATCAAACACTCTGATCTCGTGCATACCACGGCAGTGAATAACGGGCTCGCCGGTTTTGTAATCAAATTCCCAAGTAATGAAATCTCGGAGAGTGTTGGGAAGATAAGGCTCGCCATGATAGATCTCGTGACATTCTTTGGGCACCTTGTATCTCCACATCTTGCGAGGCTCTCCGGTAGCCGGGTCTATCTCTCTTGGGTTCCGGTATCTGCGACCCTTATTTGGCTTGAAGTCCTTGTAGTTGACTTTCGATTGACGCTGCAGGTAAGTCGGGACCCAACTTTCCAGCGTACTCCCAGTAGCACCAGGACCTAAAGCTTTCTGAAAGTAATTTAGATCAAGCTCAGGTAGAGTCTTCAGCTCGTGATGAGTAAGATAAATCAAATCCCCGCTGTAGCGTCTGATGGCCCAAACCTTATTTCTTTGATCATATCTAGCATATACGATCAGTGAGTCATCATGATATGGATAGTTAAGCACGCGGGCAGACGCACAGTCCGTGACAATATGTGTCTTACGCTTCTTCTTTGGTGGTGGTGCAGGGACAGGAGCAGTAGCAGGATCCTCCGAAGCTTGAGCAGGAGGAGTATCTGGATTTGGCGAGTAATTGATGTCATCTTCTTGTTCATTCACCGCCATTTCCTTTTCAGTTCCCTCTATGAACTCCTCAAAGCTTATACCTGCATTAATAAAGTCAACGATTACACCTGTATTGTCTGTCGGAGAGATGAGATCTTTGTATAAGCTTTCAAGTATCGAATCATCCTCTTTGACTTTACTGGCTGAACCGGTGTTAGCAAGGTCTTGAGTATCATGTTGAGATTGTGGAGGTGATTGAGTGTTAGCTCCACCTCCACCTCCTACCGTCCCTGCTCCTCCATCTCCTCCACCACCATTGCCACCATCGTCGTCATCATCATCAAAACTGTCATGTACGTCATCGATGTCGTCATCTTCTTCATCATCATCATCCTCTTCGTCTCCATCATATCCACCACCAGCGCCGCTAGATTGGCCGCCCTGTTGTACTAACCGACCAACAGTCGCCTCTCTTTCTGACACAGCAACCAATACTCCTCGCATGGCCACAGAAGGACCTGCGGCTGGTTGCGATCCACCAACTTGAGAAGTCTCACAAGACCTACTCCAAGTTCTAAAAACAGCATCAAGCCTATCCTCCAGACCATGAAATTCGTCTTCCTGAATGCCCATCAGGTCTGAGGCCGCTTGGTATTTGCTCACCATCTATTCATTTGTTTTGATCTGTAGCTCATTCAGACGCTCTTGATCTTTTAATCTTTCCTTGATGGCTTCCATGTCCAATCTGAGCAATTTAAGAGAGGTGGAGGAAGCGAGTTGATTTTCCAAATCAGCAACTCGTGAGTTTGTAGCTTCCTTCTCAACATCCCACCTTCTGGTGGCATCTTCAATTTTCTTGTTAATGCTTGTTCTGAGAGCACTAGCACTTGGTAAATTTCTTTCAAGTGTGCCCAATCGATCTCCAAGTCTAGCGTGATCGGCTCTCATATTAGCATTCTCGGACGCCTCATGATTCATCAAAGTTTGAAGATTTTGGATGCGGGTGTGGAAGGTATTGGTCAATAACCGTTGATTTTCAGCAACTTCATCACTTGCTGCTTTTTGCTCTTCCAACACCCGTATCCTTTCCTTTAGGGCCGCCTTTTCCTTTTCGTCCTCTAGAGCCCTTTGCTTCATCTCCTTGATAAGCTTGAGGAGGGCAATCTCTCGTTCTGCCCTTTTGGCTTTTGATTCCTCCAGTGCGACGATCCTATCTAGGATAGGATCAGCGTATACTAGAGGTGTCGCAGACATCCCTCGTGAGATCGGTTTGGGAGAGATAATGGTGGATGGTGGGGTTGTGGTTGTTATGGGTGGTGAGGTTGTTGGCAGGGGTAGGGTGATGGCTTGAGTGATGATTTGTGAGGCTATAATGGTGAGTGGTGTTGGTTGTGTGGTAGTTGGTGTGATGGTTTGGGTAGGTGAAGTAAGGACAGTTTTGCTCCATATGCTTGTAGTTTGAATTGAGGAGCTGAAAACTGAGGAAGTGAATATGGATGATGTTGGCTGTGAAGGTGGTGTTGAGGCTTGGGTAGGTTCAGGGTGAGGTTGTTGTTGAGGTGGTGAGTGTGGTGAGGAAGGTATTTGGGGTAGGAAAGTTGGAATTGGTTGGTCTGTAGGTGAGGGTTCAGGTGAGGATCAAGTGAGTCATGGAGTAGGGTTTTGGTTTTCTTGGCTTTGGATTTCTTTCTGGTTTTAGTTGGTTTGAGGGCAGGGATTTGTATTTTTGTCACATCTAAAGATTTGAGGGCTTGATCTAGGGCTTCTTTGGTAATTTTTGGTTGGTCTGTGGGCTTGTCTTGTGAGGGAGACGTGACATGAGACTTGGTTGACTTCTGGGAGTCTCCATGTCTCCTCAAACTCTTTAGGGGCGGCTGGTTTTCCTCCTCATCCTCAAGCTCTATTGTTTTGCCCTTTTGTGCTATCTTTCTCTTCAAATCGTGTTTGGCCTTTGTTCTATCTTCGATCGGCTCATCGGACGAATCTTGACCTCCTTCAGCTACCGGTTCTGCATCACCTTCTCCTTCTTCAGATGCCTCATCCCCAGCAGGCTCTGTGACTTCAAACAATCCAAACTTGGGCCTAGGTCGTGGTCCAGTGTATTGATGACCTCTGCCCTTGGTGCTCAACAGCACGCCAAATACTGACATCTTGATCTCGTGAACGTGAAATGGCTCTAGATGTGACTTCTTGTCTTTTGCCTTCTTGTCTCCCGGCCGTTGAATGTCTGGGATCATATCATCCAATAATAACTGCACAAATCTTAGGTACATCAACCATGTGGCCCCACTCTTGATATTTGCGTGCATGCACAAGAATATACGTCGTGAGTAATTAAACTTCTCTTTGTTGGTCAGTGCGTACATGACTCGAACCCAATCTGTGCTCATGTTGTCAAAACCGCCTCGAATATCTGTGAAGCAGTGTGTAATGATGTGGAAGAGGAATCTCCAATACGGTGACAGATGGCTCTTCTCTAAACTTTTCCATTCCGTATCATACCCCATTTGGGTAACGAATTCTTCCAACATCTTCTTATTTCCTCTCTCATATTTGTAATCAGACTGGTCGTTGATCTTTAGCACCCTTCTAATATCCTCCTCTGTGATAGTTAATTCTTGTCTGGCAACTGTCGTGGTGAAGGACATAGAATCATCAGCAATTTTGGCGAATGCCCAGAAATCTAAGATCCACTTGTAGTAAATTGCTGGATCTACGGTGATTGCGTATGAAAGGGGCGATTGCCTGAGCCCCTTGACCATAGGAGTAAAAACCTTGTCACCCTTTGCTTTAGGCAACGCTAGAGTACAAAAGTGTTATGACCCTGAAATGTAAAAACAAAAAATCATGAGAATCATCATTAAGACAGACCAAGACAAACTAGATATTTACATGGATATTAATAATTTATACATTAGATAAGTTAGATTTAGCATTATGTACATTCTAGATATAATAAGTTAATAAGTTAACTTCAGCCAAATTACAAGTTAATAGGAACAAAAGGTTCAAAGATCAAGTTCAGATCAGTCAACAATTTCAAACAGTGTGTTTGAGATAACAGATCAGTTGCATTGTGTTTGAATTTCTGAAAAATTTTCTAAGTATGAGTTTTTCGCATGAGAAAGAGTTTCGCTTCGCATGGTCAAGCGAAGCGAAACAGAAAGTGTTTCGCTTCGCATGGTGAAGCGAAGCGAAACAGAGAAGTGTTTCGCTTCGCATGGTCAAGCGAAGCGAAAGACCCTTCAAGCGAAAAACCTGTACTTCCTTTTAGCCACTTCTCACTTTACTCAAGATCGCCTTTAAGCGAATTGAGTTTCTGGAGGGTTTGAACTTGAAGCCCTTATGATTTCTAGGTCAATTTGTCCTATGAACTGATGAACAAAAACTTAAATCTACAAACTTTGTACAAATATCCCTAACACTAATAAATAATGATGATACTCAAGTTTTACAAGTCCAAAACATATTAATCTTTAACAGATGAACCAATTTCATATGAAGATCAATTATGAATTGATCCGACGTCTCATTTGAACCGTCGTCTCAATCCATAAGAACCCAGAAAATATGAAGATGAATGATTTATAAAGTTTTGATGTTATACCGAAGGTGGATACACTGGATTCAATGGCATAATTGTAATATTAAGGACCGGATGCTTTGAAGATTTGAAGAAAATCTGGGTTTGTGTTTGAAGATTAGAGAGAGAGAGAGAGGAGAGTGAAAAGTTAAAATCTTTTGGTGAATAGTAAAAGAGATATTAGGTTTCCCTTATATATAGGGTCAGCCTATCTCGCGATAAGGTCAAAACATCGTGAGTATTCACCGAAAATGCACTCTCAGTCCTCGGTTTTAACAATATTTGCATTTTCAAACCCGAAAAACATTTACCCACCGAATCCAAGCACTAAATTGTTTATAAAATTTTCTTTTGTTGGTCCATAACTGTTATCATTTGCACGATCGATCTCTTTTGTCAAAACACAACATAATAAACGAAAAAAAATTTAAAATAAAATTTAAAATTAAACAAAAAAAAATTAAAACAAACATAATAATAATATTAAATTAATTTACATAGTACTTTCTTTGATTAATTTTCAAAGAATGATCGCGATATGGAATCATATTAATTTGCAAAGCTCTATATCGCGTTTCCATTATGAAGTTATTGTGACACAAGTTCATCATTGACTGTAGATATTGTCCTTCTTTTCAACTTGACAAGTGTTTTGATGCCAAAAGTGATACAATTTAGGTACAATTAGGCACGGTGCTTACGTGGTCCCCACTCAATCGGACATGTTACTAATTCCGTCATATCTCAGGCCTACTTTGTGTTAACATATCACCTCAACTTGACTTAAAACCTTTTTTAGTTGATCACAGTACACTTATTAACAGACTGACTTACTGCACACTGTACACAATACACATGACACTTTGTGCTTTGCACACTTGACTCGATCTAGAAAGATTAAAATTAAGCAGAAGTTCAGGACTAACAATCAGGTCGGATAATACCATATTATCGCGCAGAGAAAGTCCAAGGCTTGAACAAAAGAAAGAAAATAAAACAAAGCAGAAGACTCAGGGCCTTAACGATCAGATCTTGTATGACTACAAACATAGAAAATCCAAGGCTTGAGTCGAAAATAAATGAAGAAATAAAGCAGAAGTTAAAATTCCTAGGACTGACTCTCTTTTTTTTTTGACTCTTTTGTTTTCTTTTTCTTGCTTTTCTTGACGCTTTACTTGACTCAATGAAAATTTACACTGACTTTCATAAGACGACTGTGATCAGGTAAAGAGAGGCTTGGGTATGACATGTGTAGTTACATTTTTGCCTTCAAAAATATGACTACACGGAATCATACAACCGCTTCATACTCGTATATCCACTAGCACCGGCAAGAATTTAAGTTTATATCACTTGACACTTACTTGTTTGTCAAGCCTACCTACACATCAATGAATGACCTTGGAGCCTTTTGTTCTTTTCTTTTAACGCGCTAGATTTATTACAAACCAATGTACTATCACTTTCCATATAGTCGGATCAAATTCTCTATTCTTTTAATTATCCGACTCCCTCTAAGCAGGAGCTCCCTCTAAACGGGACAATCCTTTTTGAATTTTCTTTAAATTATAAAAATAAAATCTTTTTGTTAAGTCAAATGACTTGGTTTTGTTTTACTGAAAGTAAATTTAAAATCTTTTTGGTGAGTTAAAGTTAACTCAATTTCTCCCTCTAAAAGTGTGACATATTTAAAAAATATTTACAGTTTTAAACTAAAAGATAGACAATAAAAATTTACTGAAAGGAGATCATGCCCAATGACTCAACGAGAAACAAAAATCGGGCACGACAGAAAGCTTTTGTAAAGAGATCAGCAAAGTTAAAGTCAGTATTGACTCGTTTTATGTTGACAATCTTACTATCATAACAATCACGAATAAAATGTATTCGGATGTCTATGTGCTTAGTCTTTGAGTGCTGGACCGGGTTTTTGACAATAGCAACGGCCGCCTCATTATCACATTTGATCGTTGATCCATATAAATTCAAACCGTAATCCAGCAGCTGATGCTGGATCCAAATCACTTGAGAGCAGCAACTGGATGCGGCGATGTACTCGGCTTCGGCTGTGGATGTAGACACAGTGAGTTGTTTCTTGCACTGCCATGAGATCAGCCGATCTCCCAGGAATTGACATCCACCAGAAGTGGATTTTCTGTCCAAGTGGCATCCTTCATAATCACTGTCGGTGTAAGCATGAAGTTCCAAGGGAGAATTCTTTGGGTACCAAAGACCCAAACGTGGTCTCCCTTTCAAGTATCTGAAAATACGTTTGACAGCAGTCATGTGGGATTCTTTTGGGTCAGATTGATATCTGGCACACTGGCAAACAGGGAACATGATGTCCGGTCTGCTTGCAGTGAGATACATCAGGGAACCAATCATTGACCTATAAAGATGTTGATCGACTGGCTTTCCTGAAGGATCAGGAGCGAGAACAGGACGAGTAGCGATTGGTGTCGTAAAAGCAGTTGAGTTATTGAATCCAAATTTCTGAACAATGTCATGAACGTACTTTTCTTGGTGAATTAAAGTCTCGTCCGTCTTTTGCTCAACCTGTAAGCCCAGGAAGAAAGTCATCTCCCCTAAGGAACTCATTTCAAATCGCTTTTGCATGATCTCAGAAAACTCCTTGCACAGAGTTTCATTTGTGGACCCGAAGATAATATCATCAACATACACTTGAACAAGAATCAAATCATCCTTCACTTTCTTGACAAAGAGAGTTTGATCAACAATGCCTCTCTTGTATCCATTCTTTACTAAATGATCAGCCAGTGTGGCATACCAAGCACGAGGAGCCTAGTGAAGACCATAAAGTGCTTTGTCAAGTCGGTAAACGTGGTCAGGATAATTTGGGTCTACAAAACCTGGAGGTTGGCTCACATAAATTTCTTCTTTTACTTTACCATACAAGAAAGCAGTCTTCACATCCATCTGATATACTTTGAAATTCATATACGACGCATAGGCCAAAAAGATACGAATTGCTTCCAATCTGGCCACAGGTGCATAAACTTCATCGTAATCAAGTCCTTCTCGTTGCCAAAAGCCTTGTACGACCAATCGGGCTTTATTTCTGATGATCACCCCCTTGTAATCTTTCTTGTTACGGAACACCCATTTTGTTCTGATTGGTTTCTTGTGATTTGGTTTCTTCACCAGCTTCCAAACGTTTAGCTTCTTGAACTGCAACAGTTCTTCTTGTGTTGCTTCAACCCAAGAGTTCTCCTTCAAAGCAACTCTGTAGTCCTTGGGCTCTACTTGCGAAATAAAACATGCAAAAAGACATCTGTTAATGTTACCAGAGGTGCTGCGTGTTTGGATGCCAGCGGATGGATCTCCAATGATGTTCTCAGTCGGATGTCTGCGATGAATTGGTAACTGTGGAATTTGTTCGACGCTCTTGACTGGCGTTGCCTCAAGCTCAATGGTCAAGCTCTCTATGGGATGAAAGACCGTGGTCACATCGACAGCGGAATTTGGTTGGGGGTCTCTTGCATCTTCTTCTTGATCAACCAAATGTTCCTGAGCGATGGTGCCTTCCCATAGGTTGTCGTAGAAAGGTACGATGACAGCAGGTACCGATGATGAGTCAGTGGTGCGAGAAGTTCCAACAGGAACGGTGTCATTTTGCACATTCTCTTGAATAGCTTCCTCAGCAGATCCATGAACGTCTTCTTCATAGGAAGGTGTAGGAACTGATTCAACTATACTTGGATCATGAGCTGGGGAAGTTTCTATTTGGTGGGTTTGTTGATCCGCCGCTTGAATGGTCTGGTCATTTCCCACATTGTCAGCTGACAAAAATGAGTCGGTGTCTGAATCATCTGCGTTTTCGACAACGGGCATTTCGGTAGATTCTGCAGAAGTTTGCACATTGACTTCCGGGACATGTTGATTAACCCCGAGTGGACCATTGAGTGCGGGTGCAGGTGCAGCAATCTGAATATCTGTTAAACCTTTCATAACGGCATGCATCAAGATTGATTGATCAGCAGTTGACGGAGATGATACAGAAACAACAGGAGACATCACTGGTGCAGACGGTGGTACATACATTCCTCGAAACTGCCTGAACAAGCCTTCATAATCAAACATCCAATCAGGACCATTGTGTGCATCGGTAGGGTTTAGTTCTTGCCAATCGATGTTGTAGGACTCCAAAATCACTCGGGATTTCTTGTTGAACACACGATAAGCGCTTTTGTTAGCGGAATAACCTGCAAAGTAGCACTCATCCGCCTTTTCAGCAAACTTTGAAGTTGTAGCACCACTAGATTGAAGCACTGTGCAAGGACAACCGAATGTCTTGAAGAAATTAACCCTTGACTTGTTTCCATAAAAGACTTCATAAGGTGTCTTATTCAGTCTTTTATTCAGCAACACGCGATTCTGAGTGTAGCACGCAGTGTTAATGGCTTCCCCCCAGAAGAATAAAGGGAGTTTGGAGTATGATAGCATGGTTCTTGCAGCTTCAACTAGTGTACGATTCCGTCGTTCAGCCACCCCATTTTGTTTAGGAGTGTAGGGTGCACTGAACTGATGAAGAATCCCCTTGTTGTGATAGAATTCGTTGACAGCCTGGTTGCAGAATTCCGTTCCATTGTCACTTCTGATGCACTTTACTCGTTTGTCCGTCTGATTCTCAACCAACACAATGAATCTGATAAGAAACTGAGATGTCTCATTCTTGTGACCTAGCAGAAAAGTCCAACTGAAACGCGAGTAATCATCAGTAATAACCAGACAATAGGCTTTTTGACCTATTGCCATTGGTTGAACAGGACCAAAAAGATCCATATGCAATAGTTGAAGAGTGGAGTTCATGGAATTGACCATCTTAGGGCGGTGAGGGAGTTTGTGCTGTTTGCACTTAGAGCAAGATAAACATTTTTCAGCACAATGAAATGATTTTACAGGCAAGCCCCTCACATGATCACCTTTAACTAACTTATTCAAGTTCTTAAAGTTTACATGCCCTAGACGTCGATGCCATAATGATGAGTCGTTCTCCGAGGCCTTGGACATCAAACAAGAAGCAGTACGCATGGAATAATTGCTTCTCATGTCCAGAATGTATGCGTCATTGTGCCTCGGAGTATGTAACATGATCCACTCTTCCGGGACTTTAACCTGGTTTAAGAATAAGACATTCATTTTCAGTGAAAAGAGATGAAAATTTCTTATCGCAAATCTGAGAGACACTGAGTAAGTTGTGATTGAGTTGTGCCACAAGATTGACTTCGTCGGAGGTCAATGTGCCATTGGAGACCTTGCCTTGTTTCGTGATTTCTCCTCCTATGTCACCAGCAAAAGAAACATGTCCACCATCGAAGGGCTTTATATCGAATAATAGGGACTCATCTCCTGTCATATGTCGGGTACAACCGCTGTCCAAGTACCAAATACTGTTGACAGGCCTTCTAGGCTGACCCTACATACATGAGCAGCTAGTTAGTAGAAGGGTCCCGAGACGAACTTGTCTCGGGAAAAGCAAACAGAAAATCACCCAATTTTATTTTATGATTCTTGAAAATGTAATCTTTTGGAGAATCGGAATTTGAAGTGCAATCACTCGAGGAACTGGTGTTGGGATTCCCTTGGTTCTTAAAAGATTTTCTTGATTGCCTTCGTTTTGACTTGGGTTTGATTGTCAAATCTTCTTTGTTTGCTTTTGAAAATGGTTTAGAGGGGTTTTTAGAGTTTTCAGCTTCTAACCCTTTGGCTAACCGCTTCCTTTCTCTTTATGTAAGCCAAAAAGGTTTCTTGGGTTTGTCAGTTCTTTTAATTGTTGAATCCGTCTTACTAGCTGAAGTACAAGTTTGATTAGACATTTTCTTAGTTTGAACGTTTAACTCAGTAAATGTCTGACCAAACTTGCTTGTGGCGTCTCTTTGTTGCTTATGCCAGTTCTTGCAGTGTCTCGCAAGATGAGACGGATTACCACACACAAAACAACATTTTCTTTTGTTACAATCATAGACATGTTGATCACTGAAATATGTGGGGTGAGGTGATGTGGGAGAGTTAATGGCTTGAAAACCTCTACCAATGAACACATTTGAATGATTCGATGCAAAGTAATTTGACTGCCGAGGTTTATGACCAGTATAGTAGTAGGAGCTATCAAATTGATCATAAGATTTAGAACTATTTCTATTAGTAGTATTCTGTGAAAATGAAGTTTTCTTTGAAGGCATATATTTACACGACGTGCTAGGTTTTTCATTTTCAAAGACAATTTCTTGTTTTCGTAAGTCCTCAAAATCATGATCAGTTGACAGGCAACTAGACCTTGTTTGTTCATTAACTTCAGTCACATCTGATTCATCAAAAATTGTTTCACACTCAGAATCAGATGAAGAACATTCACTTTCATTACATACTTCTTTACAATATTCTTCACAAGTGGTTTCACAAAATACAGGCTTTGATTCCGACATTAAACAATCCAACATTGATTCACAAACTTTGTTATAGACAGGGTTATTAATGCTTTTGGTTAGACCCACACATAACTCAAAACGTGGTTCTAATCCACCATGTTGCTTAAGACCCTGATTAACTTTCCCACAATCACCATTGTTTATATTTCCTGCTTCACAAGACACATTGATGTTAGTATTATCAAATGATTGAATTTGAGCAACAGTCTGATATGCTGCGGGAATAAATGTCATAGGTTTTGGTATCCTACCAACACCGTATGCCATTTCCTCATCAGGAGAAGTATTATAGCTAAAGTGGGGCAAACTGGTGTAGTTATCATTAAATGGTGGTGGTACGGCCGTGTAGTCGTACCCCAACCCCGTTTAACTTCAGTACTTCTCTGGGCTCCAATAAGATCATCAAATTTCTCAAATCATACCTCAAACCTTTCGACTTGTTTTTCCATTTCTTTCTTATTAGTAACTTCGAGTCTTAATTTCTTAATCTCTTCTTTTAAATTATTGATTATGTCCTTATAGTAAGTGACGTTATGTTTTTCTCTAAAAATTTCAAGTCTAAGATTAGCGACATCATCGTGATGAGTTTTGATCTTTTCAATGTAGATCTTATCAGCCTTTACATATTCAGTGTTCAGCTGACGAAGTTTTGCATTTTCTTTCAAAACTTCGTCTTGCAAGTATCTATAGTATGTAACTTTGTTGACACATGCTTCTGTGCAAAGATTTCGTTTTACCTCATCAAGGTGTGATGCACAAGAATCGGCAGCAGAAGATGAAGAGGGTTCATCGTTTGAAGTGAAAGCCATGCTAGCCATATTTAGAGGATTCTGCAACTCTTGAAACTGTTCGTCCCAATTCATATCGGTGTGGATTTCTGTTTGAGAAACAAGGGCTCTTGAATTTGAGCTTGAGCTGCCCTTGTGTGAACGATTCCCGATCCTTTGAGTTGAGTTGTTTGCCCTGTGATCCTCAGGCCTCTTTCCAGCAGCTTTTGCGTCCTCTTCTTCAGTTACTTCTGTCACATGTATATCGTTTGCTGGTTTGGGAGGATTTGTGCATTCTCTAGCAAAATGACCCATCTCTGCACAATTGTAGCATCGAAGCTTGCTCTTGTCAAAACCAATTCGCTTTCGATCCGAATCATTGAAGCTGTCTTTTCCATAGGTTTTGATGAAGTTGGTGGCCCTTTGCACAGCCATGGCCATCTGATACTTGATGTCCATTTTCTCAAGATCCTTTTGATTTATGTCTTTCAGATCACCTATTTCA
The DNA here is from genome assembly GCF_021521415.1 of Bidens hawaiensis. Classification (NCBI taxonomy): domain Eukaryota; kingdom Viridiplantae; phylum Streptophyta; class Magnoliopsida; order Asterales; family Asteraceae; genus Bidens; species Bidens hawaiensis. The sequence goes on from NW_027492062.1 coordinate 163,917, forward strand.
AACTGAGCAGGTAACAAGTTCCCTTGCAACAGCTCTTCATGACAAGACAGAAAAGCTTTAACGAGTGTCACATTTGAATCATTTAGCATGGGAATTGCTTCACAATAGTTGGATGGCTTGTTTGCTTGAGGTTTTGTTGCAGAAATTCCATGTGCTTTCAGAGCTTGAGCAACTGCACTGTCAACTGCTTTTTGAAATGAACTTGCACTGGATGGAGTTGATGGGTTGCTGGTGGAGATGAAAGCGGTTGATTGTGAAGGGACAGTTGGTGAGTACTTGGGATTGGTCACGGGATATACATTCGGTTGGGGTTTGCTGACAAAGGTTGTTGGCACACTTGAGGATGTAGAACTTACCCCGGCTTGATTCAGAGAATTCATGTGATTGTTCATCCTCATATGTTCATCCATTTCGAATGATTTGATGGTGGATATTAGTTCACCATTTGTCATCCCATTTAGATTTGTGGTTCTCTTGATAGTTATTGTGTTTACACTCCAGCTGTAAGGCAAAGAGTTCATCAACTTGTGATTTACCTTAGTGTTGGGAATGTTAACACCTGCAGCTCTTACTTTGACCATGAGCTTCTCAAACCTTTTCACTAAGTCAAGCACAGCTTCACCTTGACGATGGTTGAACATATTGAATTCTTCCTTCAACAGTGCCTTCTTGTTTTCTCTAATTTCGGCATTTCCTTCAACCATCTCAACAAGAGCTTCCCATAATCCCTTGGCACTTCTGTGTTCTCGTAGTGTTTCTGTGATTTCATTTGACAGACAGACTGTCAACAACAGAAATGCTTTCTTATCTTGTGCTAACTTATCCAAATCATCTTGATCATAATTCTCCGATGCCTTAGGTTGTTCCCCAGCATCAGTGCGAGTTATTGGAACATGAGGACCAACTTCAAAACATCTCATTAAATCAGTTTCAGTTAATGAGATGAAGTTCATGAACCTCCATTTGAAATCAATGAAGTTATCGTCTAAGGTCATAAACTTAGGAGGTTTCTGAGGGGTTCCCACTTGATTTTCTAATAGCAAATAACACTTCAATAATTCTGAATCAGTACTGGCCATGGTGTAAATCTTCAAAAGAACTTAATCTTCCAAACAGTTAACTTTTTCGCTTAAATAGCCTCAAGCGAAGCGAAAGAAACTCAGGCGAAGCGAAAGAAACTTAAGCGAAGCGAAAGACTTTCAAGCGAAGCGAAAGACTTTCAAGCGAAGCGAAAGAAACTCAAGCGAAGCGAAAGAAACTCAAGCGAAGCGAAAGGATTTCTTAAGCGAAGCGAAAGGATTTCTTAAGCGAAGCGAAATTGTCCAGAAAGCAAATCTTCCTTGGGATCTGTTCCACCCACTTTTGTCAGTTCAAGTATGATGTTTGGTACAATGCTTGAGCGAAGCGAAATTTTTACTTTTCAAACTAACAAACTTGAAACCCGTAAACACCACTTTATGAAGTTGTTGCCAATTCTTTTTGTATTTTTGATAATTTTCTTTGCCAAGAACACTTGAACACTTATCTTCTTCTTTTCAAGATCAAAACCCAAGGTTGTGATCCAAAAACCCTCAACTAGTGAGCCGAAGCTCTGATACCAATTGTAGGTCCCAAGTCGGGTGGATCAAACAACGTCTTTGGATCAACCTAACTTAGTGCTAGCGGAAATCACACTAAGCAACCAAAAGGTCTCGGATCTTGAGTTTATTTTGGGTTAAGGAAAGGAGAGGTTAGAGAGAGAGAAAGTGATAGAGTTTTTGCAAAAGGTTTTCTTTTGTATATCAAACTTCAACAACTTCAACCCCTTCAACAACCTTGCTTCTCATGGCATGCTCCCTATTTATAGGGAAGCATGCATGAGAAGTATGGTATGTCAAATGCCCAATGGGATTCTTTACAATGGACCGTGGCCCAACAATATACAAAATGACCCGTTGGCTCAAACATATAACTTAAACAATACAAAAGAGTAAATATACCAAATGGGACTAACACCCTGATTTGGTTTATTGATGGATATGGTTATATGTAAGTTTTAAGTATTTGAATAACTTATATTGTTTTAGTTTGGTGCTATGAGTTTGTTCTTTTGAATGTGTTTTATGCACCTTGAGTTAAAGAACTTACTTTGGTAGAAGTTTCATTTTGGTATTTTGCTTCAATATGTTTGAGTTATGTTTAAAAAAGTGTGCATGTTAATATGAATAAAATCTTTATAATTTTCAATTTTATGAGAAATGGATGTTTTCTTATTTCATGGGCCACTTCCTATATCTTGTTTTGGTTTAATTTGTTTTCTGCCTACTCAACATAGTGTGAAGTCAAAAGGTCAATACTAATGGCTTGGTTTATTGCAACTAAAGAACTTCATTTCTATCAAATTTCATGTTGCATGACACCTTCAACTTATGCAACACATAAGACTAGTTCATAATTTCCTGTGGTTGAGCCTTACCTTAGTGTGTTCCTATTAGGATATTGAACCTTACCTTTTGGTCCATTATCTTCCTAACAAGTATTTTCTAATATAAATTCATAAATCGTAAACATTAATATCAAGGATATTGATATCGAAATTTGTCTCGTTTTCATCCAAGAGTGAGTGTCAGAGTGTCATATGCTAGTCGCCAACAATTTTGCGTTTTATATCCAACGATGTTGTTAGATCGAAATTTGCCGGGCCTCTTAGGATTTTGCAATATCAACTCATTTTTAGCTAACTTCTGAGTTAGTATAAATAGCATTATACTTTCAACTTAAAAACATACTAACAGATAACAATTATTAAGCTTTTAAAAATTAAATTGCATCGAAACAGAAGACAAGCGGGCAACAAGCAGCGCCGCTATCCCTTTTTGAATCACAAAACCTAATCTCATTTAAAATTGAAATTAGCCAAACAAATGAAACAGGATGAAAATTGCTTGAAATTAACTCATTTAAGAACGCAAAATCGCTGATTTAAAGCTTGAATTTGGTTTTTTGATGGATATGGTTATAGTAATAAGTTGTGGTTTATCATTTGTAATGTGCACGATATACTTTATTGTTTCCTTGCTATGGAATAATGGTTGTAGAACCTTATCAATTATTGTACCATTTTAGTTAAGAAAATAAAGTTATGGTTGGTGTTACCACAACCAATTACCCTCACTAATGCAATTAGCATTTTTAGAGCGGAGAATTATTTATACTTAGGTTACCGCACTCTTCATATTTAGAGATGTCTCACTTTAGTCAGACTATGTTGTCTTAATCGAATCCATGCTGGCTTCAGAATTTAGCTTGGGCATTCCCAAAAAATCATACCGCATATATGACTGATCTAGGAAAATGGAGTCTTTTTATACAAAATATTCAAAAATAAAATAATAGCAATACTCTTATTCATATGCGCAAGCGAGCAATTAGGCTGCATATATGACTGATCTCGCTTACCAAACACGCACGACCAGTGACCCATTACTTCGCACTAGCCACGCCTTATTAGCCTCATGCTGCACCGCATGCTAAGTCGCGCCATTTGTTATCTCGCCTCGAAATTTGAATACGTAGTAAAAATACAATATCAAATTAATAAAAAAAAAGCATAATTATAATTAGACTTGATCGTTGGTCGGTTGAAGTGTGGCGATATGTTCCACTAAATATGCACGAAGATTGTTGTGTTTTATGGTTACGAATCTGTCACTTGACAGCATGTTTTTGTTCATCACTAAGTTCTTCTAATCCAATTGCTGCTTCAAATTCTCGTTTTCATTAAACTCACAACGCTTCAAACTCATTTTCATTAAATTCACAATTCGTAATATGGTCAAAATCTTATATAAATTATGTAAATATTCCTACATTTTTAATAGTTTGAGTTATTTTTTATCTGAAAGCACTCATATTTAATTTGTATTTAATTTTTATGATTTCAACTACAAACAAACTAAAACAAGTACTATAAAGTTTAACTCAAATCGTCTTATTTTATGCATTCGTACTTGATCAGTGCATTATACATTCGCGTTATTAAGGGTATAAATAGTATAATATATACTACATTACATTTTCATTATATTTTATTGTTTTTCAAATACGAGAAAGTTTATATGAAATAAAAAATATACGAACTAAATGAGAAACTGATAAAATAATAACAAATTGAAATATTCAAATGAATATTTCAAACTTGTAAATAGGATATATTCACGTGATAAGTGGCCAAAAACAACAAACTAAAGAATTTTATGGGATAGAATAGAAAAAAGAATTATGGTGAGATAATAAAACTATAAGAGCATTTGGGTTTAAAGTCGGCACTTTCAAGGGTAAATTATTTTCTAGGTGACGGCAATTACTGATTTCTTTGGAGTTGTTGGGAGAGTTATTCGGTTTGAAATCTTTAATTTGTTTTTCTTCTTTTGATTTCTTTTTGTTATGAACTTAATTGATTGTGTTTTCGTTTTTATTAATATGAGTAGCTAAATACTTTTTTAGCGATATGTTATTGATATAACTTTGCATGTAGTTGATGTCATGCATGATGATTTTAGTAAAACTTGGTTTTTGTTCATAAATATTTGACAATTAGGTTAACGGGTTGTTTACACTTTCATGTTTTCCACAAGCAAATGTTTTTATACAGAATTGGTTGCGTTAGAAATTGGTTGGTTAATTGGTTGATAGCTTTTTGCACTATGGCTAGGGATCTGGTTATTTAACCGTGAATTAGTGGTTCAAGTTTTTTATTTGTCTAAACGGGGTTTGCTTTATTGTTGGATGATTATTGGTGTTGTCTATGACATTAGAGACATGTTTGGGATTGAGTTTGAAAACAACTTATTGGCTTATTGTTTTTTTCAAAAGGGAAAAAGTTAAAAAAGTGTTTGACAATCACAAAAATATTTCTTATTTTAGTTTTTTCAAAAGGTTAAAAATCCTGACTTTTAAAAATGATTTTTTGAAAAGGCCAATAAATCGATAAGCTGTTTTGAAACTCTATACCAAACATGCTCTTAGTTGATTTTTTTTTTAAGATCCTGCAATTTAACTTCAATTAAGAAGTCTTTATTCCTTTAAAGAGAAGGAGTAACTAATCTCATCTCCTCGTACTTTATCAGTTAGCTTTCTTCTATAACCTGTTGACTTTTTATATGTATCTTATCAAGTAAATCAGGTTTTGCTCTTATTAGTGTCAATATTATTATTCCATAGTAACCACTTTATACCAACTTGTGATTAAATTTTGTTGTAAATACCCAATGTTTTTAGACCATATGTGTTATATTCTCTTTTGATGTTTCTAGTTTGAACAGATACAATGGGAAACAAGCCAGCTTGCCTGAAAGTATTTATCGACAAGGAGAAGAAAAAAGTGATGTTTGCAGAAGCACGAGAAGATTTTGTAGAAATCCTCTTTAGTTTTCTCACTTTACCTCTTGGAACAATTGCAAGACTCTAAAGCAGGTATGGAGGCACAAAGGATATAAAAGTTAGAAGCTTGAATTCTCTTTATGAAAGTGCCAAAAATCTAGATAATAGGCATTTCTGTAACGAGCAATGCAAGGACGCACTCGTTAATCCATTCTGTTCATCGGTTTCTCTTTGCTAGGAGCTGAAATTGAATCTAAATGACGCGACGCTGGCTGATGCACGTGTTAGTGGTAAAGCTGGTGATTTGGTGTTTCTTAAGAAAAAAACATCTTTCATCATCACCGATGATCTCAATGTGATACCCGGCATGCTCGAGACGAGCATCACACTTCTTCAATCTCTCGGTGTCGAAGACATTAACTTGCTAGAACAAAAAACCATTGATTTTGGTTTACTAGAGGTATGGTTTTTGTTTCACTACAACAAATATATGCTTCATATAAAAATCTCTTTAATTATAAATGACACGTCAACCCTACTCGGGTACCAAGTAAATGTTATGATTAACATGCATTCTCTTAAGTGTTTCAGTTTTCAAGTCTACTTAAGTGGTCATTGGTGACAAATACTCCTTTTAACAAATATGGTTCTTGGGGGAAGCAAACCACACTCTTACTTCAGCTCATGCTCATCTTGCATCAAACCTTCTACAAAGAGTAACTTTCCGTCAAATGCAAGTCAGTCTACTGAATTTCAGAAAGTAAGACTGCTGATACAAAAATCAAAGAAGAAGTTATTATGTGCACAAGTAGATAACTTTTTTGTTGAAATGCTCTTTAGCTTCCTAACTATCCCATTAGGCCATGTAAAGCATTTAACAATGGATAATTCGCCTCCAACGGGAATAGATAATTTGTATAATAGTATTTCATGCTTGGGAGTTGAAAAATACTTGAAATCTGAAGAAATCAAGAACTTGTTACTTTGCCCAAAGCTTGCGTCTCCCTATTTCCATGTGACTGATCTTCTGCCGGTTTATGAGAAAAACAGAAAACAAGGTAGTTTCCTTAAGGCACAGACTACTTTCATAGTTTCAAATAATCTTAAAGTAGTTGCCTCGCCATCAATGTCTATTATATCAAAGTATAACGCACGCGGCGTTCCTGTTGGGGATATTGAGGTTATGGAAGTAAGCATTGGTGAACAAGAGGTAAGTGTATCTACATTGATTTAAGGGGTGTTTGGGTTTGGTTTTAATTCTAGTTGTATATTGATACTCGCATTATCTGATTATGCAGGCACTTTCAATTCTCATGGCTTCTCTCACCTCAAGATCACCTTTAAGTGATTGCCTCAACTCATTTAAGAATGCAAAATCGCTTTAAAGCCCAAATTTAGTTTATTGATGGTTATTGTTTTATGTAAGTTTTAAGTATTTGCGCAACTAAGATTGTTTTAGCTTTGTGCTATTAAGTATGTTTTTTTTAATGCTTTTTATATTATTGAGGATGCTACAGACATTTAATATCATAAAAGAACTTACTTTGGTAGATGTTTTATTTTGGTGCTTTTGCTTTGATATGTTTGAGTTATGTTTAAAATAGTGCACATGTTAATATGGATAAAATCGTTATAATTTTTTCTACTTCATGAGAAAATGGATGTTCTTATATATTTCATGGACCACTTCCTGCAACTTGTTTTGGTTTTGTTTTCTGCCTACTCCACATAGCTAAGATCAAAAGGTCAATACTAACGTGCTTGGTTTATTGCAACTAAAAAACTTCATTTTAATCAAATTTCATGTTGCATGACATCATTAACTTATGCATAAGTTCAGGATTTTCTTGTGGTTGAACCTTGCCTTGGTGTGTCCTGTTAGGATCTTGAACCTTACCTTGTGGTTCATGTATAATCTTCCTAACAAGTAGTGGTGGAGCCAGAAATTTTTTTCAATGGGTTCGATATTTTCAGTGGTTGGGTTTATTATCTCCGGCGTCAAAGTTTTCGGGCCGAGTCACAAATCATAATCCCTAAATGTACAATTTCAAAGTTTTTGGGTCGGGTTAGTCGTATTTTTCTAAAAATATCGGCAATAAACCATAAATACTCAACTTCAACACAAAATTAACTCGATTGGTTAATTTAATAGCAAGTCCCAACACGTTACAATTTACACATAAACATATAATCAATGTTTTCATAATCGGACCAGATAACAATTGGTCGCCTTACTGATCACCGGTTTACCAGATTTAAGAACCGTCCGATGTCATTAAATTTAAATATGAAAAATAAAATATATTACAATATAACTTATAATATAAAAATAATTTAATGGAAAATACAGGAACAACAATCCATTGATGACATAAAACTTTTTATTTATATATTCAAGAAAATAGAAAATATAAAGATGTAAATGTTTTATGATTTTAATATAATTGTTAACGGCAATGAAAATTAGAAAAGAAAAAACAAAGTAGGTTTTGAAGTTAATAATAGTCTTTGACTTTCCCCCTTTCTAATAAAAAAAAACTTCTTCTTTCTTCAGCTCCATTTCTTTAAAACCTTTCATCTCTGTTTCTATCATTTTCCAAACAATAAGCAAACCAGGTGAGCAAACAACCAACACACATATTCATCTCTACTTAATTTCAGTGGGTCTAAATATTAATGGGTTCGATCGTTAAGAAAGGATGGGTTCGTTCGTGAATACGAACTATACACTCTAAGTAAAACCAAAAATAGAGTGGGTTCGGGCGAACCCATACCCACTTGGGTAGCTCCACCACTGCTAACAAGTATTTTCTAATAGATTCATAATAAACAATATAAAGGATATTGATATCGAAATTTGTCTCGTTTCATATAAGAGTGAGTGCTATATGCTAGTCACCAACAATTTTGAGTTCTATGTCCAAGGATATTAATAGATCGAAATTTGTCGGGCCTCTTAAGATTTGGCAATTTCAACTCGTTTTTGCTAAATTTTGAGTTGATATAAAATAATATTATACATTTATACCTTCAACTTAAATACATTTAACAAATGAAACGAGCCAAACAAGATGAAAATTGCTTGAAACTGCATTGATCATCTTATAACCTTGATAATAACATTAGTAAAAGATATAAGCCTATTATTTTGTTATTACAACTGTTATATCATTTTCATCAATTTACTTATAAAATTACAAAAAAGAGTTATGGAACCTAAAGTATTATTCACGTGTCTATATTATAAATATCTTAATAAGTTATTTCAAGCAATTAATTAAAGCGTAACATCACGCACACATCACCTACAAACTCAAAGATTAGGCGCCCGTTTAATTGAAAACTACATGACTATAAGCATTTCTAATTTTTTTTAACTAATATTTTTTTTATTATCCACCTTGTTCCTCTTGTGAAACTCGAACTCTAACATTTATTGGGTAACGTCAACACCAAACACCTTACAGAGTAGCATGTTTAACTAAAACGAACAAAATCTAAATAATGGTTAAAAATTCGAAAGAATTGACACAAACAAATATGTATGTTATGATGTTATCCATTTGTGGGATTGACAAGTGTAAAGTGTCACCAAACAATATACACAATTTATTTTATAAAACCAATAGTAGCCCCCAATGGAACATGCCATCGAACACATCGTTACCACACACGTGTAAACCCCTAATCCCCACCCGTGTGAAACCTGGCTCGAACCATGGTCTACTCATAGGCTCACCAAACCAAATCCCTAACTGCCTAACGGCTCATAATAATAATAATAATAATAATAATAATAATAATAATAGCTGGCTCAAGAGTCAAGGTAGAGTACACAAATCCGGTTTTGTAATACTCGATTTCGGGTATAGAATCGGGCCCGAATATGATCGGGTATTGAAAAAAACTGAACCTTTTGAGGTTCGGATTCAGGTTCGGATATGACCGGTATAGAATCGGGTCAGAATACGAATATGACCCGGATCAGGTTCGAATTCAGATATTGTCAATCCATACAATATGCATCGGGTTCAGTCAGGTATAAAACCATGTATTCTAAAACCGAGTATTTGAATACCTTATTTCTAGGTATTGAAAAAACTCTATTTTCGGGATTTTCGGGTTTTTTTCATGTATTTTCAGGTATAGATTAGGTTTTTTGAGAAACTACACCTTTTGAGGTATTTTTTCAAGTAATTTGGGGTATAGACCGGGTATTAGAAAACCGTGTATTAAAATCGGGTATACCGGGTACAAATATGATCCAGTTCCAGATACGTGTTTTGATACTGATATACATACCCTATCCATATCTTCAGGTATTAAAAACCGTGTATAAAAAAACCCGATTCCAGATTTTCTGAAATTCTTTTCAGGTCCGGTTCCGGATTAGGTTTTTTTTTATGCACCTCTGGTCCAAGCTCTTAAGCTTCAATCGCATAAGAATTATCGAAGACAACACACCATAATAATAATAATAATAATAATAATAATAATAAACCAGTGACGATCTTCTCGATGCTGCTACTCTCTCTCCTCATTTCTTGCTAATAAATCTCTCTAATTTGCTCTGTTTCTTCGCCCCAAGTCTTCACTTTCGGATCTTTTGAGATACCCATATCACCAAACTCTTCAATTTAGGATCTTTGTTGTCTTTGGGATTCAATTCGGCAGGTAATTGTTATCAAGATTGTAACTTTATGCGTTCTTGAACTCTTGATTGATGAATGGTTGATGGGTTTTTTGTTAATTAGCTTATCTTGGTTGAATTCAAGGTGATTTTAGCTGGATTTGGGTATTTAGTACTCAAATGCTTATAATATAGTTCTGTTTGCTACTTAAAGTTAGTATTTTGGGTATAATCATGATAATTAGGAGCTCAAATTTGTGTGTTATTGAATTATTAGATACTTTTGTTAATTGGTTTATTATTATTATTATCATTTAATTGAAATGCTTCAAGAAATCATTTGCATTTTCATTATTAAAGTTATTGTTTTTATTATTATCATTATCATTATTATTATTGTTATTATTATTATTTATTGAAATGTTTCAATAAATTATTTGCATTTTTAGTATTAAAGTTATTGTTATCATATGTAAAGAGTGTGATTATTGGTTTAAATCTGTAGTTCATGTGTTGGTGATCTGTAATTTGTTGTGTGTTTTTATAGCTCAATAGAATGAAGTTAATCTGAAATGAATAAGATTTGAGTTTCTTGACTTGAATATGTTGTATTTTTAGTAAGTTTGTTCAGTGTGATGTAATTTGTTGGATTTTATGAGAAAAATAAATGTGGGATTTGGTGGGAGTATGTTCAACTAAAAATGCTGACTTTTGTTGTTATTTATATAAATATATCTAAAGCTTCCTTCATCTTGAATCTTGATGTCTATTTCCCCTATTTTTAATAACTTCTTTGACTTTTTTCTGGTCAACCAGGGCAAGAACTTGAGAAGATGGCTTCGGTAACTCAATCGCCGGTTAATTTGTCGGGGAGTTTGTCTTCTGCAACTTCGGCTTCAGATCTTCTTCGAAGCTCTGTTAATGGTGTTAATGGTGTACCGCTAAAAACGTTAGGAAGAGGGCGTGTGGGGCCCGGTCGAAAGCGTTTAAATATAGTTGCAAAAGTGAGGAAAGTGAAGAAGCATGAATACCCGTGGCCTCAAGATCCGGATCCGAATGTTAAGGGTGGAGTTCTTAGTCATCTTTCGCCTTTTAAGCCGTTGAAGGAAAAACCGAAGCCTGTTACTTTGGAGTTTGAGAAACCGCTTATGGATTTGCAGAAGAAAATCATTGATGTAAATATATTATTTAAATGTTTTTAATGTGATTACTTTGTAGCGGTCTGGATTTAAAGAATATGCTTAAAAAATCTTATTTTTTTCTTATGTTGTTTTCAGGTGCAAAAGATGGCCAATGAAACTGGTTTAGATTTCACTGACCAAATTATCTCTTTAGAGAACAAATATCAGCAGGTATAAAAGTTACTTCTTTTTAAATGATTTTTTTTAATAACGTGACTTGTTATTTTTTAGTGTTGGGATGAGCGTATTCTGCTTTTAATTGTCTGATTATTTTATCAGTTTTGTGTTATAAGTATCATACTAAATGCAATAGAATTGGCCATAGAATGGTAAAATGAAATTACCTGTTTACCCTTTTAACCTAATTTGAGTGAAATATGTTTTTTTTTTATTTTAAGATTGAAAGAAAATATATTTTATTATGAAGCGAGACATAACTCCCCTTTTCACTTCTGGCCATTTTATGTAATAATTTTTAAATAATCAGAATTTACCGAAGTCAAACATCTGATGATTATCTAATTATTTCAACTGATTATATGTTTCTAAATTACCAAAATCAGAACACAAATCTCATTGAAATATAAATTTCCATGGTATAGTGAGTACGAAATATGAATCCTGTTTTCACATATTCACCTTTCTTTAAATTCATTTATTAATTATAATGTTGTTAATCCATCATTTCTTCTCATTTTTATATATATTTGTTTTGCAGGCTCTTAAAGATCTATATACACATTTGACTCCAATTCAACGGGTCAACATTGCACGACACCCTAACAGGCCAACTTTTCTTGATCATGTATTCAACATTACTGACAAGGCAAGTTTAAATTTCGTTATTATTATTTTTTTTATTTTGCTCTTAAAAATTACAATTCTAATTAAATATGAAATACCCTTTTCTATAAAACTGAAATTTACAGTTTGTTGAGCTTCATGGTGACCGAGCGGGATATGATGATCCTGCAGTCGTGACTGGAATTGGAACTATTGATGGCAGACGGTTTATGTTTATGGGTCATCAAAAGGGTAGAAATACTAAAGAAAACATTCAAAGAAACTTTGGAATGCCTACACCACATGGGTAAGATTATGGGGGTGTTTGGATGTGTGTAAACGAACCGAACAAACACAAACGGAGCATGTTCTTGTTCTTTCGTTTAACTTTAAGTAGAAAAAACAATTGAACACGAACAATTAAACAAACAGAGTTTTCTTGTCCATGTTCGTTCGCTAAAATAATGAGCATGTTCATGTTCGTTTAGTTCATTCGAATATAGACGAACGGTACACTAACACGAGTAATAGAATATAGTATAACATAGATGAACAAGCATAACTGAGCTAAAACCATTTAAAAGTAATGTGAAGAATAATGTGTTGGCTTAAAAATTTATTAAAACTAGCGTAAGTTGTAATGAACATTCACGAACATAAATGAACGAACGAGACATGCGTTCATGTTCATTTGTTTTAACTAAATGAACAAAACTTTATGTTCATGTTCACTCATTTTTATTAAATAAATGAACTGATCACTGAACGCTCGGTTCATTTAAAGGCGTGTTTATAGTCCTTTAGTTATCTAACCTTAAAATTTGATACTATGTTATTTATAGGTACCGTAAGGCTCTAAGAATGATGTACTATGCGGACCACCATGGGTTCCCTATTGTGACATTTATCGACACTCCAGGGGCATTTGCTGACCTTAAATCAGAAGAATTAGGTCAAGTATGTAAAGTTTTATTATTATTATTATTATTATTATTATTATTATTATTATTTTATTCTTATTATTATTATTATTATTATTTTTGTTGTTGTTGTATCATTGTTAAGAACATCAGTTAATTGGTTAATTTATATGTATGCAGGGTGAAGCTATTGCTCACAATTTAAGGACTATGTTCGGTCTGAAGGTACCGATCGTTTCAATTGTGATGGGTGAAGGTGGCTCTGGTGGTGCTTTAGCCATTGGTTGTGCTAATAAGTTGCTAATGCTTGAAAATGCTGTCTTTTATGTTGCCAGGTGACTATAAAACTTATTATGTTTTATAAAATTCTGGATTAGCGCATGCCATAATAATAGTTGTAGAATCAAATCAATTTGTTTATATCACTAGAGACTTTTTTGTGTCCCAAAAGTCTAATTGGCCCATCTACGTTTGCGCAAAAGGTCGAAAACCTAACACGCAATTTCATATGTATTCTTGTAAAAGTTCAAAATTGCATATGTACGTATATACGCCCCTTTTGAAATTTGTAATATTAATATTATGATTCGCTCTAGATATCATAAAATCAGGTTACTTACAACTGAATACTGATTTTTTTTTAACTGAATAAATGAAGAAAATGTTGTTAGTTAATCTTGAATAAAAAAAAGAATAAATTGAATAAATCATGGGTCAATAAAGAGTAATTCTAGGAGGAGTGATCCTAGGAGCAAGATTAGGTTCTGTTATTATTTAGTCTTTATGGCTGAATAATTTTGTGTCTTATTTTTAGCAAATTTCCTTTCTTAGTTACCTAGCCTACCTAATATAAAAGGGGCAGTCCTGCAGCATTGTAATCAACACAAACACAAAAATACTTTTGTTTGCTTTCTTTCAAGCAATAAGAATCGGGCTGTCTGTTTTGTTTTCTCTTGTTCTTGATTTGTGGTTTTGATCCAATTGTCTTCAATTGGTATCAGAGCACCAGGTTAAGAGTGTTCAGTTGCTTGAAGGCTCAGTCTTTTTCGACGGACAGAAGAAGAGAGTATCTCAGAAAGCAACAGAAAAGGCATGGCAAATCCAGCAAACCAAGGAGGACCAAGAGAAGCAATCCATGGAGGACCAAGAGAGCATACCTTGTCATTGCAATGCCCGATTTTGACTCCCTCAAACTACACTATCTGGGCTGTCAAAATCAAGGCTATTTTCAATGTACATGGTGTTTGGGAAGCAATCGAACCAAGGGCTGGAATCGAGGTTGATCCGAAGAAAAACAGCCTTGCGATTGCATACTTGTATCAAGCAATCCCAGAAGAACTAGTTTTGCAGCTTGCTCATCTTGAGCAGGCAAAACAAGTTTGGGATGCTTTGAAGGCAAGATTCATCGGAGCTGAACGAGTTCAACAAGCCCGTTTGGGGCTGTTAGAAACAGAGTTCGAGGCATTGAAGATGAAGGAAAGTGAATCAATAGAAGACTTTGCTGGAAAATTAGGAGAAATCGTATCTAAAACAAACAGCCTTGGAGGGGAGATGGAAGAAAAGAAACTAGTTCGCAAGTTTCTTGGGGCTGTTCCTGATCGGTTTCTACCAATCGTAGCCTCAATCGAACAATTTGCTGATCTGGATACTATGTTATTCCAGGAAGCAATCGGGAGATTGAGAGCCTATGAAGAAAGAATAAAATCAAGTACTAAAGGTGGCGACCAACTCCTATTATCCTATGAAGATTGGCAGAACAGAAACCGCGATCAAAAGGGTTCTGGTCGGGGACGTGGGTCTGCTGGAAGGAGTAATAGAGGCCAAGGGAGAGGCAGAGGTCGATCATCTTCGAATGGTGCGAAAGCTGAAGAACGACAGCATTCAAAGGGGAGGGATAGATCAAACTTGAAATGCTTCCGATGTGATGGGAAGGGCCATTTCTCGTCTGATTGTCCCACAAAACGAAGAGATGAGGCAGCAAATCTTGTACAAGAAGATGGACCAGCACTGTTGATGACAGTTCATTCAGAAAGCAAGAAGGAATTTGTTTTTCTAAATGAAGATAAAGTGATTCCACAGCGGTATGATCAAGAATCAAAGGAAGATCACACATGGTTCCTTGACAATGGTGCAAGCAACCACATGACGGGTAATCGTGCAATCTTTTCCAAACTCAATTTCAACACGGTTGGAAATGTTCGATTTGGAGATGGTTCATACGTGAACATAGAAGGAAAAGGAATGATTATCTTAGCATGCAAGAATGGTGAACAAAAGATTCTTGAAGATGTCTATTACATACCTTATCTAAGAAGTAATATTCTTAGTTTGGGCCAATTTACAGAAATTGGATATTCGGTTCTCATGAAAGATGAGTACTTATGGATGCGAGATGCAGAGGGGAGACTCATCATGAAGGTGCTAAGGTCTTCAAACCGGCTGTACAAGATTGATTTGAAGGTGGCAGATCCGGTTTGTTTGCTGTCAAATTTGAAGGACGAGGTTTGGGTATGGCATGCCCGACTCGGGCATCTCAATTTTGACGCCATAAAGCTGTTAGAAAACAAGAATATGGCAATAGGAGTTCCAAAGATTGAGCACCCAAAACAGGTATGTGATTCTTGTCTTATTGGGAAACAAACTCGAACCCCTTTTCCTAATCAAACAAGTAATCAAGCCAAGAAGCCTCTTGAGCTAATTTATGCAGATGTGTGTGGTCCAATCTCTCCCTCCACAAAAGGTGGAAACCGGTATATGTTTCTAATCGTTGATGATTATAGCCGGTTCATGTGGGCTTATTTGATCAGGACAAAAGATGAAGTCTTTGAATGTTTTAAGAGATTCAAGAATCAAATGGAATTGGAGCTTGAAACAAAAGTTAAGAATTTGAGAACGGATAATGGTGGTGAGTTCGTTTCTCGTGCCTTTGAAGACTTTTGTAATCAAGAGGGGATCACACATCAATTCTCCGCACCATACTCACCACAACAAAATGGTGTGGTGGAGCGTAGAAATAGATCCATTTTGGAGATGACACGGACTATCTTGAAGGCTATGGAACTTCCACAAGATTTATGGGGAGAAGGAATAAGGCACTCTCTCTATATCCTAAATCGAGTTCCTACAAGAGCTTTAAAGGACAAGACACCGTATGAAACTTTAAAGGGCCGAAAACCAAACCTAGATCAACTCAGAATTTTTGGGTGTGTATGTTATGCAAAAATAATGACTACACATCTGAAAAAGCTGGATGATAGAAGCCGAAGACTAGTGCATCTTGGTGTTCAACCAAACACTAAGGCATATCGACTTCTAGATCCAACAACAAATAAGATCTTGGTGAGTAGAGATGTGGTGTTTGAAGAAGATACAAAGTGGGATTGGTCAGAATCATCAAGCAACAGTGCACCAGAAGTTACAGAATTTATTGTGCACACTGATTCTGAAACAGAAGACTTCTCATACTTTGATGCATCTACGGCTGACCTAAACCAGCCATTGGATGATCAGAGTCATGAAGAAAACAATTCTTTTGTTGATTCTTCAACTGGGTCAGATTCCAGCAGCCCCATGATGGCAGTAACAGGTAGAGGACCTATCCTACCAAGGGAACCAACTGATAGTGAAGGCGTGGGAGACCCATCTATGGCTGAAGATGAGGTGTTTGATGACACTCCAATTCGGGGTTATAGATCTATTGGTGAAACTTATGAAAACAACAACATAAATTTACTCCTAATGGAAAATGAACCCAGAAACTACAATGAAGCTGCAAATAAAAAGGAATGGGAAGTAGCAATGCAGCAAGAATTGAAGTCGATTGAGAAGAATGACACGTGGAAGTTGACTGATCTACCACAAGGTCATAAACCCATCGGTTTGAAATGGGTATTCAAAGTAAAACAAGATGCAAATGGAGCAGTTACAAAACACAAAGCACGCCTGGTCGCAAAGGGGTATGTACAACAGTATGGGGTCGATTTCGAGGAGGTGTTTGCACCGGTTGCAAGAATGGAGACCGTGAGATTGATCCTCGCATTGGCAGCCTACTTTGGGTGGGAAGTACATCATTTGGATGTAAAATCTGCATTCCTCCATGGAGAATTAAAGGAGGAGGTGTATGTAACCCAACCGGAAGGCTTTGTGAAGAAAGGAAAAGAAAACCAAGTCTACAAACTAAGGAAGGCACTCTACGGTTTGAGACAAGCTCCTCGAGCATGGAACACACGCCTAGATAACACCTTAAAGTTGTTGGGTTTCATAAGGTGTAAACATGAGCATGCTGTGTACAAAAGGGTGACAAACAAACAATTGTTAATTGTGGGAGTGTACGTAGACGACATGATTGTCACCGGGGGGAGACAATCAGATATAGCAACTTTCAAGAAGGAAATGGAAGGCCGTTTTGAAATGAGTGATCTAGGATTACTCCAATATTACCTTGGCATCGAGGTAAGCCAAGGAAGTTGTGGCATATCTATAAAACAAGCTGGGTACGCTCGCAAACTACTGAATCTAGCAGGACTTGCAGATTGCAATGCAACAAAGTTTCCTATGGAGCCTGGTTTGAAGCTGTCAAAGAAAGATGTTGGAGCTGAAGTTGATGCAACCGAGTATAGGAAACTGGTGGGGAGTCTTCGGTACTTAACCCACACCAGACCAGACTTGAGCTACTCAGTTGGGTTCGTAAGTCGTTTCATGCAATCGCCACAACAAACACATATGCAAGCTGTCAAACACATTTTAAGATATGTTAAAGGGTCGACTGAACTTGGGATACACTATCCTAAGAATGGCAGCAAGGAAATTCTCGGCTTTAGTGACAGCAGTCACATGACCGATCTAGATGATGGTAAGAGCACAACAGGCCTTGTTTTCTTTTTCAATAATGCACCGGTAGCATGGAACTCTCAGAAACAGAACACTGTAGCTTTATCCTCGTGTGAAGCTGAATTTATGGCAGCCGCTACCGCAACTTGCCAAGCACTTTGGTTGAGAGGCTTACTTGCTGAGATAACAGGCTGGAAGGAAGAAATGGTGACCATGAAAGTTGATAACCAATCCGCCATAGCACTTATGAAGAATCCGGTGTTTTACGGAAGGAGCAAACACATTAACACGCGCTACCATTTCATACGGGAGTGCATTGAGAAAGAGGAGATAAAGGTTGAACACATCAGTGGGAAGTTGCAGAAGGCAGACATTCTTACAAAAGCTTTGCCAAGGCAACAATTTGCTGAAATGAAAGAGCTGTTGGGAATGAAGATTATTCAAGATTAAAGGGGAGATTGTTAGTTAATCTTGAATAAAAAAAAGAATAAATTGAATAAATCATGGGTCAATAAAGAGTAATTCTAGGAGGAGTGATCCTAGGAGCAAGATTAGGTTCTGTTATTATTTAGTCTTTATGGCTGAATAATTTTGTGTCTTATTTTTAGCAAATTTCCTTTCTTAGTTACCTAGCCTACCTAATATAAAAGGGGCAGTCCTGCAGCATTGTAATCAACACAAACACAAAAATACTTTTGTTTGCTTTCTTTCAAGCAATAAGAATCGGGCTGTCTGTTTTGTTTTCTCTTGTTCTTGATTTGTGGTTTTGATCCAATTGTCTTCAAATGTTATAAGTTTAACGTTGTTTTTTATTCATTTGTTCAGTGAAACAAATTTGCCATAGGTAACAGATTCTCTTATTTGGTATGAAATTTTGAACTGTTAGAAAAGTGTGTATATAAGCTATAGGAAAACGACTTATGACTGTGAATGATCTCAGCACATAACATGCTCTTTTTTTATTTAGTGAAAAAGGTTGTTATAAGTAACTAGTATAATTTTATTGACTATGAAATGAATAAATATGATATATTTAAATATTTAAAAGAGTATATCTGAAGTTTATTCTCTAATTTTATTTAATTTTCCATGGTATAGCCCAGAAGCGTGTGCAGCAATTCTGTGGAAGACTGCCAAAGCCTCACCAAAGGTGGTGACATGATTCTATTTTGTTTTTATTTGTTTACATAATATCGTTAACTAAAAATTTTTTACATATATTTTTTTATTTATAGGCGGCTGAGAAGCTCAAAATTACAGCTAATGAACTTTGTAAGCTACAAATTGCTGATGGTATCATCCCCGTAAGATTCTTCCCATATCTCATTTGATTTGGCCATTTAAATAACACAAGAATTCATATATCAAGAATTAAGAGAAAATAAAGTTTCTTGAAATTCATAAATTTGAAAGATACTAGTATGTTTTAATATAAAGTTGCATTATTATTTAAAAGATATAAGCTTTTCGGTTTGGTTAACTTTTATAATGATAATTTCAGGAACCGCTTGGTGGCGCACATGCAGACCCACACTGGACCTCACAACAAATAAAAAAATCCATTCTTGACTCAATGGATGTAAGTATGTGTAAATTTCGACTCGGTTACTTGTAAACCAGCCAATTTGGATTGTGGGTCAAACGAGCAATATTGAAAAAATTGCCTTGAAAATCAAACGGGTCAAATAGGTCATAAGTCAACCAAAGTATATTTTAATCTAATGAATAAGACCTTTTAAATCATTTTAGTAGAAGCACTAGTTATTTATTGAAAGTTTTGGACAAAAGGCTTTTTGGGTCAAATAGGTCAAAAGTCAACTAAAGTGTATTTTTAACGCATAAGTTATATTATTATTAAAATAACATAATTACTTTTATCATATTTAACCCAGTAATTATTTATTTTTGCGTATTGGACAAATAGTGTTTTGGGTCAACCTAAACCTACCCGGCCCGCTTCAACCTGTTATAAAATCTAATTTTATCCATGCTTACATTATTATATTGTATGTATAGGAGCTCGAAAAAATGGGGACCGAGGAATTATTAAGACATAGAATGCTGAAATTTCGCAAGATTGGTGGGTTTCAAGAAGGTTTGCCTGTTGACCCGGAGAGGAAAGTCAACATGAAAAGAAAAGAAAAACGAAGACCAAGACTTATTTCAGACAAAGTGTTGCAGGGTGAAGTTAATAAACTAAAAGAGCAAATCATGAAAGCAAAAGAATCATCTTCAATAGATATGGATCAAAACGGGCTGATTGAAAAACTTAAACGAGATATTAATTACGAGTTTTCCGAGGCAGCTAAAGCGCTAGGTATTGAAGAAAAATTAAGTAAAATGCGTGAAGAATTTGCGAAAGCGGAAACCGAAAAGTTGACTTCCGGTCAAATCGAGAATCTTGAGAATTTAAAGAACGAGTTTAATCAGAATTTAGCTTCGGCGCCTAACTATGGGCGATTGAAGTATAAGTTAAGTTTGTTAAAAGAAATAACCGAAGCGAAAACCGTTGCTGAAAATTACAAAAAGACCCTTCCTTTGAAGGCTAAAGTCAACGAGAAGTTCAAAGAGGTTTTGAAAAAGTCAACCCTGAAGCAAAAAATTGAGAATTTGAAAAAACAAGTTGAAGCATCCGGTGTGTCTTCCATTGAAGAACTTGATCACGAACTTAAAGAGAAGGTTCTAGAAATTAGTGAAGAAGTTGAATCTGAATTCATTAACGCGCTCGAGTCTTCGGGTGTTCATGTGACTTCAAAGTTAGGCCACAGTTCAGTGTCGGTGATCAAGGCTAAAATTGATGAACTTAATGCAGAAGTAAATCAGATAATTCAAGATGTTATTGAATCTACACCTGATTTGAAGAACAAGATTGAGATATTGAAACTTGAGGTGGTAAAAGACAAAACTGCCCCTAGTAAGAAATCAAAGGAAAAGATTGCGGCTTTGCAGAAGCAACTTAAGGAGGGTGTTGCAGATGTCATGAGTTCTGCAGCAGTTAAAGACAAATATGAACAGTTGCAGGCTGAACTTGCTGAGCTTTCGGGTGGATCGGATGGAAGTTTGGTCAAGGAACCGATTTATGCATGATGTAAGTTTAATATTTCTCATACCCTTTTTCAGTTTTGAAGTTGACTTTGACTAAAGTCAAATTTTTATTTAAAAGTTTAGATGGTCATTACTTTTAGGCAAAACCATATTTTATGCATCTTACTTTTCTAGCGGCTCTTGTAGACAAATAAGTCAAAAGTCAACACCATTGACCTCAAAAGTCAAAAGGGCTTCTCTTTCATGTTACAAATAAGCAGTCAAGTATTTATTTTAGCAAACCCATATTTTATACATCTTAATTTTCTAGTCTTCACAATTTTATCACTATATTCAGTTAAATCAGTGGGCTCTTGTAGACAAATAAGCCTAAAAGTCAACAAATTTGACCTTAAAAGTCAAAGGAATCCTCTTCCATGTTACAAATAAGTGAATAACCAATCAAGTATTTATTTAGCCAAACACATATTTTCTGCATCTTGGTTTCATCTTAGATTCTCCATGAAATCAATGGTTCTTAGGGCTGTAAACGAACCAGACATCCGGACGTTTGTTTGGCAAGAAGTTAGTTTATGTTCGTCCGTTTAATTAACTAACCGGACATGAACAAAAAAATTTTGTTCGGTAAGCTTAACAGACGAACACGGACAGAAGCGGCGTTCGTTCAATAGTGTTCGTGAACGTCCGGAAACATCCGTCCAGTAGCGACTGGTAATGATTATACTTTTTGCAATTAATACGTAATCTTTTATGTTCGTTTGTTCATTACTCGTTTGTGCGTTTGTCCATTAATGTTGATTAGTGCCTTTTAGTGTTTGTTGGTCCATTAGTTTTTGTGTGTTCGTTTGCCCATTAGTGTCCATGAAGGTCTGTCAGTGTTCATTTGCTCGGTGGCGTCCGTTTACAATATTAACGGACACAAACAAACACGGACAAACTCAATTCCTTAATGGACGGACATGGACATGAATTTTCATTCATCAGAGTGTTCGTGAACCGTCCGTTTGTTCGACAAAAGCTTAACAGACGAACACGGACAAGGTCTCGTCCGGTCTGGTTCGGTCTTTTACAGCCCTATAATGGTTTGTGTACACAAATAAGTCAAAAAGTCTAACACATTTGACCTCAAAAGTCAAAGGTTTCTTCTTCTATGTTACAAATAACCAATCAAGTATCTATTTTTGCAGTTAAATAAAATCTGGTGACCCTACACTGAGTTCCGGAACATGGATTAATGAGCTTTAATTTGGATTATCTCAACCGTCACCGTGGTTAAGTTAACCATATATCATATTTGGGGCAAAGACCTGGCTTCTTTGAAAGTGTGCTGTTTGAGTTTAGTTTTTGTTATTTTATCAACTTTTATATAAATATTTCATGAATTTAATATTGTGGTTTAGTTTCATAACAGACAATTCAATGAGACAAGAATACCATGTTTTGTAAATTTTCTTCTTATTACCAGGAAATGCCAATAATTTGCCCTCTTTTATTTATGTTGAATCTTTGTTGCAGAAGTGTTTATGATGTGCATATTGAAAATGATTTGTGATCAAAAATTAACTTTTATGATTATGTGATCAAAAAATAACTTTGTTTTTGTAAAGCTCAGAATTATTCTACAGAATAATACAAAACGCCAACAAACTCTGAAGCTAGCGTCAGTGGCGAAGCTTGGACGAAGACAACGGAGGGGCTGGACTCAAAATGTATACAAAAATTCATAAATGAAGGGGGCCGTGCTCAAAATTTCGGCCGAAAATGGCTAAATTTTACACTGCGTATAAAAAATTTCGTCCGAAGAAGGCTAAATTTTACACCACGTATAAAAGATTTCGGTCAAAAACGGCTAAATTTACACTACGTATAAAAAAATTTGGACAAAAGCGGGTAAATTTACACTACCGCGCAAAAAAACAGAGGGGGGGGGGACCCCGGGCCCTAATCAACCTTCGCCATTGGCCAGCGTGTGGCGTGTTTTGCGCCAGAAAGTTATGCTTTTCTTGTGTCATAGCGACTGCCAAGTGGTAGTCGGCGGTATGGTTTCCCGGGGGGGAAAGCTTAAGCCAAACTGTGAAGACAGCATGGGCCAGGTTAAAACAACATAGTATGACCAGTGTGGGGCGGTGGGGCTCTCTAAATTTGAAGAGTACGGTTCCCTAACACAAGAAAGACGTTCCCAAAAAAAAAGCCAACATACATTCTTTCCAAGTTCCCACTTTTTTGAAGTCCGTAAACGAGGTAAAATGACCAAAATGCTCTCATGTGTCACGTCATGATTGTTTTTAGCATGAAAAAATCAACGCCCATTAGGGCATAATATGTTGCATAATACGAACATAATGGATTATATCTACTATTTCCTTAATTTTTAAAGACGAAAAGTGAACTTTTGCACCCAAATGACGAAAAGTTTAATTTACTCTGATATGTAACTTACACTTGCACAAGATTGAAAAAATACCCCCTCTTCTCTTTAACCTACACCTTTATATCACACAACACTCCAGCCTTGATCTTAACACAGTTTGTACAACAAACATATATTGCATCATGTTATGAGGTTCATTTGGATCTCTTTTTTTTCATAAAAATCTAAAACACTCGCTCGCCCGTAGCAAAAAGGTTCCAAAATATGGCTGTGGCAAAATACAGACCGGCTGTCACGGTTAAAAAAGCTTGAAATGACCCCAGCCACTGCACAAAGTAACCTGTCCCGATCGTGCTGATTATTGCAGCCAATGTCCCAGCAGAGTTTGAAATTCCTGTATATTTTATATAAAAACAATATTAATAAAAGGAAATCTAATGAATCATGATGTTGAAATTTGAAATGCATACCATGAAGAAATCCTGCATATTGAGGTGCAATATCCTGTGAAAATAAAATAAAAAAAAATGGTGATTAGTATCAAATTAACGCTCCGAAATGGTCTGATTTTGACTTTAGATTGAAACTGCTGACTTTCAAAAGCGAGAAATGAAACTTACTTGCATATTTAACAGGAATCCGGCTTGACTGAAAGAGCTCAAGCTGAGTGCAACTGTAATGAACACGGATGCAACTGTTGGTGACGTGGCATAATTTAAGCAAAGCAAAGCCATTCCGGGCCCAATAAAACCAATCGACTGCAAAGTTTAAAGCGATCCAATCAAATTTAAACGATTATTATGTCAATAATATGATTTTTGGTTCAACATACAAAATGGTCAAAATTACCTGCATGAATTTTCGAACAAAAGTCAACGAGTATCCCGCTCTTATTAAATAATCAGAAGCAGCACCTGCAACATACCCTGAAAACGCCATTGTTCCCCATGGGACTGCGCTAAACCAAGCTGCTTGCTTTAAGTTTACATTAAATACCTATTTATAAAAAAACAAAATAATTCATATATTAATAAAAAAGAATAAACACACGTCAAGTCGGGCACTCCAGCAAGCATTATTCATTATGAATCAATAATCTGAAGTAAATAATATTCCGTACTCACAGTTTTAAAATAAATAGGCATCCATGAGAGAAGAACAAAGTATCCCTGACAACGTAAACATGACATTATTAAATTTTGAACTTTCATAAGGATATTAGATATAGTCAATTTCCTCATTAAAATAATAATAATAATAATAAACTCACCCAATTGTTAGTCATATTAGCAAAAATGATGGCCCAAGTGGGCATTTTAGATAACAAAAGGCGTAGAGGTGGGAATTCCCACTTTTTTAGGGGCGGAGCATTTGATTTCCCGTCTTGAATTAATCTCAATTCTGAATTGCTTATCGAACTGCTTTCTTGTGGATCGTTTGTGACCCGAAGAGCCCATGTTGTTAGCCATAGAAGCCCGATAGACGAGAAGAGGACAAACGGGCCCGTAAGCCCAATTGATGACATCACTATAGGTGTTAGTACCAACCCCACAACATTACCAAGATGAAATCCTGCCATAGATAAACCAACCGCGGTAGCCCGTTCGTTACATGGAAACCACCTAAGAAAAGATATGTGCACAATTTTTAGAAATTGGATTATAATATTAAATTAAAGTATTGAGAAAATAAAAAACTATTTACCTTGATAAAATAATGTTCATTGAAGGCATAGCAACGCCTTCTGCGAGCCCAAAGAAAGCACGGGCCGCTAAAAGGCTCATTGTTGAATGGTTTGCGGCCCATGGAGTAACAAGTGTTGCTAAAGACCACAAGAATACTCCCCAAGCTATCACTCGTTTCCCGCCATATTTGTCCACTAATGCTCCGCCGATAATAGATGAAAAGATGTATCCCCATAAAAAAGAAGACTATTCAAGAAACAATTACATAATTGTCGATTAGTTTTGGATGCTTGTTTCCCTATGAAATGAACTCGCAAGAAAATAGTATTTTTGTTTTCAGGTTTTCATTATTGGTTTGTCCCTTATTCCATAATCCATAATGTGCGTTCAAGTAAAGCACCAACGGTTACTATGTAAAGAATCAAACTTTCACATAAATTATAAGGTTACTGTATATAGAGGTCAATCAACTATTCAACTTCTTTTAATTAAGGTCATCCGTTTATTAAAACTACTTTATAGGCCACTCAAGGGTATGCATTTGGCTTAATTTATACCAGTTTTAGCTAAAAACTTGTCAAATGACACAACTGCCCTTAAAATGTCGAAAAGATACATGCTTGAGAGTTGAGAGACTTCTAAATTAGTTTTAGTATTTGGATGGCCTTGATGAAAAAAAAAAGGTTGAATGTCACATAAAGTATCCATGTTTTAGGTCATGTGATTGAGGCATGAATAACTGTCATAAATCAAAAGGGTTCTTTTCAAGATGTTTAATGAGTTTGTATAAAAGTGGAATTGTACTTGGTGATACAAGAAAAACATGAAAATAGTATACAAAACTACTTTGGCCTTTGAAGATGTGAAATGTCTGTATAGAACAAAAGGTGAGGGTAAGTAAAGACTAAAGTGGCACTATCAGTCCTAGAAAAGTATTCACATATATAATGTTGGTGGGATCATCAAAATTTAAGTCCAACTTCCACTCCTGTCTTGACACGTGTCTCAGCTCCACA
This sequence comes from Bidens hawaiensis, assembly GCF_021521415.1. Lineage (NCBI taxonomy): Eukaryota > Viridiplantae > Streptophyta > Magnoliopsida > Asterales > Asteraceae > Bidens > Bidens hawaiensis. The sequence goes on from NW_027492062.1 coordinate 189,739, forward strand.
TATCCTACAAGTCATGGCTCCTAATGACTTTTTCAAATTCTCACAATTACAATAATTTCATGTTTAAGATGTTCTATACTCATTTTTGTTCAATTATTGTTGGAATTAACAATTGTTTACTAGATCCTATATTTTTGTCAAGGTTAGATGATACTATTAGTATATTATTTACTATCAATCATAAACTATTGCAAATTGCAATTTTAATTAAACTTATTATATGCTTGGACCCAATCTTTCACATCTTGAAATTTTTTTAGTGGTTGCCACCAACTTTCTCAAGTCCAACAACCACAAAGAATTGAATAAAGTCAAATATACCCAAATCTATACCATGAAGCAATTAATGCATACATACAAATACACCAACAAGATATTGCTTATGAATCAAAACACAAACCAATTCAAGCGCTTGGTATGATTATGCAAAATAAAACATGATCAATGATCCTTTTTATAAAATTTAATAGGAAAACTGGATTTTAATAATCATAACTATGATCTATTATGATCTATTGGCTGATACTAATTCAATGCATCTGAACTTTTATTTTCAGTTGTCAATAGCAATACTGGTAGCATAATTATCATAGACTTATACTTGATTTTCACTTGAACTATCGAACATAAAAGTGAAATCAAGTATGTTACCGGGATTGCTCTTGGTAACAAAAATGAAAATTAAGATTATCATCGTTCAAACTGTAAGTCAGGGCCGTCCCGTGGGTCAACGAAACCAAGCAAGGACTTTAGGCCTACATTTAATTAAAATCTCTAAATAAAAATAAATAAATAAATTATGTGTAAATAAATTTTATTGCGAAGAGTAAAATAAAAAATATGTATTAGTTTGATGGTAAATCTGTGTATTACTAAATTGTTGGTTGCAAGTTCGAGACTAGTTGCAAGCGTTTTTTTTTTAATTCACAATTGTCATGAAATAGTTACAAAATCTCATTTTGATTTAGGCTTTCGAAATCGTTGAGTCGACCATGTCGTAAGTGTGGACTATTGGTCAAAGTGTAAGTATTGTAAGTATGGATTAGACCAATTTTCCAGTTTTATAAAAACTAAAGCTAATTATTATACCTGCACAATTCCCAGGAAACTACTGTTCCAACCATGTTTGGCGGCAAGAGGAACAACAGCAACCGACATAACAACTCTATCAGCGTTACACAAACACATAGCACACGCCATTAACGCCACCACCTTCAATCTCTCCGGCAAAGCAAAATTACCCTCTTGCCCTCGTCCACCTAGTAACCCTCTTTCTATCCCCTCCGCCGTACACTTAACAGTCACACCGCCAGACAAATTACCCCGTCTCCGGTTAATATTATACCGTAATCCCAAAAGGGTTTTTCTGGAACGGGTCGAATTCAAATGGGTCGTTGTTAGATTTGACGATCGTTCATCGTAGGCCGAGAATTTTGAAGTGATTGCAGCAGCATCCATGGCGGGAGCTTTTTGATTATGATTAATATTATACCGTAATCCCAAAAGGGTTTTACTGTAACACATCGAATTGAAATGGGTCGTTGTTAGATTTGACGATCGTTGATCGTACGCAGAGAATTTTGAAGTGATTGCAGCAGCAGCCATGGCGGAAGCTTTTTGAACAAATGAAGATGATTGGTTAATGAATACGGAATTAATTGAGTATGGGTACTGGGTTTGTTAATGTGATCAATGTTGGTGCCATTAATGGGAAGAATTTGAATGAAATTGGTGGGTATGAAATATATGATGAGTTTACATGTAATCGGTCACGAATCCGACGTGGCAAGACGTGTCAACGGGTCACGTCGTGTTACCAAACTCTTAATGGCCAACTACCCCGTTAATGCTCTCGTTAGTTGGTGCAGACGGAGGTGTGTTTCATACTTATCTAATGTTTTTGTTAAGGTGGTTTGGGTTGGTTGTAAGTTACGTTTGGTATGGGTTAAAAGCATGGTATTGTGTGTGTCCAATTTGATCTTACATGTAACCTTGTTTTAGTTCTTATATTAGTTAGAAAACAAGTTCATTTGAAGGCTAAAGTTTCAAGTGATTTGTTTAATCGCAGTGTGGTGGTTGTGGAAAAAGCGAAATGTGCCAGTCTACTCTGGGTCTCCGATTCAAATGACTAGCTTGATAGAGGAAATAAAGGCGATGAGAATCCTTTGGATAAAAATAGAGGTGGGCTTTCTTGGGACGCGTGGTGTAGTTTTCGGTAGTAATGGGTATAGTTAGGTGGGCATGTTTTATCGGTTTTGTCCATTGTTTGTATTGTTTGGTGGCAGTATTTACGCTTTGTCGTTTGTATTTGTGTTTCTAGCGACTTGCTATTTTTTTTTTAATGAAATTTTGTTGGCCGCTCAAAAAAAAAGAAAAAGAAAAAGAAAACAAGTTTACATTTAGGTGTTTGAAAAAATAGCTGGAACTTTTAATGAATGTATAACATGATCCAAATTGGCATAAATAAAAAAACATAATACTAAATGTATATACCTTGAAAAATTTATTTTAAGTAATTTTAAATACTAAAAGTTTGCAGCTTTTTAGAAATGTTCTAATATAAAGTTGTTTCTCATAACTTAAAAGCTTCAAGCTCTTTAAACTAAACAATACTTATATATGACAAGTTTTTGTATATAAGTTTTTGTAGATAATTTTGTTCGTTTAGCTTGTGTTAATGACTTGGCAACATCATGTCACATATATAGAATAGGATTAGGCGGTAGGGACAGGTGATTAAACGTTGAGACATTGTCTTCAAAATGAACTTTATCTTAATGAGTACACCACTCTAATGTAGATTCTAGACACCATACACTTATCACGATTTGTAGCGTCCGACATTACATCAAGCATGGCGTTGGGTTCATATGTTATCTAGTTTAGAACATATATAAGTTATTCTAACTTTTAACAATTTTGGGATTTTTGTTAAAATATTCTACAAGGCATACTATCATGCTTGTTTGTATTATATGTTTTTGTAATAGAGAAAGACACCCACCTAAACGCGCGCGTGCGCGCCGGGGGGGGGGGGTTTGGGTTGTTTTCCACACACTGCACACACTTATTTCTTTCAACAAACCATGCGATACATATAAATCCACTAAGGTTGCAGTATTCTGTTGAAACCTGCCACTCGATTAGTGAGGCGAAAACAACTCGCAAACATTCTCAGCTTGGCATAAAGCGATGGTGTTTGGTCGTCAATACTGCTTTCAATGTACATGTCGATAGTGTCTTCCCTCAACATCGATCTACTTAACCTGAAAATGCAATTACAACAAAGTTAGCTTAGCAAGAAAAAAAAAGTGTGTTAGGTAATGTTTGGTTCTTCTCATATCCAAAGATAGTTCAAGTAATTTTGGCGACAACTCTTTGAATAAAAGTATAAATCAGCAAAATAACTTGTTAAGAGATTTTATTTTTTTCGGTTGTTATAATAAGTATACATATCAAATATGGTTTCATACATAGTTGTATTGTATCTTTGTGATGTATAACTTCAACTATATTGAACTCGAATATTGTAGTTATAAATGAAATTTCTTACACTTGTTAGTTGGTTTACCATTTTTTTCAATTTAACCATTAATAGCTATGAAAATCGTACAAATAAAAAACTAATAAAAATGGGTAATAGGTAAAAGGAAAGGTCATCAAACTCTTACAAATATAAAATAAGACATGCTAACACGCAATAAAAAAGCTGGTGCAATCGCGTTCAACATGAATTTAATTTATGGGATTAGATAAGTTTTTTTTGAAACGGAACTTTCTTATGTGTTAGGTCAACGTACTCTTTAAGTTTGGAGAGTTCTATTGCCTTACTATGGACATAACCGAGCACACACTGGCTTTAAGAGTTTGGCTTGGACATTCATCCAGTATACCATACTGTCGGCTACCAATTGACAGTTATTGTGCCACCACAAAAGCAGAACTTTTTGGCGTAACACACGGTGAGACTAAAACCCTGGTGGACTCCAAAATCGAGCTGACAACCTTGCAAGACCTAGCTTAAATCCTTCATAAGTTAATTGCTTAAAAAAGAGCACATACGTTGAAGAGGTAGGTCCCAGCAGAGCCCAGTTGGAGCCGCAAGACTCACCTCAAAGAGAGACGTCTGCGCAGTTGAACCCGCAAGACTCACCTGCAACAGGGACGTCTGCGCAAAGGCTAAACTCGCAAAGACTCACCTTGAAGAGAGACGTCTGCGTAGAAACCAACTGGATCCGCAGGACCTACCATGCTCAGAGACGTGACGTCCTTACGCGCAGTACGCAAGCTGTTCCCGCAGGAAAAGCCTCCCAATGGTCGACGTACTCCGCCTGTTCCCGCAGCAACGGATACTAGCCATCATGGAAGGCTACCCGCGCAGCAAGGCTACACGCACAAGGCACTTAACTCTTAAATAATTCAGTAATGTCACCTGAAGAAGGAGTGAGCAAGCCGGGAACACTCCCGCACAAAGCCGGGAAAACTCCCGCCCAAATGAGCCAGTCCGTACGATACTGGAGGATCTTTTGTACTGTACCTGACGAGGTATGGACAAAAGATCTGACCAAAGATACGACAGCTCACTGACAACAGTATGACGAGCAGCACGCTCTTGTACTGTATGTCACTATCAGCCGCTGCCTACTCACCAACCTGTCGGAGGACGTGCATAGCCTGCAGTTGGTGGAACAGGAATAGTACACAGCCGGCCTGGTCACTATCAGCCGCTGCCTACCCACCAACCACCAGCATGGCATGTGCGTAGCCCACAGTTGACATAACAGGAATACTATTCAGCCGGCTGTACCTTCTTGGAAACCTACATTCGGCTATAAATATTCCAACACATTGGAACGGTATTATCATCTTATCTCATACCATCATATCTGCTCTAGTCAATTCTCTTAATATACACTTATATTCAAGAGCAATCTAGTCTGATTCTCACGCCGGAGGGTGGTCACAAGGAGGTACCCCCCCTTCTCAGTGACGAGCTCACGATGTCTGTTTTGCAGGTCATCAGAAGAACCATCTTTGCCGGACTTAACCTTCGTGGGAAACATCTATTTAACCCCCAGATTATCCGTAATTTGCCCGGGGTCAATTAGTGTTTCTTCATTGGCGCCATCCGTGCATAAAAGCTAGAACTTATTCTTTTTTAGTTTTTTCAAACTTCTGGAAAGATGGTTAAGGTTACTCCGTTGCCAAGGCCAACGAGTGACCAAGAAACTCCGGTAACCACAACCCTAGCTACTGGGGGGAACACCGGCGAATACACAATATTTATGAACACTACCCCGATTAACCAAGCCGGGGCAAGTGCAGTAAATTTTACGAACACTACTCCGGTTACCCAAGCCGGGGCAAGTGCAGTAAACAATCATCCCCTGGGATTCATTAATACCCAGGTGGAAAAACAACAGACGAGGCTCCCCCGCCAAACACTTGAACAAGTTAAAGAGTGGGCGGAAGCACGTCAAAAGGAATTCCAAGCTGAGTTGGATGAACGCTTGCGTTCACTCTAACAGGTTGACGAATTCGGAAGCACTCGACAACAGCTCAACATGAGCAGTGAGTGCGAATACTCGGACGATGATCGGGAGGGATCCGACACCGACGCGAACCCTCGCCATAGGGCAAAAGGGAAGCGTAAGGAAACGGACTTCCAACCGAGAAGGAATTTTGGAGAAACCTTCAAACAAAGGAACGCGGGGGGAAACCCACGTGACTTCTCCAAAACCTTCAGACCAACTGCTGCAAATGCGGGAACATCCAAGTTTGCAAGGGACATTGCGGAAGCAATCGCCCCGAAAAGTGCCAAACAGATGCCCAGCATCGGCACTTATGATGGTATATCCGACCCAGATGATCACCTGAACAGATTCATAGCGGGGGCAACCGTCAGCAACTGGACGGAACCCACGTGGTGTTATATGTTCCAGATGACGCTGGTTGGAGCGGCTAGAGCGTGGTTTGACCGTCTACCGGTCCACCACATCTACGATTGGGCGGACTTCCAACACAAGTTCAGCCAACACTTCAGTCAACAGAGGAAATATACTGAAGAGCAGTGGACGATCCTTAACTGCGTTAGAGAGGAGGATGAATCTTTACTAGACTTCATCACTCGCTTCAACTCGAAAAAGCTGAGTCTGGGCGTTATAAGCGAAGATCTTGTTCGCACCGCTTTCATCCAGGGCGCCGAATACCCAGAGCTGATCCACACGTTGACGGGTAAAGACGGCATGCCATCCACGTGGGATGACATCATGACGGCGGCCAAGCGCTTTGCCGAAACAGAGAAGCAGCTGGGTGGGGATCTGCCCCAGCGTACAAGCCTCTGCACGCAGAGGACTAGAGAACACAACGTCCGGACCGCCCGGCAAAACAAAAAGAGGAAGCTAGGCATTTGGCAGTCAAGGGTAAACTTTGACACCACATCCAGCTCTCGCTCTTTAGTAGGCGGAAGGGATAACACGCACCCGTCAAGCCGACACCCCCGGTGGACGCCGCTCACCAAAAGCGTCACGGAGATATTTGCCACTGAGAAACTACCATGGCCAAAAGCTCCAACGGTCCGGCACCGGCCTGACGCGGATCAGAGCAAATACTGTGACTTCCACGGGACAAAGAATCACACCACTGAGAAGTGTTCATCCTTGAGGGATATTATTGAAACATTCGTCAAGGATGGAAAACTTACACACCTTGTGGCATCAATCAAGAATGGAAGGAAGAATGACAACCGATACAAAAGCAACGGACGAAAGCCCGTTGACATCAGCATCCACATGGTTCATAGTAACATCAGAGGAAGAAAAAGACGGATGACAGAACCATGCGCATGGAAGGAAGCTGAGGCGCGCTTCCCGCGAGTACCGGGAGGACCCAGCAAAGAAGGCCCTATCGTCATCAAAAGCCAGCTGGGGCACTACATCACTTCCCGCACTCTTGTTGACAACGGCGCCTCGTCAACGGTTATGTACAGGCAGTTCTTCGACAAGCTAGACGACGAAGACAAAGAACGCCTGGAAACGGTCTACGCCTCGATGGAAGGGTTTGACGGCAGCACAAACACCCCCTGGGTATCCTATCCTTCCCCGTCATTCTCACAGACGGGAAACACTCCCGCACAGAAGACGTGGACTTTGTCGTAATGAGGAAGCCACACCACACATACGACATTCTCTTCGGGAGAGACGGGATGGCAAGATTCATTGCCGTGGTATCTTCAGTCCACGGCATGATGGGATGGCCAACAGCTGAGGGCGTGACGATGGTCACTGGTATTCCCCAGGTATGCATCGCATCTGTCTCATCAACACCCAAACCAAAGATGGCTAAACTCACCATCACCGAACCAGAAGAATGGGCTTTCAATGGCAAATACCCCGACCAGGCGGTTACCATTGGCCCAACAATCACTGATCCTACGCGCACCTTACTCAAACGCTTACTACAGAAAAACGCTGACATCTTCGCATGGAAACCAGCTGACATGACTGGTGTACCTCGAAGTAAGGCAGAGCATAAGCTCAAGTGTGACCCAGCTTTTACGCCGGTCATACAAAAGCGTAGAGTAATGGGGGCGGAACAAGCTAACGCGTGTAGAACCCAAGTCAAGGAACTCCTTGACGCGGGCATCGTACGCGTTAGCATATATCAAACTTGGGTTGCAAATCCCGTTATGGTACCGAAGTCTAACAAGCAATGGCGCATGTGCATAGATTTCAAAGACTTGAACAAAGCATGCCCCAAAGATTGTTACCCGTTACCCAAAATTGATCTTAAGGTAGATTCGTTAGCACCGTTTCGCCTTAAATGCTTCCTTGATGCGTATAAAGGGTACCATCAAATCCACATGGCCGTTGACGATCATGACAAAACCGCATTTCGGACGCCCGATGGCACATTTTGTTATCAAATGATGTCATTCGGACTTAAGAATGCCGGGTCCACATACCAACGCCTGATGGACAAAGAGTTTCATGCCCAAATTGGGAGGAACTTGGAAGTATACATGGATGACCTGGTCATCAAAAGCCTTAACCCAGAAGCGATGTTGAAAGACATCGAAGAAACATTCAACACACTCAGAAGGATAAACATGAAGCTCAACCCGAGCAAGTGTTCCTTTGGGATGGAAGAAGGGAAGTTCTTAGGAGTCATTGTTACAAAAGATGGCTTCAGAGAGAACCCTGAAAAGGTCGAAGCCATTATCAAGATGGAATCACCTACTACCATCAAGCAAGCTCAGACACTGAATGGACGCCTAGTTGCACTTAACCGCTTCTTGGAAAATCATGCGGATAGGTCGTTCCCATTCGTGTCGACGCTGAGAAACTGTTTAAAGAAAACGCACTTCCGCTGGACACCAGAAGCGGAAGCAGCTTTTCAGGAAATTCGGTCACGCTTGATCGAACTCCCAACGCTCATAGCACCAGAAGCGGGAGAGGAATTAATCCTATACCTCTCCGCCACAGATAGAGCAACCGGGGCCGTCCTGCTAGTCGAGCGAAAAGGCATCCAGATGCCAATCTACTATGTTAGCCGTCTCCTAACAGACGTCGAAACCCGGTATTCTACCCTAGAAAAATTAGTCTTAGCACTTGTACAGGCTTCACGCAGGCTAAGACGATATTTCCAAGGTCACCCAATCACCATTCTCACCAACTTCAAACTTACAAACGTTTTAGGCAAACCCGAACTGTCGGGACGCCTAGCCAAATGGGCAATAGAATTGGGAGAATACGCGATAAAGTACAAGCCAAGGCCAGCCATAAAAGGCCAGGTCTTGGCCGACTTTATTGCCGAAGTCCCCGCCTCGCGGGAGAAAGAGTGCCAGGACGAGGCTCAACCCTCTCCAGCACAGGACATCGATGATGTCTGGCGACTTTACACTGATGGAGCAGCCAACAACGAGGGCTCAGGCGCAGGGTTAAAACTAACCAACCCAGCAGGCCAAGAATACACTTACGCTATTCGACTAGATTTTCCAAGTACGAATAACGAGGCTGAGTATGAGGCATTCTTGGTCGGGTTAAGGATTGCCTGTAAGATGGGAGTAAAGAACTTGGAAGCCCATGTGGATTCCATGTTAGTAGCCAATCAGATAAATGGGACGTACACGGCCGTGAACGACACAATGGCCTTGTACCTCGCTCAAGCAAAAACCCTCATGCGCGATTTTAACGATTGTAAGGTCATACACGTCAAGCGTAGCGAAAACAAATCTGCGGATGCGTTAAGCAAGCTTGCGTCATTGGCTTTCACCCACTTGGAAAAGGACATCCGCATTGAACTCCTTGGAGCACCATCAGTCCCACACAAAGAAGTCTGTGTCATCCAAACCGGCACGGAAACGTGGATGACACCAATAATAAATTACCTTGCGGCGGGTATACTACCAGAGTCGAAAACACAGGCAAGAAAACTACACTGTAAAGCACTGAACTATCAACTCATCGATGACATCCTTTACAGACGTAACTTTCTTGGCCCACTCCTCAGATGTGTTGACGACCAAGATGCCGACTACCTCCTAAGGGAAGTACACGAAGGCATCTGTGGGATACACGCAGGTCCACGCGCAGTTGTAGCTAAGCTAAACAACGCGGGATACTTTTGGCCGGGGATGCATACGGATGCACTGGCATACATCAGAAAGTGTAGGTCTTGCCAACTCTACGCACCTAACACGCATCGCCCGAAGAACGAACTTGTTCCAGTCACCTCTTCATGGCCGTTTCAAAAGTGGGCCATTGATGTGACAGGCCCATTTCCCACAGCAGCAGGGAACGTTCAATATCTAGTGGTCGCCATCGACTACTTCACCAAGTGGATAGAAGCAAAACCCTTAGCCCAAACAACCGCAAAACATATCAAGAAATTTATTTGGGAATTTATTATTTGTCGTTTCGGGCTTCCACATAATTTGGTGAGCGATAACGGCACCAACTTTGCTGACAAGAAGCTACAACAGTGGCTGAAAGAACTTCAAATCACCCACACCTTTACCTCAGTGGCGCACCCGCAGGGTAATGGTGAGGTGGAAAGAGCGAATAAGAGCATCGTCGATGGCATAAAGAAAAGACTATTAGAACACAGATCCGGCTGGGTGGACGAACTTCCACACGTCCTTTGGGTACACAGAACGATGAAAAAGGCAAGTACGGGAGAAACCCCGTTCAGCCTCACTTATGGCACTGAAGCCATGGTCCCGGTTGAAATTGGTTTACCCTCACCAAGGGTCTTGATTCAACCAAAGGACAATGACGCGGAAAGACGGTTAGACCTTATGCTAACCGAGGAACGCAGAGACTTAGCCGCAGCGCGTGAAGAGAACTATAAACGACAAATGCAAAAGTACTATAACACGCGGGTAAAACTCTGCAGCTACAATGTTGGAGACTACATACTGCGTAACAACGAGGCTTCGAACCAGGAACGCCCAGGAAAGCTGGCCCCCGTCTGGGAAGGGCCATACATTATCAAAGAAGTTTTGGGAAAGGGCGCATACCGGCTCGAAAGGCTCGATGGCACCCCCATCCCAAGAACATGGAATGGAGCTCAATTACGCAAATGTTACATGTAGATCAATTCCAAACTTATAAAGAAACGGCCTGGGGCCACTTCTAATGGAAATGATTCTCCTTTATCACATTGTGTTGATCGCTTTACATTTACACTTATAAACTTTCCTGACGGTATGCCGGTATTCACCGCATAAATATGGAAAGAAGTCGTTGCGTGTGGACGGCGGCAAAACCCGCATAAACACAAAAAATGGCAAACCTTCACGCAGGTCAGTTATAGGTGAAGATTGGTCATCCCACTAAATGAAAGTGACGGTCCTACCCGCACAATCATGATAGAGGAAACTGCACTAACCTATTGACAACCGCGCGTCGAACGGTTAACTTATTCAAAACAATTGGAAAATTGCTAAATTAAACTAAAGTATGCGTGAGAAAGTCATACAACGTTTACAACGCAAGTCAAAAAGATTCAAAAGTAAGCGGGACTATACCCCTTACCTTGGCAACCAAGTAATTATAAGACAGGTGCGAGTACAGTGTTAAGGCAAAACCCTTCACATACTTAGCACCTGCAGGGAATTGAAGCCAAGAATACCTCGGCAACCAAGTAACTATAAGACGGGTGCGGGTACAGTGTCAAGGCAAAACCCTTCACATACTTAGCACCCGCAGGGAATTGAAGCCAGGAATACCTTGGAAGTAAAGTAACTATAAGACGAGTGCGGGTACAGTGTCAAGGCAAAACCCTTCACATACCTAGCACTCCGCAGGGAATTGAAACCAAGAAGGATCTTCTGGGCCATGCTTGCGGAAACGGGAATAACATCCCCACATAGCGGGAACGTCGAGAACTAGATTGTTTGAAGCTCCAAGATGGAATTGGTTGTTTAACATAATTGATCACTATGTTCAAAACTACCAAAACCTCATGGAGAATCTATACAAGTGGAACTCAACGCTCCTGACTTGCGAGGAGGTTACAGACCTACCCGCATCATACCCAAAGATCAGGCAGAAAAGTCGGGAATTTCTGCACGTGACATTAGGACTTCCGCGGAAAGAATCCCCATGGAAAATCTTAAAACTAAACCCTTTGCTTAAGTCCAAAAGTTCACCTCACTTATTAACAATTCATGAGAAGAACATTGGACTGGGGGGACTTGAAGAGGTAGGTCCCAGCAGAGCCCAGTTGGACCCGCAAGACTCACCTCAAAGAGAGACGTCTGCGCAGTTGAACCCGCAAGACTCACCTGCAACAGGGACGTCTGCGCAAAGGCTAAACTCGCAAAGACTCACCTTGAAGAGAGACGTCTGCGCAGAAACCAACTGGATCCGCAGGACCTACCATGCTCAGAGACGTGACGTCCTTACGCGCAGTACGCAAGCTGTTCCCGCAGGAAAAGCCTCCCAATGGTCGACGTACTCCGCCTGTTCCCGCAGCAACGGATACTAGCCATCAGGGAAGGCTACCCGCGCAGCAAGGCTACATGCACAAGACACTTAACTCTTAAATAATTCAGTAATGTCACCTGAAGAAGGAGTGAGCAAGCCGGGAACACTCCCGCACAAAGCCGGGAACACTCCCGCACAAAGCCGGGAAAACTCCCGCCCAAATGAGCCAGTCCGTACGATACTGGAGGATCTTTTGTACTGTACCTGACGAGGTATGGACAAAAGATCTGACCAAAGATACGACAGCTCACTGACAACAGTATGACGAGCAGCACGCTCTTGTACTGTATGTCACTATAAGCCGCTGCCTACTCACCAACCGGTCGGAGGACGTGCATAGCCTGCAGTTGGTGGAACAGGAATAGTACACAGCCGGCCTGGTCACTATCAGCCGCTGCCTACCCACCAACCACCAGCATGGCATGTGCGTAGCCCACAGTTGACAGAACAGGAATACTATTCAGCCGGCTGTACCTTCTTGGAAACCTACATTCGGCTATAAATACTCCAACACCTTGGAATGGTATTATCATCTTATCTCATACCATCATATCTGCTCTAGTCAATTCTCTTAATATACACTTATATTCAAGAGCAATCTAGTCTGATTCTCACGCCGGAGGGTGGTCACAAGGAGGTACCCCCCCTTCTCAGTGACGAGCTCACGGTGTCTGTTTTGCAGGTCATCAGAAGAACCATCTTTGCCGGACTTAACCTTCGTGGGAAACATCTATTTAACCCCCAGATTATCCGTAATTTGCCCGAGGTCAATTAGTGTTTCTTCATACGTGAAAATAAATTTAACATGATTTTTATTGAAGATGATTTTATTTTTAACATGAACTGAAAATAATCACTACCCTAATATTAGTGTTGGTCTAACACTCTAACCTTTGAGATTGGATGATGACAACTTGGGCCCGGCTTCGTATTTCAAATCCAGCCTAATACTTGTTGAGTGTACGTCGGTTAATTACGCAACAGGTAAATATCATCAATATAATCATTCTCACTTTTATTTTATTTTATTCTTTTAAAAATTTTTTTCATGATAACTCCACTCCCTCTTTGGAATTGCACCAACTTTAGCATTAAAATAATGGCCTTTATAAAAAAATTATAATCATGAAATGGTCAAATAAAAATAAAAAATAAATCTAACTTGTAATGAAAACTAATGAGGATTGTTAAACCATCCCATCATGACGTCATCCCCTTCTCACGTGCATCTCAACTTACACATATCCGGTTATTAATCTTCTTAATTACATATTTCCCATAATCTATTAAAATGACTCCTGTACTCTTTTCTTTCAATAACCAAAATCAAGTAAATTATGGAGCCTCAACCTAAAAATCCCAATCGACTCTCTTGCTTCTTGTTCTAGAAGTAAAAGGAACCTCTGACGACGACGGCTGCATCGGGGTATGTGATTTGCTTCTGCTTCAGGCCGGTTCGTGTTCTATATTGACGGTTGTTTCTGGTTCAACAATGTGATTTGCTTATGCTTTAAGTTTGTGTTCTATATTTGTTTTGCTGAACGTGTTTCATCTTCAAAATTATCAATTTTTATTGGAGGAAATGAATATGTAAATAAAGTGAACTGTATAGAGGAGATTTGGGTGATACTGCTCGCTACAAATGAAAATTCATTACGTGTCATTTGTGATCGTGTGGTTTGTTCCAGCATTTATTAAATAATAATAATAATAATAATAATAATAATAATAAGCAGAAATATATATATATATATTATTCTTGATTTGAGTTTGTATTTTTGATATTCAAAGTAAATAATTGAATCACTAATTGAAATGTTTTGTATATTGTTGTATGATTTATTGATCATTTTTAGATTTGGTGTTTGGTTTTGTTATCTTTGGCAGGGGATATATGTAAATAGTTCTTTAATTAGTTTATTAAGGATAAAATAGTCACTTAATGAGTTAATTTCAGTGAAAAGGATAAATATGTAATATATTTAGTTTAGGAGGGAAAATATGTAATTGAGTTTTAAAGGTTGGATAAATATGTAATAAGGGAGCTTAGAAATGAGATATATGTAAACGCCCCTTATTTTTATATCATTCTAAATTTACTTTAACCTTTTGTTTTAGACAAAATAGCAAATGACGCGCTTTATGTTTGAATGGACGTCATTTAGTAAAAGACATTTTAGAAAACATACTCGATGTTTCAAATCTCTTTCACGTTAAGTCTTTTAGCACCAAATAGGGGTGTGCAGAATTAGGGTCGGGCCGAGAAAACCCGAAGAACTGGCCTTATTATGTTTGTTTGTATGAATTTGCAGCCTATTATTTTTGTGCAGCATGTATACAAGTTATGCAATGAATTTGCAGCGTATTATTTTTCTGCAACATGCATACAAGTTATGCAGTATGCAAAAACAGGTCGTTAAGCGGTGAAACCGCCAACCCGTATAGTAGAACCCGTTTCAAAACCCGGACCGACCCATTTGTACACGATCCGGTTCCGGGTTTGAAAAATCCATGTAAACGGTTCCGGTTCTGGTCCGGGTTTGACCCGTTGCACACCCCTAACCGGACCGACCCTAATTTTATACATATGGTTTCGGTCCTTCATTTGTGTTCCAGTCGGTTTTGGGTTCGGGTTCGGGTATCTGACCCTGAAGAAACTTACAAACCCGAATAACCGATAGTTCATTGAGACATTTCATCGAATATATGGAGGGCATACTGAACCAAACAGTAAATTAAGCCTATATCGATTAATTAAGCACCAAAATTGAACAATTATATCATGCTATTCAATATAATTTGAAGATTCATGTACCTAATTGAACATATACTTCAAAATCACAATGAGAATGCTAATTGATCATGAGGAAAACTGCAATAAAAACGTGAAAATTTACCTGTTTGATTGTAGATTACTCTGTTAATCGTTTAGAAGATGCATTTGAAACGCATGCACTTCATTTGTTGCAGTTCAGACCATATAATTTTCTTTAATTCAGACCTACTGGAGCGGAAATTTTCTGTCTCGGTTCAATTACAGAAAACCGATGAACCGACCATTGCTAGGACCGAACCCGATTGTCTCCAAGTGGTCCAGCTTTCGGTCTTCATAATCCACACATCTCGGTTATCGGGTCGGGTTTCTCTCGGTTCAGGTCGGGTTTTGGACTTTGCACACCCCCAACACCAACCCAGTTAAAAATTTATGTTAAATCTGATCATATGCATGACACATGAGAGTTGATTAGTCTTTTTATCAAAACCTAGCCCCCGCCCGGCCCCATCTCAAAAAATCATAAACCTAAAAGCTAAACCTAACCATAAAAGCTAAACTGAACTAAAAAACAAAGCCCTATAAATCAGGTTTTATTATTATTATTTTGCACGAGGATTATGGGGAAACATTTTAGTTGTTTTACCTTTTTAGGTTTTTATAATTTATATTTTGAATTATGATTTTTTTAATATATCTTTTGAATTTTTGTTTGTGTTATTTTTTTTATCTCAATCATGTAAAGAACACAAATTTTTCTTGGATTTTTCCACAATTGTTGATTTCTTGCTTGATAGTATTCTTGAGTGTATCAGACCTTGAGCGCCGAAATTAGTATGGATAATTGATATATCGCCTCAGTAAGGCTCCCTCATGTATTGGGGGTGGTTCAAAACGCTGCTAAAAAAGTTAATAAAATTAAGTTTGATTTATTTTATTCATATATACAATTTTTGTTTCTTGATGTGTGTGTCAGGGGCAGCCTAACAGTAGTGTTGGGCCAAGCTAGGGCTTGAGGCCTCTGAGAAAATAAGGCCCCCATTTAAAATTAATTGTTTTTATATGTAGAGAAATGTCGGCTAATAATGCGTACTTGATAAAAGAGACAATATTACATGCTGGCCTAGTGGTTTACTGCATGTTTTTTAACTTCTAAAATTAAAGCTTTTCCAACTCCCACCCAAGTTCGACTCCCACTCACTTAAGTTGTACTTTTTTTATTTTTGTTGATTCTCCATATCATTTCTTATTTATTTTGTTTTCATTTTGCCCTAGCTATCAACCTTGAATGCACTATGGTGCCGGAATAGAAGCATTCAAATAGCTTATGGCACTTTAGTTAATCAAAGACCGATAACTGAACCATTGGTTCCAAGAACAAAGTTCTCTTTTAATTAAAATTCAATCAAAAACCGAATAATACATAATCTTTAACCTTAACTTATACTAAAATAAAAATGAGATAAACTTGAAAACAAGATAAACATAAAATATTAAAAGATAATAAAAATAAGAATTTAAATTAAAAGATGCTCATGCATCATACTCCCCATATTCGAAAAAACTCGTCATCGGGTTTCGCTTTCAAAGCAAAGCCGCCCGGGTCAAACGGAAATCAACCCGTTTCCCACTTGTTATTATCATCGCGACCGGTATAAATAGCTTGACTTCATCGGTTACCTTGCCCAATTTCAGACCTGTACCAGCTTGATAGAAGGAACTGCAGAATTGTGACACATTAACAATCGATGGCCAAGTAACAAGAGTCAACTCTTGAAGTTTATTTAATGGTTCCGGGTCAGCAATATTGTGAGATCCACCATTTGAAATATATTGTGGAGTTTCTTTTCTACATGGAATCCATGTCTTCTTTTGGATCCACACTTAGTTTATTTTTCTTTGAAAATCATTGCATCTTTTAATTCAACCTCACGTGCCTCAAGCATAGGGTGGAAAAATTAAACCCATGATCACCATCCTTATCCTTAACTACCGAGATACTTTTTTCCACCGTCAAAACTATTGGTCAAATCTTGTTTCACCAATAGAAATCTGGATTCATCTGGCTCGATAAAAGGGACAACCATAGAGGCCACCGGAGCACCAGCGACTATTGTAATCTTTAACAGAAACATTATTCGGAACCACATCAACAACACTAACCATACCACCATCAATACCCCCGCAACGAATAAATCTTCATCTTCATAAATATCAGCCTCATCTTCATCGAACCTCGGTCCGTCTTCATCGAACTTCGGACCTTCTTCTGATACACACTCATGATACATTGGTTCATAGAACCGAGGTGGGTGATTGCTAAACGGCTGCTCCTCTCCGACGCCACCTTCGTCCCAGACGACGGTGCTCGACTCGGTTTCCGTCTTACGCATCTCCAGTTGTAATTCGAGATCGCGAACCCGTTTTCGGAGTCGTTCGATCTTCTCAAGATCCCGGACTCGTTGTCGAAGTCGTTTGATCTCTTCAAGATCGCAGACTCGTTGTCGGAGTCGTTTGATCTCTTCAAGATCCCGTGGGTCAGGATAGACTCCATCGCTGCCTCGGGCGGTGAATCTGCGAATAGGATGTTGACCTTCTCCACGAGCACGTGAATAGAAAACACTTCTGTCGTTGCCTCTGGCGGCGAATCTACGAGCAAGCAAGTATTCATCCTCACGTCGAGCCATTTGAGAACCAAAAGCTTTGATACCAAATGATACCGGAACGGAAGCATTCAAATGGCTCATGGCACTTTAGTTAATCAAAGACCGATAACTGAACCATTGGTTCCAAGAACAAAGTTCTCTTTTAATTAAAATTCAATCAAAAACCGAATAATACATAATCTTCAACCTTAACTTATACTAAAATAAGAATGAGATAAACTTGGAAACAAGATAAACACAAAATACTAAAAGATAATAAAAATCAGAATTTAAATTAAAAGATGCTCCTGCATCACGCTATATACATCACGACACCACGTTATTTTCTAATTGAAAATCCAAAGTATTATAGTTTCATATATGAAACATGATAACACCTCAGTAAATTTTTAAATAAAAATTATAAATTCTACAATTTAGTTTATTTAACTCTTGGTAAGAACCTTAAAATTTTCTTTTGCTTTAGGCCACCAATTGGTTGGGCCGCCACCGGTGTGAATGATTGTCACCTTTTTACGCTATTTAACATTTAACATCAAAGGCATAAAAGTTAAAGTAGGTATGTGAACGCTTCTAAAAAAACATGGGAAATAAGTCATTTAATAATTATATTATTTGATCAACGACAAAATATAGTTTTCATATAAACAAAAGTACCTTTTTATTGGAAAATGATAGGTGGTGAAAAACTTATCATTATTGGTGAAGAAAAAATCGGGTTAAATATACTTTTAATCTTGTAAACATGTAACATGGCTATAAATTTAAAGTTACATATAATTTACTTATTATTGTAAGACATCATGATAAGTTATTAAGTATTTTATTATTAATTAAAGTGAATTTAAAGAGAGAGATAAATAAATATCAGGAGAAGCAATTCGGAATGAGAAAAAAAAAAGTTATTGTTGGTTGCTACTCAAAGAGAGAAACATTAATAAAAACAGATCATTTTCAAGCCCAAGACTGGACCGAGAAAACCTAAGACCAGGTAACTTGATTAGGCCCAAAACATCATTATCTTACATAGCGATGAAAAAAACCAAACCCCGGAACCGGACCCAAAAAGCAAACCTGAAACCTAGTTTTTTTTATATCTGGCCTTTTACTAACCGAACTCGTATCCGACACTACCCGTAGGGTATGCATTTCAGTATCAAAACCCGTACCCAGAAACGCTCCAGATTTGTACCCGGTAATACCCAAAAACAGGAATCAGGTTTTTCAAGTATCCAATCTATACCCAAAATTACCTAAAAAGTACCTGAAAATACCCCAAAAAAGTGGAGCCCCTTAAAAACCCAATCTAGACATGAAAATATCATAAACACCCCCCTCCCCCCGAAAATAGGGTTTTTCAATACCCAAAAATAGGGTATTTATATACCCGGTTTTAAAATACCCGACCCAAACCCGGTACATAGTGCATGGTTTTTAGAGACAATACTTAGACCCGAACCTAACCCAGATATGGTCAATACCTGATTTTTCAATACCTGATCATACCCAAACCCGGTTTTATATACAAAGCTAGGTATTAAAAAACCACGATTTGTGCACCTCTAGTCTTACCGACTCTTATCACATATGCATATTTAATTATTTAGGACCGATTTCTTTTTCTACCATGTGAAATTTGTGGGTTAAGTCTTCGTGTACTCTTTAAGACCATTTTCATTGAATGATAGTTTGTCCTACTATTTAGAAAAAAAATATATTTAAAAACCTTAAAAAGATTAGAGCAAACTATTTTGCAACCCATATTGGTTTCACATGTTATCGTATAAGTGGGCATACTTTTAATTTCTTTTTCTTAATTCTTTCACAATAACTATTTTTATATCTAATCTTGAGTTTTGTTAATAACTTTTAATAATCAAGTTTTTATAAAATTTTAAAAACACAACCTTGTTCAGTTTTTTTTGAGCGGACATGTATAAATTTTACTAAAATGAGTTTGTTCAAAATAATTATTTTGTAAGATAAAATTAATATTACTTATTTAAATATGTCTGATAAATATAGTTTTTAAAATAGTTTTTTTATTTTTTAGATAAAACTATTATTTTATATTTTCAGCCACTTAAAAAATAATTATAAATTATATTTATTGAATAAAATATAATAAAGATCGGATTGCTAATTAGTGTGAAAAGTTTAGGTTTAATTGAATTGGATAGGCGGAAGAAAGAAAAATTAGTTTTATAATAAAGATTACGTTTGGTAGGTTTCTGAATGAAAATAGTTCTCATAACAATAAAATGTACGGTGGTTGCTTAGTAAGTTGGCAGTGTTAGTTTGTTACCCAAACTGTATAATATTGGCTCAAAGAGTCGAAGTCACTAAAAAGTAGCCCATAAATGTTGAATGCATTCTTTAGCTAACGTAAGCCCAACATATTAAGTTTTAAGAAATAATCGAAAGGTCCAATCGCTCTTGTGTTTAACTATTTACAAAGTACAAATTGGGCTGACCCATAAGTTATATCTTTATTTACGAAAATAAATGCATAAAATATAGTTAAATAAAGTATAGTGGTATAATAAATTAATAATTAAATATTTTCATAACTAGGCAGGTTTTTGAAGTAAGTTTGATAAGCTTAGGTTTATGATGTCTATGACATAACTTTTTGTAGATATTTGTGTTCGTTTAGCTTGTGTTAATGGCTTAGCAATTTTATGTAACAGATTTAGAATAGATGGTAGGGTTAGCGGTCAAACATTGTGACGGTGTTTTCAAAATAAACTTTATCTCCATGGGTACAACACTTGAATCCAAACCTCATACATTTCTCGCTCCTATCTCCTATTTCATACCTTCAAAATCCTCCATTCTCATCACTATTCAATTCCGTTCAAATTCTTCCCAACATTACATTAGGTATGGTATTTGGTGTTCGTATGTTATCATCTAGTTTAGAACATTGGCATACTATCATATATGCTTTTTTAGAACGACTGCTTTTTTGTGTATTAGGTTATCGCACTCCTTAATTTGAAGAGCCCCGTTGTCCCGTAAATCAGACTATTTTGTCTTAACCATACCCACACTAGCTTTAGATTATGGTTTGGATGTTCCCCCGGGAAACCATAATGCTGACTGTCACTTTGAAGTTGTTGGGCCACCACAAGAGCAGAACTCTCTGATATAACACACGGTGGGACGAAAACCGAGTGGACCCGAGATTTGAACTGACATCCTTGCAAGGCATAACCCAAATTTTTCATTGCCTATATAATTTAGAGATTTTATTTTTATTTTTGTAACATTCGGCCCCTCGCACCACCAATACTGTCCGCTTTGCCCACGAAGAGCTTACGAATTTGTTTTTGGTTACCTAGGTGGAGACTTCCCAGGAGGTCACCCATCCTGCTACTACTCCCACCTGAGCACGCTTAACTGTGGAGCTCTCCTCTCGTGCACTACCATTAAAGCCCAAAACACGTTGATGATTTAAAAGGCGGAACATTTACTTATTATGAACCAAGGATCTCTCCTGTCCACGACCGATGTGGGATTTGCCTAGGGTGTTACAAACACACCCCCCCCCTTTAGACTCATCGTCCTCGATGAGGTTTGCCCCACCATCCAATCCAGGATGTGGGATTTGCCTAAGGTGTACCTCGCGACACCCCCGGGGATCACCTTCTCTGATGAGGTTTGCCCCTCCATCCCGAACGGCACAGGAGTGGCTCTGATACCACTTGTAACATTCGGCCCCCGCACCACCAATACTGTCCGCTTTGCCCACGAAGAGTTCACGGATTTGTTTTTGGTTGCCCAGGTGGAGACTTCCCAGGAGGTCACCCATCCTGATACTACTTCCATCTGAGCACGCTTAACTGTGGAATTCTCCTCTCATCCACTACCATTAAGCGCCCAAAACGTGTTATGATGGGGAAGGTATCCACCTCCTTATAAAAAAGGATTAGTTCTTCTCCCCAACTGATGTGGGAGAAATGAAATGGCCATGGCGAAGAAATGAAAAAAAAATAGTGTAATGAAAGGGAATTGTATATTCACATATTACCTCGTCTCATACTTTAAATTTATTTCACTCATTTCTTATTTTTATTTTATTTTTTTCTTTTCATTTTTTTTTCACTCCACATCAACTCGGTCATTTAAACAGTGAAAGTAATGAAAATTGTACAAATAAAAAACTAAGAAATATGAATAATAGGTAAAAGCAAAGGTTACTAAATTCTTACAAATATAAAATAAGACATGCTGCTAACAAGCAAGAAAAATGATGATGCAGCGTTCAACATGAATTTTAAAGAATTAGATACTTAAAAAGAGTAAATACGTAAAAATAAATTTAAAAATATTTTTATTGAATATGATTTTATTTTATTTATTATTTTTTTTAACATGAACAGGAAATAACCACTACATTAAAATGTTGGTCTAACCTTTTGAGTTTGGATGGGTAATTAAACATAAGGTATGACATATACTCATTCATTAAAATTATATGTTTTAAGAGTTCTATATAGTTTCTTATGATACTCATCCCATACCCATAAAAAGTTTAGAAACTAATTATATAGCGGTCCCACACTCGAATACTCGTCCAAAATGATATAGGTCTTGGGTTGGCCCGTCAAGTTCGGGTTTGTTTGCCGTTCTAATAACAGGGATATCATAATTGCATCATTACTAATTTCCAATACATATAATATTATAAAAACTTCTTCCTTTATTTATGAACTCTCTTAGTAAAAGTGTTAATCACTATTATTTGCACAACTTCCAAAAAGTTTCTAAGTTTGTACGTATACGTAAGTTATAACCACACACATGCATGATATAACACTATTACTAGAAAAATATTGTTATCATGCTCTAAAATTACTTATGAAGATGCTATGAACATATTAGTTACACACCCGTAACGTAACGTAACGTAGTAGATAAGGCACCTAATACATGCTTTTAGATTTGAGGTAACCTCTTTCATGTTTAATCTATACACATTTAGCATGTTTCTTACACGAGCCTATATACGTAATTTTCCAAATTAATTGCTGTATTTCGTAAGATAAAGGACTGAATCAATCCTGCTAAATATACCATATACATTATAACTATCATCAAAAAATATTAAACACAATCTGATTTACGTTAGTAAACATATAAACAATCTGTTGTACTTATTAGACTTCTTTGTTATTGTTAGCAGATTGTTTTATTCTCATATCAATTAGGTAACTACATAAATGACTTTGTTGATGAAAGTTTGGGGAAATATGTATCCAAATATTTCACGATCCAGTGGTAAATTGGCACTTTGATGTAGAGTTACAGCCATGTGTCGGTTTGTGTTTCAGATTGTGAATGCTACAATGGTTTGTCTTTTGATTTTGGCTTTAGATTAGCGTCTTACTTACAATAAATAGGAGATTAATCTTTTAAATTGCACAGTACTTGCAAGTGTTCAGTATTAGGTTTTGCAAACAGTCGTCGATTTCTTACAATACCTGTTCTAAAAGTCATAAACTATGTTCCTATGTTTGGAATTTGTTAATGCTTAGTACTTGCAGATTGTTGTTAACTTGGCATTAAATTATTGTTCTTTTTGTTAACATTATGCATTGCATTTTTATTTGTTTTGCAGGTGCTTTGTTGATTGTCTATTTGGCGTTGGACAAGTTTTTGAGGTAATTTTGATTGCTTTGTTTGGGTTTTTCTTTCGTTTACATGGGAATTGAATTTAGGGCTGTTATATTTCTTCTTTGAGCAATAGCATTTGCTTATATATTGCGTTTTGTTTTGTTTGCAGTTGTTTTCTTGAAGGTGTGTCTGTATTGGACAACTTTCTGAGGTAATTTTAGTTGCTTATTATGTGTTTTTGTTTATGTTTGTTGGGATGTGAAATTAGGGTAATATGTATCAATAATTCAATATTTGATTCCTTTTTTTGATTAAATGTATAATATTCCTTTCTAATATAGTTTGTTTTTTTACCCGTTTACTTTCAATGGTTAGGTTTCCAGTATCATCTGTTTAATGTTTCTGTGAAGGTAACGCTTGGTTTGTTTAATACAGACACAAAATTTGCTGTGGTAAAAACATATATTTTCTTATTTGGTGAAAAGTATCTACTTTCGTATGTTTGTAACATAATTTTCAAATTGTTTAATATTTCGACCCGTTTGCGACTAAATGCACAAATGTGGCAACATTTTGTATAATTCCTTTTATTGAATAGATTGGGGCTGATTAGGCTCGGCTTATATCTGATTGTTAACTTTAAGCATGCCTTTGTTTGCTTAGTTAACGCCTTCTATGGAATAGATTGAACAATGTTTATCTATGTGGATGTGTAGTTCTATGTTTTGCTTTGAGATTGAAAAACGCCTTTATGATGCTATCTTTTGGAGTTATTTTCTCTGATTATGGGTAAATTTAAAGTGGACCTCAAATTTAATTCATAGTTTTATTACTCATGTGATTTTCGAATATGCTCCGTTTAATTTTTTTCATAATTGGGTGCAAGTTATTGCGTTGTAATTGGGTGTTGGATGTTATGCACTAAACAGGTAACACTTTATATTGTATATTTAGCTATGTTTCATTATATGTTATGAACAAACTTGGAAGTTTTTAACTACTTTGCCCACTAACAACACTATCTTACCATTTTTCCAGATACAAGGAGTGATATATCAACAAAGGTGGCCAAACATCCTGCACTCAAGACCTTCAACTGCTTGGTTTGAGATGATGGCAGGGAATGAGTGTGTAGTGTGTATGTACTCAACCAAGATTCATTTAAAGTTCATTGCTAAAGGGTCATATTGCAAGTTAGGTTACTATTTTGTGACAATTTTTATTATTAATTTTTTGAGATAATGGTCGTATTACAACTTCGTTTTTATTAGTGATACATCTACTGCATTTTTACATGCCCCGCCGCAACGCGTGGATACAAATGCTAGTTATTATTATTATTATGTCGTTATGAGTTTTGGAAATCCTAACAAAAACCCCTACATATTCCATATTCCTAGCGGGTTCTGAGTACCCGCAATACCCGTATCTATAGTCGAAAGTACCCGTACCTAAATCATGGTATCTATTAATTTACTAACTTCTCCCACTTTTCGGAGTTTATCAGAGACATTATTTGTCCTATTTCACACAAATAATAGCTCTTGCTACGTACTTGAAGCCAGTAAGTCATGGTTCAGAACTTAAGTAACATGCATGGAGAAGTCATGGTTCAGAACTTAAGTAACATGCATGGCTACTCCAGACACTTGCACTTACACATCCTATTACATGCTAGTTATGTTGAGTTTTATGATACTTTCGACTGGCTAGTCATGTATAAGCGATACCTGAAGTGAAATTAGTTGTAAATATTATGACTTCAGGGCCGAGAAACTGAACCATACATGGCCTATATATGATTTTTATACCTCTTTAATATGTAAATGTTTAATAAATATTATTTGGGAATGCATATTTTACAAATTGCAATAACTTTGTATATTTACATATATAATGTATGATGCTTAAGCTCATTATATGCAGGAATGAGTGTTTCCGATCTTGGTTTTAGACTTGAATATATGACTGTTTGATTGCTTGTCTAGAGAAAAAAATGATTATCTGAAGTTATTGCGGTGTTTCTCTCTTTGTTTCATTAACATAACTTTGTGATATATAGTAGTGTACTAGTTACTATATATGTTGCACTAAATAAGTTTAAAATATTTTCAGATGGAGCAAAAGCTGATTGGTTGCGGTAATCGATTGCCTTCCCTATCTGCAAACTACCCTTGGTTAGTTGCTCAGAACCGGGATGGCACTGGCAACCAAACTTTTTACACCAGAACCGGGATGGCACTGGCAACCAAACTTTTTACACCATACACGACCAAACTGTCTCATTATCGATGTCGAATACCTATGCTTCTTGGGAGCCTTATTCGAGGGTATTCACATGGTTGGATGATTCTCTCCAACAACAACATGTTGACGATGATCCCTTTTCAGTTCTCCTGTTGACGATGACTGGAAAACCAATGTTTGTTTTTCGTCAGCTACGTTTTAATGAACACATGTTAAGATGGGAAAAAACGCCATTCAATAGGCAGATCATGAGAATAACTGGCCATTATAATGGCTTCTTACACTGCCTAACTTCTTACAATAGTAAAGTATATGCCATGTCTAATGATGGCAAATTTGTCATCCAGGTTGATGTTATATTTAATAAGGGAAAAATACATATAAAGTTGTTGTCATTAGTGATACACCCTGCCTCTGTAACTTCCATTTCCCACACTTGGTTTCCCTTATCTATTCCGTACGTAACTGAAATGAACCGATACATAATTGTTCTGTATTGAGTTAACACATGGTTCTAGAAAACAAGCAGCCAAGGATGATAAAATAGTAGTAAGATCAGTTTTGGATGTTGAGTTTGAGTTGATCGAATGAATCACGCCTGCTTAATCTCCCGTTTCATCTTTTGGCGACGCTAATGGACATTGAATTGGTGTTGAATACATGTCATTTAGCAGCACCTTTGCTACAATGGAACAACAAAACAGCGTTAAGGGGATTGAACAACTGTTCAGTAGTAGTTTCGCCATGGCTAATGGTGGTAAACAACAATCGGGGCATTATCACTTTTATAGATCCGATTTTGGTGACAAATACTTTATGAAAAGACCACAGCTATCTATCCTTGATGAGAGAATGCGATGCTCTAGGTTCGGCTGGCTATTTTTTTATAGCGACGATACCATGTTGGTGTTCTTTAACCCATTTACGGGTGATATCCGCAAGCTTCCACCTTTCCGATACCATTTAGATAGCTTGTGTTTCTCTAGAGAACGTGTTTTCCACAAAAGAGTGGGAGAGAATATATTGTTTAGGGAGGTATATGATTTACATTTGTGGTGCCACATGTCTATGTGTTGAGGCTAAAGTACCAGAGATGCAGAACAAGATCTTCTTTTCACGATTGGATTCCAAGATTGGGAACGTTACGCTGTGTTCCCGAGTTCAATAAACAAGAGAAAGGAAAGGAAAAGAAATGATTTCCATTCCTTTCTATTCTTCTCTTTTTCCTTTCCTTTTCTTTTCTTTTAATTCCTTCCAATATGGAAGGAAAGAGAACTCTTCTAAATTACTCTTTGTTTCCCATATCTTTCCATTTCTTTCTTTTCTGTTTTTTTCTTTAATGAAACTCTGGAATACAAGTTTGAGCTTTCCTTCCTAAAATGAAACTCAGGAACACAATAATTTCTTTCCATTCATCCCTTTTCTTTTCTTTCCTTTCCCCTCTTAAATGAAACTCGGGAACAGAGACATGCATGTATCATAGGTTTCATGGCACCAAGAACATTGAAAAATATGTCGGGGTTGGAAGGGAAAATGTCTTCCCTCACGCCTGGATTGAACCAACTTGGTCCTGACGACTTGTTTCGTTTGGTATATTTATTTTTTCTCTATGAACCTTTTGCGCTTTTTTAATCCAATTATTTTTTGTAATTATTATGAATACTTCAAATAAATTATGCCTATGATTTGCAATCTCTTAAAGATTACTGTTAACGTTTCCATTTTTTTTAACAAAACTTATAAGTACCAAAAGAAATGGAACTGATGATGAGTGATCAAAGGATAACGATTGTGGCAAAGTTATCAATCCAAAATCTCTACACATTCCATTACTTAACCTTTGTGGCAAAGTTAGGTCTTTGTTAGGTATGTTGTAGTCAGTGGCGGACCCAGGATTTTTTGTCGACGGGGTCCCAACTTTTTCGGTTTACAAAATTTTCAGGTCGGTCGTTATTCGGGTCGGGTCGAGACGAGTAACATAATAAAACACGGAAATATGGTGTCATTGGAAACGAGTAAGTAGAAAGAATCTAGATTAGAAACTAGATAGAACATACATTTTTAATTCATTTTTATTCATACTCGAAAAACATAAACATAAGCTATATATATATATATATGGTCTTACATAAATAATCAAGACATGAAAAACTAACTCTTACACAAATAAATTATTAATTATAATATACATACATAAGATAATTAATAAAAGAATATGTAAAACCCATGTTGTTATTATATATGTTGGATGGTGATAATGACTATATGAGAGAAACTAAAAAAAACACAAATACCCCAACTAAATAACTAATATTGACTATGATATAAAAAAACAACAAAACTGAGTATGGAGAGGCTTGAACCTGCAACCTCTCAAAGAAAAACAAGGGAATTTCCACTAGACCAGTTTAGCCTTAATAGTATGGGTTCCAAGTATTAATTTTTATGGGGTCCTTACAAAATTTAGTATACCGTCTCTAAGTATTTTTTAAAAAACATTGGTGTCCCGGGACCCCGATGGGACCTATGTAGGTCCGCCCCTGGTTGTAGTGAAAGACATTCCCTATGTGGAATTATTCTTTCAAAATTATTTGGATTTCAAATAATATATATTTAATCAATTTTGTTTAAATATTTTATACAGATTTCTTCCATTGTAGACTTGTATTTTCATCATCTTCAATAAACACTTTGAAGATTGTCACCGGTAATTGTCTGGTGGTATGCGTTAATTCTGCACCCCCGGATGTAAATTACGGTGATCGACTTTCCTCGGGATAGGTATATATCCGCGACCCGATTCTTAGATACCTCTTCCCACACAATTTAGCAAAATTGATCATTATACAATGCACCTATGTTTAAAAAAATCTCAGATAATAATAATATCAAAATGTACTTAAATCCTGCAATTACATATGCTTTAAACTAGACTGTGTTTTTCACACGTGATTGGTTCAAATATTCAAACTGAACCAACAAATTTCAGCTTGTGCATATATAATGCAATGTATTTAGAATGCATGGCAAACAAAATCCTTATAAAATACACAAACACCTGAACCATTGAACTGAATTACTAAAGCCTACTTTAACTCTTTAAGCCACCAAAGACACACTTAATAATCTCCAGAATCAAAATTATTTACAAAACTATGACAAATAGCAAGGACGGATGATCGAAGTACCAGAAAAGCATCCGTTGCATGTCCATCACAATAATCATCCCAAAATCAAATACATTACAACTTTTTACATCTTCAACAACTAAATCATATACATGACACATTAACCAAATAGCTATATAATAGTGAAGTTTCACACGTAACGTAACACCCACCCACCCACACACCCACCCACCCACACACACTCGATTTTATCCCCCGTAT
This sequence comes from Bidens hawaiensis, assembly GCF_021521415.1. Classification (NCBI taxonomy): domain Eukaryota; kingdom Viridiplantae; phylum Streptophyta; class Magnoliopsida; order Asterales; family Asteraceae; genus Bidens; species Bidens hawaiensis. Next base: position 218,423 of record NW_027492062.1, read on the forward strand.
TACGGGGGTTGTTTTACATTATTCGTTTTTAATATTTATATATGTATATTTGGATTTTTAATATTATTTGTTGTAAGAAATTTAATAATTAATATACTTGAGATTTGATGATGAAATGGTTTTACCAATAAATGATGTTATAATCTGGTTTAAAAGCTATCTGGGTTTGGTGATGTCCATTACCCATTTATTTTCTTTATTATAAAATTGTTTCTTAATTATAAATAATATCTTTTTTTAAATAAAATAGAATATTAATTATTAGTATATCTCTATTTTATAGGATTTTCATATCAAATATTTGATGAGATTAATTTTAATATAATGAGATGTTATAACCCGTTTAAGAGCTATATGGGTTTGGTGAGACCTTTACCCGTGAATTCGAGTCAAATGCTTGAGAAGCCTTCATTTATAAATAAAGCAATCTGATGGCTTGAGAGAATAGTTGTTTTACATTTTTCGTTTTTAAATATTTACTTTTTGGATTTTAATTTTCTTTATTATAAAAAAGTTAATAATATACTTAGGGTTTGATGATGAAAGGGTTTCATAAAAAAATAATCTGTTATAACCCGTTTAAAAGTTATCTGGATTTGGTGACCCATGACCCGCTTATGTTTTTTACTATAAAATTGTTTATTAATTATAAATAATATCTTTTTCTTTTTATATTGGATATTAAATTTTAGTATATCCCTATTTTATAGGATTTTCCTATCAAATAATTGGTAAGATTAATTTTTAATTTAATGAGATGTTATAACCCGTTTAAGAGCTATCTGCTTTTGGTAAGACCCATACCCATGAATTTGAGTTAAATCAATGAAAAGCCTCAATTTAAAAATCAAGCAATCTGGTGGCTTCCATAAAAGGGGGGAGCGACCACATCGTGACACGTAGGATTTTATGGTCTTTGTTTAGATATATTATAGATATATATATAGTAGGTTTTATCCCCCGTATTACGGGGGTTGTTTTACAATTTTTTTTTAATATTTATTTTTTGGATTTTAATTTTCTTTATTGTAAAAAGTTAATATATACTTATGGTTTGATAATGAAAGGGTTTCACAAATAAATGATACGTTATAACCCCGTTTAAAAGTTATCTGGATTTGGTGACCCATGGCTTGTTTATATTTTTACTATAAAATTGTTTCTTAATTATAAATAATATCTTTTTTTTAAATTAGATATTAATTTTTAGTATATTCCTATATTATAGGATTTCATATCAAATATTTAGTAAAATTAATTTTTAATTTAATGAGATGTTATAACCCGTTTAAGAGCTATATGGTTTTGGTAATACCTATACCCATGAATTTGGATTAAATTAATGAGAGGCCTCCATTTAAAAATCAAGCAATCTGGTGGCTTCCATAAAAAGGGGGAGCGACCACATCACGACATGTAGGATTTTAGGGGTTTTATATATATATATATATATATATATATATATATATATATATATATATATATATATATATATATATATATATATATATATATATATATGGGTAGGATCTAGTGAAAATTCCTCTTAAATAGAAAACTTAAAAACTCCTAAAAAACCAATTTTTAACTTTTTTAAAAAAAAATTTTTGAAGTTTCTTTTTTTTTTCCATTATTCTTATATATTGTTATTGGTTATAATAAAAACCTTGTTGGTAACCACGTCGGTATAGTGCGCATGTGTAATAGTACGCATTGCGTATATGTAAAAGTGTTTGTATTGCATAGAATACAACGCTATTACATATATTTGATACACACTATTGTATATATGCAATATAAGACTAATACACACATCGAATACACATTAGTACGCATGTGTAATACAACATTAACGCACATGTGCACCATATCGACTTTTATTTTATATTATTTTTTTTCCATATAATACAACACTACTACACATATACAATACACAAATATTGAATATATGCAATTAAACACTATTAAACTCAAAAATACATAGTAATACACATGTGTAATACAACGGTATCGCATAGTAATACGTATGTGCATTACAGCGGGTTTTTTTATTTATTTTTGTTTTTTTTTTATTTTTCGAGCAAAGGGTAAGAAAATATAAGAATAATGGCAAAAGCAGAAATTTGAAAAAAATTTGTTTTTATTAAAAATAATTCTTTAGGAGTTTTAAGTTTTCTCTCTAAAGATAAGTTTTCTCTTGATGCTCTCCCTATATATATATAATAGATTTTATCCCCCATATTACGGGGGTTGTTTTACATTATTCGTTTTTAATATTTATATATGTATATTTTGATTTTAATTTTATTTATTGTAAAAAAGTTAACAATTAATATACTTGAGGTTTGATGATGAAATGGTTTCACAAATAAATGATATGTTATAATCCGGTTTAAAAGTTATCTGGGTTTGGTGATACCCATTACCCGTTTATTTTCTTTATTATAAAAATTGTTGCTTAATTTTAAATAATATATATTTTTTAAATAAAACAGAATATTAATTTTTAGTATATCCATATTTTATAGGATTTTCATATCAAATATTTGATTAGATTAATTTTTAATATAATGAGATGTTATAACCCGTTTAAGAGCTATCTGGGTTTGGTGAGACATTTACTCGTGAATTCGGGTTAAATGCGTGAGAAGCCTTCATTTACAAATAAAGCAATATGATGGCTTGAGAGAATGGTTGTTTTACATTTTTCGTTTTTAATATTTATTTTTTGGATTTTAATTTTCTTTATTTTAAAAAAAGTGTTAATAATATATTTAGGGTTTGATGATGAAAATGTTTCATAAATAAATGATATGTTATAACCCGTTTAAAAGTTATCTAGATTTGGTGACCCATGATCAGCTTATGTTTTTTACTATAAAATTGTTTATTATTTATAAATAATATCGTTTTCTTTTAAATTGGATATTAAATTTTAGTATATCCCAATTTTATAGGATTTTCATATCAAATAATTGGTAAAATTAATTTTTAATTTAATGTGATGTTGTAACTCGTTTAAGAGTTATCTGGTTTTGGTAAGACCCATACCTATGAATTTAGGTTAAATCAATGAGAGGCCTCCATTTAAAAATTAAGCAATCTGGTGACTTCCATAAAAGGGGGAAGCGACCACATCGCGACACGTAAGATTTTTGGGGTTTCGTTTATATATATTATAGATACACACACACATATAAATATATAAAGGACGTATAGAATGAAAACCCATTTGAGTTGTGAAAACCCATGAAACATCGTTTTTTTTCCACATATAATATATGTTGTTACATTAATACAAAACATCGAAAAATTATAAAAAATTGTTTTGCTATTTTTTAACATTTTTTTTACTAATTTTTATATTTGTTTCCATGAAAGAAAAAAAGTTATATTTATGTTTATATTATTAAGTAACTTTAATTGTGGACCACACAATACAAATTTTAATTAAAAATATTTGGTTTAGAATTGGTTTCTAGAGTTTTCACAACTCAAGTGGGTTTTTATTTTAACCTAACCCTATATACATATACATATACATATACATATATATATGTGTGTGTGTGTATGTGTGTATATATATATATAGGCAAAGTATAGAACGAAAACCCATTTGAGTTGTGAAAACCCTATGTAACATCGTTTTTTTTTTTTGTTACATGTAATATATGTTGTAATATTTAATACAAAACATCGAAACTTAAAAAAATGTTTTGTTATTTTTTTACTAATTTTTATATATGTTTTTAGGAGAGAGAAAGTGTAAATTAACTTTTACATTTTTTATTAACTTTAATTATGGACCACAAGATTTAATCTTTAATTAAAAATATGTTGTTGAGAATGAGTTTATAGAGTTTTTCACAACTCAAGTGGGTTTTTATTATAACCTAACCCTATATGTGTGTGTGTGTGTATAGGGGTAGGATCAAATGAAAACTCCTCTTAAATAGAAAACTTAAAAACTCCTAAAGAACTATTTTTAACTTTTTTAAAAAAACTTTTTTGTAGTTTCCTTTTTTTTTCCATTATACTTATATGTTGTTATTGTTCCAAAAAAAAAAACTTTTTTGGTAACCTCGTCGGTGTAGTGTACATGTGTAATAGTGTGCATTACATATATGCAAAAGTGTTGTGTTGCACAGAATACAACGCTATTGCACATATTTAATACACACTATTTGTATATATGCAATATAAGACTAATACGCACATCGAATACACATTAGTACGTATGTGTAATACAGCATTAGCGCACATGTGCATTACATCGACTTTTATTTTTTATTTTTTGCATATAATACAACACTACTTCACATATATAATACACAAATATTGAATATATGCAATTACACACTGTTTAACATAAAAAAAACATAGTAATACACATGTGTAATACAACAGTATCGCGCAGTAATACGTATGTGCATTACATCGTTTTTTTAATTTTTTCGAGTGAAGCGTAACAAAATATAAGAAGAATGACAAAAACAGAAATTTGAAAATATTTTTTTATTTTTAATTAAAAATAATTCTTTAGGGTTTTTAAGTTTTCTCTCTAAGGTAAGTTTTCTCTTGATACTCTTTATATATATATATATATATATATATCTGTGTGTGTGTATTTTAGTTACCTTTTAATTGTAATATGTAATGTCTCTATTGGTTTGCCTACCTATCCAAAACTAGGGATGGCAATAAATCCCGAACCCGATAGGAAAACCGGAAAGCCGATATAATTGGGACGGGTAATACATGACCCATTAGGGTTTGGGACGGGTTTTGTGACAACTGCCCAATCCGACCCGACCCAGGTACCCGTTTTCGAATCCGATTCTTTTTATGATTTAAAATTTGATTATTAATCTTTGTAAATTTAACATTAAATAAATTATATATATATATTTTGTTTATAATACTTACTAATAATAATAATTTCTTTCCGCCGTCCCGCCTCTTTCTCTCTCTTATCGCCGTCCCGCCTCTTTCTCTCTTTCGTCGCCGTCCTGCCTCCCTTCTCTTTCTTGTCGCCGTCCGGCCCCTCTGCTTAACCCTTTAGCCTTGAACCCCCCTTTTTCTCTTCTTTGCTTGTCCTTTGGTTCTTCCCGCCTAAGGATGTCTGCGCAGCTCCACGCGCCAGACTCTTTTCAAGGAAGCCTGCGCGAAGACCAGCTGTTCCTGCGATACGCGAGACGAACTCTTCTCGCAGCGCGCTAAGAATGGTAGCTCTTCTCGCAGCGCGCTAAGAATTGTAGTTCTTCTCGCAGCGCGTTAAGGATTGTAGTTCTTCCCGCGACGCGCTAAGAATTGTAGTTCTTCTCGCAGCGAGCTAAGAATTGTAGTTCTTCTCGCAGCGCGCTAAGAATTGTAGTTCTTCTCGCGACGCGCTAAGAATGGTAGTTCTTCCCGCGACGCGCTAAGAATGGTAGTTCTTCCCGCGACAAGCTAAGGTTTGTTCTGTCTGCCTTCGCCCTCGCGCGTGCGCTCAAGTTTTCTCGCGCTAGACCTTAAGTCTTTTCTTCTGTTTAGGTCAGCCTGTATGCTTTTGAGATATCTTATCTTTTGTTTGAGCTCTTTAGGTCAGTTCCGACATCTGTCCGAAAAGCCACTTTCGGCGCAGCATGCGCACCAATCCTATTGGTTGACAGAAAAAGTGACTGACATAATCTTTTGAAATCTTCTTTTGCTTGTCTTGAACAGTGTTTTATCTGACTCCTCCCATGCTTTGACCTGTACCTGTCAGCTTTTTCCCCATCCCCTGCAGCTGCCGGCATATCTTTTGATATCTTTTGCTTTTGTTTTCTTGTGCTTTTTAATATCTTTTGCCTGATTTGAGAAGATCTTTTCCTCCTTTTTAGGGATTGTGTTCCCTAGGGTTTTCCTATAAATAAAACTATTTTCTTTTAACACTACACACACTACACTTAAACACTCCCCAAATCTCTCCCTTTGCTCTCTGCCGTAGTTCCTCAGCAGCGCTACCCCTCTCTTTGCCTCCGTCTTCTCTTTTGCTCTGCCCAGAAATCTCGGTAAATATATATATTTTGTTTTAATTTGTTTAACTAACAAATCGATACTATATTCAAGACATAAAAACCAATCGTTAAACCAATAAACCTTTTATTTATAGGTTAACTTGTGCTTGTTTAAAAGTTGGTTCTTGCATTATCTTTCTTCGCGCAGTTTACAAGTGAGTAATCTCGTACCTAATCCCCTTTTATTTTTAACGTTTTGGGATGTTCATGTGTTCGTACAACTTGAGTCTTAAACTTGTTTATGAAACTTATGTGCGCAAAACCCCATGTGTTATGGACGTTTACTTGGCTGTTTATTTGTATGTGTGACTCATTAACCGCTTTGACGGCCTATTCCGAAGTTTTCATGGATCCATTAGATGAACACGGGAGACCTATCGTTTACGGTTTTCTTGTTTTATTACACATGCACGAATGTTTTCTTGTTTTTGTGCTCAATTGGGAGCACGGATTGAACTATGAGCTATGATCTAAGGCTTGATCACAATCTGATTACACCCTATGTTAAACCCCAGTTATGCACATGTTGCGCACAGTGTTTGTATTATCTATTTATATCTATTAAACTTGATTTCTCACCGACACGCAAGTGTTGACGTTTTATTTTAACACATGTTCAGGTTTGCTGTAGCTGCTTTTGGGAATCTCTTGGACGCGTAGGATGTTTTCTTTTTGTTTGGACCTAGATTAAAATGTAACAAGACAAGTTATGTTATTTGAATATTTTAAGTTATGATATGATTTATGTTACTTTATGTCGTGTTCTGCGCGTGCGCAATGAAATGTATTTATTAAATATTGACACCCAAATAGTGTCACGAGTAATGAAACAATACGTGGCGCCCCGATGTATAATCCGCCATCGGTCGGGGTGTTACAGATTGGTATCAGAGCTCCGTGACTTTAGGATAGGTGGTTAGACGTAACGACCTAAAATACCTAAGAGTCCCTCCTCGCGCATGAGAAATATCTCATGTTTGCGCGCTAATTGTTATTTACTCGATATTTATAAAATATGCTTGCGTATATGCAGCACATGATTTCATATTTATTTCGCGATCTTTCGATTTTTATTGAATTTCAATTTATTTCTTACTTACATATTCGTTTGTTGTGGGGATTGAAAATCCGAGAAGTCATGGTGGTACATGAATAGTTGATTTTCACTTACCATTAACTTTATGTTTTAAATTGAAGATTTGAAAAGTCATGGTGATACATGAATTGTCAATCTCCAATATTCATTTGCTCGATATTTTAATTTGAAGATTTGAAAAGTCATGGTGATACATGAATTGTCAACCTTCAATGCTCGTTTACTCGATATTTTAAATTGAGAATTCGGAAAGTCATGGTGATGCATGAATTGTCGATTTTCAATTCATCACCTGTATTAAGTTTGCATTTAAATTCATATTTTTACTTCAAAATTTGATAGCACATGACTCCGCAAAACAAGCTTTACGACGATATACTTTGCGCTAAAACGATTTCCCATACCAAGATATTAACAAAAATTAAAACTTTTATAGAATGCCTCCGCTATCTCGCCGTCATCAGAGGAGAGAAGCCTCGCGCAGACGTAGGCAGCAACGTTCCCAGGAAATGGCCGCCGCGATAGCCCAAGCCTTAAACCAAAATAATCCCAACCCCTCCAGATACAATATTAAATCCTTTAATGCGGGTAACCCTCCGAAATTCACAGGGCTTGAAGGAGCCACCGTAATGCTTCAATGGCTCGAGAAAATTGAGAACACTTTCCTCCATACCCAATGCCCTCCAGACCGACGAACCTTATACGCCTCAAGTGTCCTAGAATCAAGGGCGCTTACTTGGTGGAATGGAGTAGCTCACGCGCGTGGCGCAGAAGCTGCTTCTAGCATGCTCTGGGAGGAATTCAAGGAACTTCTGACTAGAGAATTCTGCCCTCCCAACGAAATAAAGTGCCTTGAGGAGGAATTTTGGAACTTGAAGCAGTACAGTGGCGAAGCGCGCGAGTACGCTATGCGCTTCCACGAACTTAGTTTGCTTGTCCCACACCTAGTTACCCCTTCCCGCCGAGCCATCGAGAAGTTTCTTGGAGGTCTTCCCATGGAAATTCAAGATTCTGTATGGGCCAGGAACCCAGCAACCATCTCTGACGCCATCGAGTTGGCCGCTGTGCTCAGCGACAACCATGTCAGGGCAGGAACCCTGTTCCTGCGGGGAGCCGAAAAGACCAAACTCACCAAGACTGTCCCAGAACCAACAGAAACCAAGCCAGAACCCTCAAACCGTAACAACCTCAAGCGTAAGCGCAAATCCAATCATCAAACCTACGCGCTTACCAACCCACCCGTTGTCCAGCAACCCGCCTACCAACCTCCAGTACACACTCCTAACCCACTGTCAACTTACCCAACACTCCCTGTAGTCCATAACTATGCCTTAACCAATCCCGCACTCCCTGCCCCGTCAACTAAAAAACCTTACACAGGAAACCAACCCTTTTGCCCAACCTGTAGACTTCACCATCCAACTCAAGTCCCGTGTCGACAATGTAACCGATGTGGCCGTACTGGTCACACTGCTGAGAACTGTAGAGTCCTTCCCGCCAACCCAATCGCGCAAACACCACCAACTTACCCGCTAAACCCACAACCAACATACCCTAATCCACGACCCAGGTCGTGCTATAACTGCGGTGACCCCAGTCATTTCCGGAACGCGTGCCCGAGACTGCAAGTACAAATTACCCAAGCTAATCCAGTTAACCAAATTTCAAACCAAGTGTCGCGCGGCCGAGCTTTTAATATAACCGCGCACCAAGCGCAAGCGAATAATGACGTGGTTAATGGTACATTTTTACTTAACGGACAATATGCATCTATACTTTTTGATACTGGCGCCGATAGAAGTTTTATTTCTCACGCATTTGAACAAAAACTTGCGCGACCGCGAGTAAACTTAAACGAAAACTTTTCAGTTTAATTGGCTAATGGTGAAACTATTTTAATAAACTCCGTGATCAAAGATTGCACGCTTAACCTTAATGAACATGATTTTCTAATCGACCTCATTCCCATGCCTCTTGGAAGTTTTGATGTGATTATTGGAATGGACTGGCTCACGCAAAATCGCGCCGAAGTAATCTGCGCCAAGAAGTTGATTCGCATTCCTCGGGAAAATGGTGAAAATCTTCATATCTATGGCGAGAAACCATCTAACGGTCTTAAACTTATGTCATGCTCTGAAGCCCGGAGACTTTTGCGGAAGAAATGTGTCGCGTTCTTAGCCCATGTGGTCAAACCCGATGAAGGAAAGAAGAAACTTCATGAAATCCCCATCGTGCGTGACTTTCCTGAAGTCTTTCCCGATGATCTTTCTGGTTTACCTCCCGCTCGGGAAGTCGAGTTTCAGTTGATCTTGTCCCTGGTGCTTCCCCCGTAGCCAAATCTCCTTATCGTCTTGCACCCGCTGAAATGCAAGAATTAGCAAGTCAACTTCAAGAGTTGACCGATAAAGGATTCATTCGCCCTAGCTCTTCGCCATGGGGTGCTCCGGTGTTGTTCGTTAAAAAGAAAGACGGTTCGTTTCGTATGTGTATCGATTACCGCGAGCTGAACAAGCTCACCATTAAGAACCGGTATCCCTTACCGCGTATTGACGACCTCTTTGACCAACTCCAAGGTGCCTCTTGTTTCTCCAAAATCGATCTCCGTTCGGGCTATCACCAGTTGCGTATCCGCGAAGAGGATATTCCCAAGACTGCTTTTCGAACCCGCTACGGTCATTTTGAATTCTTGGTCATGCCCTTCGGTTTAACCAACGCACCCGCCGTCTTCATGGATCTAATGAACCGGGTGTGTAGGCCTTTCTTGGACCAACTCGTGATCGTGTTTATCGATGACGTTCTGGTGTATTCCAAAACCAAGGCCGAGCATGAGCAACATCTTCGGTTGGTGTTGCAAAAGCTTCGAACCGAACAACTCTATGCCAAACTCTCCAAGTGTGAATTCTGGTCGGATGAAGTACAGTTTCTTGGTCATGTTGTAAACAAGATGGGTATTCATGTCGACCCATCCAAAATTGAAGCAATCAAGAACTGGGTTACACCATCCACTCCTACCGAAATCCGTTCCTTTTTGGGCTTAGCTGGTTACTACCGGCGATTCATTTCGAACTTCTCGAAAATCGCCTTGCCTTTAACAGCATTAACGCACAAAGGCAAACCGTATCTTTGGGGCTCTAAGCAAGAAGAAGCTTTTCAAACGCTCAAGCAATTGTTGTGCGAAGCTCCTGTTCTAGCGTTACCTGAGGGTACTGACGACTTTGTCGTTTATTGTGATGCCTCCAACCAAGGTCTCGGTTGTGTACTTATGCAACGAGGCAAGGTTATCGCTTATGCGTCTAGGCAACTTAAAATTCATGAAAAGAATTATACGACTCACGACCTCGAACTTGGTGCAGTTGTATTTGCCTTAAAAATCTGGAGACACTACCTCTATGGGACTAAGTGCATCATCTACACCGACCATAAAAGCCTCCAGCACATTTTTGATCAAAAGGAACTTAACATGAGACAACGCCGATGGAACGAACTCATCAGCGATTACGATTGTGAGATCCGATATCACCCTGGAAAGGCTAATGTGGTAGCCGATGCGCTCAGCCGCAAACCCAGCCAACTTAACTGTATCTTGCCGCGCACGCAGCTTCGCTTCGCGCCGATCCAAAACGATCTTGAATCGCGCATTCGCGACGCGCAGCGCGCATCGATCAGCAAAGGCAACCTACGCGCCGAGTTAGCGTGTGGTGCAGAAGTACATCTAGTCCCTAACCTGAATGGAATCCTCTGTTATCTCAATCGCATCTGGATCCCCAATGATGAGAACCTTCGCTCTGTCATACTCAGTGAAGCGCACAAAACTCGGTATTCTGTTCATCCTGGTGCTGACAAAATGTACAAAGATTTGCGCCTTTCTTATTGGTGGCCTGGTATGAAAAAGGATATTGCTGTGTTCGTAGCTAAATGCCTAACTTGTTCTAAGGTAAAAGCTGAACATCAACGCCCATCTGGTTTGCTCGAACAACCTGAAATTCCTACGTGGAAATGGGAAAGTATAGCAATGGACTTTATCACCAAGTTACCCTTGACCGCAAGCAAACATGATAGCATTTGGGTAATAGTGGATCGATTGACTAAGTCTGCCCACTTTCTACCCATTCGTGAAACCTACCGTGTTGAACAACTTGCGCATCTATATGTCAAGGAAATTGTCTGCCGTCATGGTACTCCTTTGAGCATCATATCCGATCGCGATGGCCGTTTTATATCTCGCTTTTGGAAATCTCTCCAATCTGCGTTAGGAACTCGTTTGGACATGAGTACTGCATATCATCCTCAGACTGACGGACAGTCTGAGCGAACCATCCAAACCCTTGAGGATATGCTTCGATCTTGCGTTCTTGATTTTGGAGGTAATTGGGATTCACACCTACCTCTGATCGAGTTCTCTTATAATAACAGCTATCATTCCAGCATCGGTATGGCCCCATTTGAAGCACTTTACGGTCGAAAGTGCCGCTCGCCGATTTGTTGGAACGAAGTGGGTGAAGTTCAAATCACAGGACCCGAACTAGTTCAAGAGACAACCGATAAAATCGCTAAGATCCGTGATCATCTGCTGACTGCCAGAAGCCGACAGAAGAGTTACGCAGATCGCAGGCGGAAGCCTCTTGAATTTCTAGTTGGTGATCTTGTTCTCCTCAAAGTGTCGCCCTGGAAGGGTGTTGTCCGCTTTGGGAAGAAAGGTAAGCTTGCACCTCGTTATGTTGGTCCATTCAAGATTCTTGCGAGGGTGGGAAAAGTTGCCTACAAGCTTGTCCTACCGCCCGCGCTCAGCAATGTGCATCCAACTTTCCATGTATCCAATCTCAAGAAATGTTTAGCTGACGAGAACCTCCACATACCACTTGATGAAGATCAAGTACCCGCATCTCTTCTCTGCGCAACCTACTTCGAGATAAATTTCGGGACGAAATTTCTTAAAGTAGGGGAGACTGTGACAACTGCCCAATCCGACCCGACCCAGGTACCCGTTTTCGAATCCGATTCTTTTTATGATTTAAAATTTGATTATTAATCTTTGTAAATTTAACATTAAATAAATTATATATATATATATTTTTTATATTACTTACTAATAATAATAATTTCTTTCCGCCGTCCCGCCTCTTTCTCTCTCTTATCGCCGTCCCGCCTCTTTCTCTCTTTCGTCGCCGTCCTGCCTCCCTTCTCTTTCTTGTCGCCGTCCCGCCCCTCTGCTTAACCCTTTAGCCTTGAACCCCCCTTTTTCTCTTCTTTGCTTGTCCTTTGGTTCTTCCCGCCTAAGGATGTCTGCGCAGCTCCACGCGCCAGACTCTTTTCAAGGAAGCCTGCGCGAAGACCAGCTGTTCCTGCGATACGCGAGACGAACTCTTCTCGCAGCGCGCTAAGAATGGTAGCTCTTCTCGCAGCGCGCTAAGAATTGTAGTTCTTCTCGCAGCGCGTTAAGGATTGTAGTTCTTCCCGCGACGCGCTAAGAATTGTAGTTCTTCTCGCAGCGCGCTAAGAATTGTAGTTCTTCTCGCAGCGCGCTAAGAATTGTAGTTCTTCCCGCGACGCGCTAAGAATGGTAGTTCTTCCCACGACGCGCTAAGGTTTGTTCTGTCTGCCTTCGCCCTCGCGCGTGCGCTCAAGTTTTCTCGCGCTAGACCTTAAGTCTTTTCTTCTGTTTAGGTCAGCCTGTATGCTTTTGAGATATCTTATCTTTTGTTTGAGCTCTTTAGGTCAGTTCTGACATCTGTCCGAAAAGCCACTTTCGGCGCAGCATGCGCACCAATCCTATTGGTTGACAGAAAAAGTGACTGACATAATCTTTTGAAATCTTCTTTTGCTTGTCTTGAACAGTGTTTTATCTGACTCCTCCCATGCTTTGACCTGTACCTGTCAGCTTTTTCCCCATCCCCTGCAGCTGCCGGCATATCTTTTGATATCTTTTGCTTTTGTTTTCTTGTGCTTTTTAATATCTTTTGCCTGATTTGAGAAGATCTTTTCCTCCTTTTTAAGGATTGTGTTCCCTAGGGTTTTCCTATAAATAAAACTATTTTCTTTTAACACTACACACACTACACTTAAACACTCCCCAAATCTCTCCCTTTGCTCTCTGCCGTAGTTCCTCAGCAGCGCCACCCCTCTCTTTGCCTCCGTCTTCTCTTTTGCTCTGCCCAGAAATCTCGGTAAATATATATATTTTGTTTTAATTTGTTTAACTAACAAATCGATACTATATTCAAGACATAAAAACCAATCGTTAAACCAATAAACCTTTTATTTATAGGTTAACTTGTGCTTGTTTAAAAGTTGGTTCTTGCATTATCTTTCTTCGCGCCGTTTACAAGTGAGTAATCTCGTACCTAATCCCCTTTTATTTTTAACGTTTTGGGATGTTCATGTGTTCGTACAACTTGAGTCTTAAACTTGTTTATGAAACTTATGTGCGCAAAACCCCATGTGTTATGGACGTTTACTTGGCTGGTTATTTGTATGTGTGACTCATTAACCGCTTTGACGGCCTATTCCGAAGTTTTCATGGATCCATTAGATGAACACGGGAGACCTATCGTTTACGGTTTTCTTGTTTTATTACACATGCACGAATGTTTTCTTGTTTTTGTGCTCAATTGGGAGCACGGATTGAACTATGAGCTATGATCTAAGGCTTGATCACAATCTGATTACACCCTATGTTAAACCCCAGTTATGCACATGTTGCGCGCAGTGTTTGTATTATCTATTTATATCTATTAAACTTGATTTCTCACCGACACGCAAGTGTTGACGTTTTATTTTAACACATGTTCAGGTTTGCTGTAGCTGCTTTTGGGAATCTCTTGGACGCGTAGGATGTTTTCTTTTTGTTTGGACCTAGATTAAAATGTAACAAGACAAGTTATGTTATTTGAATATTTTAAGTTATGATATGATTTATGTTACTTTATGTCGTGTTCTGCGCGTGCGCAATGAAATGTATTTATTAAATATTGACACCCAAATAGTGTCACGAGTAATGAAACAATACGTGGCGCCCCGATGTATAATCCGCCATCGGTCGGGGTGTTACAGGTTTGGGATTAGTTTTGAAATTTTTAATGGGTTTGGGACGGGTTTGGGATTGGCAACATACCTAATTACCTGATAACATTGACCCATTTACCCAATTATATACCCGATGTACCTAACATAACTTTTTCTATATTTATATATAGTATACTTAAAATATTTTAAATATATTATTTATTGAAACTTCTTTATGATAATTTTTGAGACATTTTATTTTTATGGTAATCATTATTTGTAATCGATGTGTTACATCTTGTCAAAACCGATAGAAACCCGACGGGTTTTGGGTTTGGGAACCCAATGAGTATTTTGATAAAACATGATTAGAAACCCGAAACCCGATTGGAAAACCTGAAACCCGACGGGTAGTTACCCGATTAAAATCTGATGAGTTTGGGACTGGTTTGGGACAAGCTTTCATAATCGGGTATGGGTTTGGGAATGCCTAAACCGGACCCAAACCCGACCCATTGCCATCCCTATCCAAAACTAATCAAAGTATTCAGTTGAAATAAAGTTGCATAATTGAACAGACCACAAGTATGAAATGACAATTTGCTCAAAAGAGAAAGTTAATAAAACAATTGAAATTACTAATGTGCCCCTGACTTAGCGGACAAAATAGACGGGGTTAGAAAAAATTACTAAAATTGCAAGTTTTAGAAAAGTGAGGTAGTTATTTGTAATAAAATAAAAAACGGTACTAAATTTGTGTAATTGAACAAACCACAGGTACTAAAATGGCATTTAACTCTATAAATTAAAACAGACGTTATGATATATTTTTTACCCACATTTCGATGTAAATTTTACTAGAATGATGGAATCAACTCCTTAATTATCTCACGAGTCCCTGAATGCCTTGTTCAGAGAAAACCAAATGTCCGGCAGTCGATGCTATCCTCGTTCAGTTAAAACCGAAGCGACCGTTTTTAAATGAGCAAATGGAGCCTACAGGGAGAAAAAGAAGAGCAGAATGATGGAATCACCTCTTTAATTATCCCACGATTCTCTAATAATCTCGTTTAGTTGATACAAAAGTCCAACAGACACTACTAGTCTTGTTCAGTGAAAACAGAAGCGATGGTTTTTAAACGAACAAATGAAATACCAAATGAACAAATAGAGACCACAACGAGTAAAAAAAGACTAGAATGGGGGAATCACATCCTTAATCATCCCATGAATCTCTAATCATCCCGTTCAGTTATACAAAAGCCTGACAGTCGCTGCTGGCCTCGTTTAGTGAAAACAGAATATGCAGTTTTCAAACGAACAAATGGAGACCGCAACGAGTAAAAGACTAGAATGACGAAATCACTTCCTCAATCATCCCACGAGTCCCTAAATGCCTCATTCGGTGAAAACCAAGAGCTCGATAGTCGATGCTAGCTCGTTTAGTTAAACCCGAAGTGACCGTTTTCAAACGAACAAATGGAGACTACAATGAGTAAAAGAAGACTAGAATGATGGAATCACCTCTTTAACCACCCCTTGAGTCTCTAATGACCCCGTTGAGTTAATAAAAAATCCCGAAAATAGCTACTGACCTCGTTCAGTGAAAACAGAAGATGCAGTTTTCAAACGAACAAATGAAAGCTCAAACGAACAAATGGAAACCGCAACGAGTAAAAGAAGACTAGAATGGCGAATTCACTACCTTAATCATCCCACGAGTCCCTGAATGCCTCGTTCAGTGAAAACCAAAAGCCCGATAGTCGATTCTAGCCTCGTTTAGTTAAAACTGGAGCGACCATTTTCAAACGAATAAATAAAAGCTCAAACGAACAAATGGAGACTACAATGAGTAAAAGAAAACTAGAAGGACGGAATCACCTCTTTAACCACCACTTGAGTCTCTAATAACCTCGTTCAATTGTTACAAAAGCCTACAGTCGCTGCAAGCCTCGTTCAGTTAAAACCGAAGCGACCATTTTCAAACTAACAAATGAAAGCTCAAACGAACAAACGGAGACTACAACGAGTAAAAGAAGGCTAGAATGATGGAATCACCTATTTAACCACCCCTTGAGTCTCTATGACCCCGTTCAGTTATTACAAAAGCCCGAAAGTCGCTGCTAGCCTCGTTCAGTTAAAACCGAAGCGACCGTTTTCAAAAGAACAAATGAAAGCTCAAACGAACAAATGGAGACTACAATGAGTAAAAGAAGACTAGAATGATGGAATCACCTATTTAACCACCCCTGAGTCTCTCATGACCCCGTTCAGTTAATACGAAAGCCTAAAAATCGCTGCTGCTTGTTCAGTGAAAACAGAAGATGCAGTTTTCAAAAGAACATATGAAGGCCCAAACGAACAAATGTAGACCGCAACGAGTAAAAGAAGACTAGAATGACGAAATCACTTCCTTAATCATCCCACGAGTCCCTGAATGCGTCGTTCAGTGAAAAGCAAATGCCCGATTGTCGATGCTAGCCTCGTTCAGTTAAAACCGAAGCGACCGTTTTCAAACGAACAAATGAAAGCTCAAACGAACAAATGGAGACTATAACGAGCAAAAGAATACTAGAATGACGGAATCACCTCTTTAACCACCCCTTGAGTCTCTAATGACCCTGTTTAGTTATTACAAAAGCCCGACAGTCGCTGCTAGCCTCGTTCGGTTAAAGCCGAAGCGATCGTTTTCAAACTAACAAATGAAAGCCCAAACGAACAAATGGAGACCGCAACGAGTAAAAGAAGACTAGAATGACGGGATCACCTCCTTAATCATCCCACGAGTTCCTGAAGGCCTTGTTCAATGAAAACCAAAAGCCCGACAGTCGATGCTAGCCTCGTTCGATTAAAACCAAAGCGACAGTTTTCAAGCAAACAAATCAAAGTATTCGGTTGTAATAAATTCTAAAAATCGTTCTCTCAATCAACATGATCTGCATCTATAATATTCATGTATTTTAGGCCCATTCGTCAGCCAGATAATTTTAGATTATTGGGAACAAAACAATTAAACTTGATAGTCTGATATATTTCTATAATATTCATGTATTTGTAAGTTTTGTATTAAACCAAAAATCAAAAATAAAATAACCTATAGATGTTTATATTTGCATTAGCTTTGAGTACTCGGGTCAACCCGAATTAGGATATTTCAACCCAAATACCGACCCAACTATTTTATCTCGGGTTCTGGTTAGAAGTTTAATCAGAGCGGATAAAATCCGGGTCGGGTTATTCGGGCCTGGGGTCGGTTCAGGTTGGGTTTGGTATTCAGGTTTGGTTAAAAAAACATACCCCTAATATATATGCTATGTGAAGTTAAATGACGTGAATATATATACATCATGCCATAAAATACTTATTTCTTAAAATCAATCACCATAATATATTTGGTGAATTAAACAATTGAAAATAATTAATAATATTAAGTATATCTTTATAATATTAAAAAATATATATATTTGATAATGATAATATATGTTTTGCAAAAAATCAAAATTAAGTCTCCATAGTGTAATTGCAATTCAAGTTTCAAGCCCAAGACTGGACCTAGAAAACCAAAGCCCAGGTAACTTGATTAGACCAAAGGTATATATTTATCTTACCGTCATGTTATACTTTACAGAATTAACAATACAGTCAAGATGTCAATTCGCTCTTGTATCAATAGTCAAGATGTCAACTCGCTCACTTTATTTGGCGGTTTGTACTTTGTAGTTTCATTTTTCTTATACTTTCAGGCCTCTTGCGTCTTGTAAGTTGTCCATTTTTTCTTTGTTTATAACATATTGCCTTTTCAAAAAAAAAGTTATAAATTCCGAATTAGGCTGACCATAAGATATATCTTTTCTTTCACCAAAATAATTAGTTATAATTATACCAAGTATAGTGGTATAAAAATTAAATATTTTACCAAATGTTTTTTGACCTAGTACCAGCGTGTTAGATAGCGTGTTAGATAAGTCTTGTCTTCCCAAATGTCCCATAAATAGCGTGTTAGATAGCGTGTTAGATAAGTCTTGTCTTCCCAAATGTCCCATAAATATCCATTGATATCAAGTTGCGCTGCAACCCTTCTTTTGAATGACAAATACGATACTACTAAAAACAAAGTTACAGTTCTTTGGCGTTGATATGTTCCTGAAAACGTCCCATGAGTGATATATAAAAAAACATTTAGAAAAATAATTAAATAAATAGCTTTCTGAAGTTGTAACCCTTTAGATCATCCCAAGCTTATTTTAATTTTCAAATCAATTGGACTCATCTTATGTTCTTGATAAAATTTTTAGTTATAATTTTTATAGAAATTAGAATATAATTCGACTTACTATTTTTTAAACTTTATATCAAAATCACTTGATATCAAGACCATCCTCTCACACCGATAACTTGTGGGCAGTGTCTCTCCACCATGCCAAAAATTTCATGGGTGGCCTTCCAACTCTCCTCCTCTCTCAAACTTCCCCTCCTCACGCTTATAAAAACAAATTTTTATCTCCTCGTTATGTTCGTCTCGTCCATTGAAGCTCCTAATGTCTTATATGTTGAGCCACATAACTTTCATGAAGATCAGCCAAAACACGAGGACATAGCCAAAAAATGCATTTTTATAGATGTGCAAGATAACTAAGTTTCTCACATCAAGAAGCTATATTATTTTTTTGAATGGCCGTCAAGAAGATACATGCAGGACACATTTTTAACAATAGATGAAAGATGATAGTTAATTAAATCTCCGTTTTGAATCTTACATGAAGGATTACAATTTATGAATGACTCATTCGAAACTTAATTTCATACGTAACAAATAGCCTTTTTTTTCTTATTATAACTTCTATTAGTGTTATTAAATCAATAGTTATTTACATTATGCTACTTTTTCTTTATGTAATGCATGTTTAACTCATTTTCATGTAACATGTTTCTTCAACTTTTCCTTGCAATTATTTGTTTGAAATTCAAAACATTACAAACAATAAAGAGACATATATTGTTCCTGGACAATATTGCATGCACGAGCGTAAATATGATGTACATACGTACCTACATGCATGCATGCATACATACATACTATATACATAAATACATATACATACTTGCATGCAAGCTATTATTTATTACACACCAAATTGATAAGGCTTAGTTTGATATTGATTGCATAGTTTATTTTTGTCTCTTTTTAACGTCATGTAAGCATCATACTTTTTATATATATAAAAGATACACGAATATAACCCTGAAAAACAAGACAGGAAAGAAGAAAAACAACACTTATTTTTCATTTGAATTGAATGAATACAAAACAAATCTTAGACCAATATTTGTTCTAAGCTGCAATAGGGAGACAATTCATGTTTGAATTGTTAGTTGGTCCAATCTAATGGTCTTTTTGCACATAACCCATTGGGGGCGGGCCCATCCAATTCTAACATGCTCTTGTTTTTTTTTTCTTTCTTAGTAAAGTCTTTCATGTGTCAAATATTTTATATTAGTAGGGCAAAGGGTCAAAATTGCTTTGTCCTCTCATACATTCATTTACTTAAATGGTGGGACACTCTTTCACCCTCTCACATTCATGTGTTTTTGCCTGGACATATGTAAATGTTAACAGACGAAGTATAGTTTGAAAACCCTCTTAAATTGAGAAAACTTGTGAAAACTCTATGTAAAATCGTTGTTTTTTTTGTTACATGTAATATATGTTATTACATTTAATACAAAACATCGAAAACATAAAAAAATGTTTTGCTATTTTTTTACATTTTTTTAGTAATTTTTATATATGTTTTCAGAAGAGAGAAAATGTAAATAAACTTTTACATTTTTTATTAACTTTAATTGTGAACCACAAGATTTATTCTTTAATTAAAAACATGTGGTTAAGAATGAGTTTCTAGAGTTTTCACAACTTAAGTGGGTTTTTATTTTAACCTAACCCTTTATCAATGTTAATATGCTTATAAGGAAAAGTAACACTTTGTGAGTTAAGTTATAATTATGACTAATATTTTAAAAACCAAGCTTTCCTGTTTGGTATTTTTATAAACATTTTATTTATGATCCATCATTTTATAATTTATTTGGAGTATGGAAATCTAACCTTAAATAAGTTCACATGTTTGAGAGTAATTATGACAAGCAATTAGTGTAAAAACTCATTAGGATCTTAAAATGTGCATGTCTCATATCTTTAATGATTCCCTTCTCATCATCAAATTTAATGAATACTAAGTATCTTCCTACTGATTACATGTTTCTTTTCATATATTAAAAATGTTTTCTTTAGATTTCTTTGGTAGAAAAGTATATATTGTTGTCAAAAATATTATTATTATAAAAGTTTTAACATTGTGCTTTAATCTTATGAATTTCACTATTATAAACTAGGTTGTTCAAATAGATCATCCTTTAAAGTTTGTTTGAAAAAAGTCTGCTCGAACAGTTATGATTTGGGCAAGTACAAACATACCTTGACATCTGAAACATTAAAATTGGGTCACACTTTAGATAAAATTGTATCCGCACCGAATAAGAGAAGTGCTCAAGTTATCGGCTCAGTTGAGTATTTTGAGCCAAAACAAGTTGGCTCACTTACTTTCAAGTACAAGTCCAAACTGACTATGTTCGACTCCACTCGACTCATAAACAACCCAATTATAAATACTCATTTCAAAGTTATAATATTAATGATATATAAAATTTGAAAGGTTTTGACCAAACAAATAATTCATTCATGTTAACTTACATCATAAATATAAATGATTCATTCAACTTAACACATCTATTTAAAAAAAACACCAAATGGACTTGTTGTGCAAGTTTAGGAGTGGATATACAATGTGAAAGTTAACATATCTAATAAAAACTTAATAACAAATTAATATTTTAAAAAATATTATACTACAAATTAATATGTCACACACACCACTAAAGAAGTATTTATTTATTTAAAATACACAAGTATCGAGCGAATATTTTTTTGGCCTCGACAAAGATCTTTAAAATGTCTTTTCCTGGGTTTAAATTATAATATTATTCATTAGTTAAATATTGAAAATTGGAAATAATTGCTAAAAAAGAAAAGGCTGGGGGTGTCAGTGATTGAATGAAAACATGAGATGCAAAATCTTCTATGCTCTTTCTGACTATGTCTCCTGCTGTATATGACCACAAGAATCTTCACTTCTTTCACATTTAACCACAACCCAGAACCCTTATATTCCTCTAAAATGATTACATTTTTATAAAAATAAAATGATTCCTTAAAGAAAAATTGGGTTTTATTAATCCTATATTCTCTAGCTGATACTTATCCCACCTCAAAAACTTCTTGTCACGGG
Source organism: Bidens hawaiensis (assembly GCF_021521415.1). Lineage (NCBI taxonomy): Eukaryota > Viridiplantae > Streptophyta > Magnoliopsida > Asterales > Asteraceae > Bidens > Bidens hawaiensis. The sequence continues at coordinate 239,905 of NW_027492062.1, forward strand.
GCCACGTACATTTCATATTATTTGTTTTCATTGAACCTCCGTTAGAAAAAATGTAATAAACATTATCGTTATATTCTTTTATCGGCTAATCCTTCATAAAACCACAAGCATCAATGAAACTTTGATCCATATGAATGCATAAATCATAAGGCATCTAATGCAATGGCATGAGACATGTGACTAGAATGGAGGTGATTCATGTATTCATACATGCATAACTCATTATTTCCTCATTTTAACTTTAATTCATTAAATGTTAATTTTATGGAAAATTGATTGTGTCCTGCTTTGGATTCTAGATTTGGGGTAAAGGGTATGATAAATAGAGGAATTATATCATCATCATCGTACTCAGTGTATCCCACTAATAGCAAAGCTATGGTAGGGTCTGAGGAGGGTAAGATGTAGACAATCTTACCTCTACTCCATAGGAATAGAGAGGCTGCTTTCAGTGAGACCCCCTGCTCGATAGTGGTTTTGCATCAAGCCTTGGACATAAAGCACATAACACTCAACCACCAAACCCCAGCCGATTGGTGCATGTACCCTTGTCTTTCGGTTATCAACGCCACCACATGATGCCTGATTAACCTTCCGCCGCTTTTAACGCTATTTTCACGAAATTAGTAAAATAACGTCAAAATTAGTGCAATTTCACTTTTGCCCACCCAAAGGCCCACACATATATACATTATATGCGCGCACCGCAAACAGGGCATTAAACATTCAAATTATCTTAGGATATAACTAGCCTATGATTATGATATAAATCATTCAAACATGCATATTATCTTATATCATGAAAGGTATGATTACTTGGAGCCACCTTTTTCATCCCACTAGCTAAAAATGCAGTCACATTACTTGATGACTGTAAATATATATAAGTTAGGAAAATATAGTTTATCTTAAAAAAATACAATACAGAAAGAAAATAAATAAATAAATAAAACAAAAATATATGTATCATTTAGCTATAGGTTTAAGTTTTAACGACCTAATTCTCGAACTTACCATAGTTAAACTGACGAAACCAAACTAGATGTATGTGGTTTAATTAGTTAAACTGACCTATCCAACCTAGCTGGTTTGTTTGTGCCAGATTTTAAAACTAATATTACTAGTTCTACTATATTTTTTGTTTGCACGAGCTAGCTCAGGTGATCAGGGAGTTTTCATAAGGTTTCGTCTTATAGAGGTCCCGAGTTTGATCCTCACACGTGTATGCTACTTACTAGAAAGAATACCATTATAAAAGGATTCAAAATCAGATAAGAAGTGGCTGCTATAAGCGCTTTCATTCGAAGACCTAAACTGATTTTACAAAATCAAGGACGGTGAAAATAAGTCTATCAAAAGCTAGTGATAAACTTACCTTTTTAGTTAACAAAATACACATCTTTTAAAAAAGTAAAAAGACAAAATTACACTTTTAATATATTTATAATTTACACATTTACCTTTTACCCATGAAAAAACAATATACAATTATGGTAAGTGTAATAAACTTAAAGTGACGTATGTTTAAAGTTCATTTAGTTACCTGCACATCAACTATTCAACTGGCAATGCATTCTTTTCACCATATGATTTCTTATCCTAAGAGTCTTACAATTAGACCATGTGTCTTATTCTGATTAGCCACCAATCACCAATACTATTAAATAAAATGAACATTAATGAGCGTAGTTTGGGATCTCTTATCCTGGACAGTGACAATATGTCTAAAAACCGGTTTAAAGTTTGAGAGCATGCAGATGGGGGACGTGTTCTAGGGATAAAATTGCATCATAAGGGATAAAATGATATAACAAATGGTCATAGCAAGGGGTCTGTTTATCGCACGGATGGAAATTTCTTCATGAGTTTGATTTTTCCCTAGTTTTATTAATTTAGTTTGATTTTGTATTTTTAATGGTATTTTTATTGGAAGACTTATGAATCGTTATGTCGATAATTCACACATAATTTTGCCTTCTAATTTGATTATATTTTGTTAATTTTAATTAATTCCCATACTATGTATACATTTTACACATGTTTAGGCTTCCATCATGCTAATTTTTCCTAAAATAAGCTAAATTAAATGTAAGTATTAAGTGCATTTAAGTGGTGTCATGTTATTCTTAAGCCAAGAGCTCTGCTTGAAGACGGAAGAGATGAATACATTTGTAACCATAACGGTTTTATTCACATGAAAAATGATAGAAAATCTTAAATCATTCAATAATAAGATACTTCTATTTAAACCATACCTATATACATCTACACGTGTTTTGTGCTTCCGTTACGCATCACATACATCTCATAACTTTTATGATAAAATATCCACGTCAGAAAATATTTTCTCTTTAATTTGACAAAGGTTTAAAAAGCCTATTTAAATGGTACAATGTTGTTCTTTAAGCAAAACTTTTATCGGAAGAGAAGAATAAATGTGTGTTTTTTGGGCCACCAAAGGCATAATAATAGTTATATGTGTTTTCATGATGAGTGTAAAAAATAAAAATAAGCAGGAGGAAAGCGAGAGGAGGAAAAGAGAGACAAAAATAAAGCGAGGGAGAAAGAAAAGGGGGATTGGCGTGATTGTAAATTATTCGCCTTTCAATCGAATCTTACAAAATCCCTTTTCAGAACGGTGGAAACTATATGTCAATTATTATTACTTATTATTATCACAATCGAAGTTTTATATAATTTACTATAAAACGATTACAATAAAGTGGCATGCAAACGGGCAACAAGCTGCGCCGCAACCCTCTTTTGAACAGCAAAGCCAATCCTGCTAAAAACGAAGCTTTGGGACCTAGAAGCTGAAGAGGTTCCGTGTACGACGCGCTGAACCCTACTCAAAAATTTCACAGCCTCTGGAGCCAGAAAACCAAATGTATCAAAGGCAAATGGTAGAAAGACATGTTGATTATCTAAACAAGCTTTCTCGTGTTTAACAACTTTGCCCGATTCAGCCTTCAACGCAGCCTGACCCATAACAAACCCACGGTCCCTGAGCCCAACAAGAGGAGACACTCCTGTAAGATCCATACAGGCGTGTTTCCCCCCTGCCCACCCGAACACAAGAATATCAGCTGGTCGTAAAGTAGACCTCCCTTCAATAGGATCCGTGAGAAAGTTAACAGGGGCCTCCTTTTTAGCAGAAATCCCTGCCCGTTTAAGAACATCACACAGAACATCCCTAACCAGATCATGTCTGTATTTAAAGCCAGACAATTCTTTGCAATGCACCACATGGTCACCAAAAGAATCCAAACAGACCTTGCGACAAATTGGGCAAGGTTCATCCGTCGGGAACATAGGGATCATTAACCGGTACTTAAGGATAGCCCGATACTCCAAACCCGACATACGTTGGCCTAATCCTTCAACGGGGATGGCCGTTAGAAAATCCTGAGCCCGAGGAGCCCGAAGACATTCAAACACCGCCTTTTGGCGAGGGGATAGATCAAACTTCACTTCTAAACTCTTGACGATTCCACTAAATAAGGCACTCGCCACAACATGTTGGGCTTTAGGGGGGGCGGTGTCCTTATTAGAGAACCCGCTGAGATCAAAATCTGGAAGTGAAGTACGTAAACGATCCATCGCACACCCATAATCAGAGTCCAACCCATAAATATCACAACCCCGAAGAATATGGTCTTGCAAACACCACGACTGTGCTCTCGAAGCCACAAAAGCATATGTAGATACATCCTCGGCCGAACAGAGACCCAACCCCCCATAACGGATCGGAAGTGATGCCAACCTCCATTGGAGATCCCCAAAGAACGGACCTCCACAAACCACGATGTCCTCAATCGCCCTTCGAAGACCATTGTCAAATATAGAAACAGCTTCCCCTACATACATAGGTTGGCATGTTCTCAAACCGAACAAAAGCTTGACGACTCCCATACATGAGCGAAGCAAAAGAAGCTTGCATTGAGGATCCCGAAGTCTTGGGAGACAGCTCATCAGTTCCACAGCGCTAGATGCCCTTTTCATAGCCAAACTGCTGATAAACCCCGCATCCTGGCTTACAGCACCACCAAGGAGTTTCACGCCAAGCACCGGCCTTCCAATCCCGCAAGGGAACAACCCCTCCTGTGCCTTCACCCCATTGCATGTTGGCCAAAATAACTCTGTTTTCTTAACGTTTAATTCAAGACCCAAACGAGGCCCCTCAGACCTGATAATATCTAATGCTTTGGCTACCTCTCTAGTATCCCCGATAATCGTGCCATCATCCAAGTACCAAGCATGAAAGAGAAGCTTGCACCGATCTCTGATTTGGTGAACAAGTGGGTGCAAAGCTAAGGCAAAAAGGAGAGGCCCAAGAGGGTCCCCCTGTTGAACCCCAGTGGTGGATTTAATGAAAGTATCACCCACATATAACCTAGCCGACTGCCCATATAAAAAATCCACCCAAAGAGAAATTGAAGGACATCGACTCCGAACCTCATGTAGAAGGGTCGTCCTATCTATTAAGTTGAAGGCATTGGAGAAATCAACAGTAAGCATAGAAACTGATTTAGAAACCTGTTCGCGCTATGAAGCACGGCCTCTGCCCCACTGGGGACTCCCACCCCAAATTGAAAGTCACCGAGGTATTTAACCATCTCCTTCCCGACACCCCTCATAGCCACCTTAGAGACCAACCGCCTCCAAATGGCCCAAACGGCAATAGGTCTAATCCCATTGTCCGGTTTAAGCAACGGCGTAAGTGGGGCAGACGCAACAAACTCTGCCAACACCTTAGGACACCTTCGCCCCAAAAATAAATTAACCATCGCAGAGATAGCCTTGAGCAAACCATCCGCAATCGGAGACCCCTCTCCGCACAACGCATCTAAAATGTGTTGGGCTCGCAAACCGTCCCGCCCACACGAAGTCCCTTTAGGGAAAGACTTAATGCACCCAAGCACACTATCAACGTTGTGACATCTGACCCGATCCGACCCGACCCAGGTACCCGTTTCTCTGATCCGATCTCTTTCTTTTATGATTTAATATTTATACTTATACTTTACTTTTAATAATAATATATATTTTCCTTCCCGCCTCTTTCTCTTTCTTTCCGCCGTCCCGTCCCTCTTCTTCTCTCTTTCCGCCTCCTTCCCTCTTGTCGCCGTCCCGCCCTTAAGCCTTGTTTCCCTCTTTTTCTTCTAACTCTTTGCTTGTCCTTTGTTCCTTCCCGCCTAAGGTTGTCTGCGCAGCTCCACGCGCCAGACTCCTTACAAGGAAGCCTGCGTGAAGACCACCTGTTACTGCGATACGCGAGACGAACTGTCCCCGCAGCGCGCTAAGGATTTTAGTTCTTCCCGCGGCGCACTAGGGATACCGTTCTTCCCGCGACGCGCTAAGGAATATAGTTCTTCTCGCGACGCGCTTAGAATTGAAGTTCTTCCCGCGGCGCGCTTAGAAATGTAATTCTTCCCGCGACGCGTTAAGGTTGGTTCTGTCTGCCTTCGCGCTCGCGCACTTTTGCCTTCTCGCGCTAAACTCCTTTGAGTCTTTTCTCCTGTTTAATCTAGCCGTTGTGTTGTCTTATCTTCTGTGCTGTTGACCTAATCTGCTTTATGTCTGAAAAGCCACTTTTGGCGCAGCATGCGCACCAACCCCATTGGTTGGCAGAAAAAGTGACTGACATTATCTTTTGAGATCTGCTTTTTCCATGCTTGACCTGTACCTTTATCTGATCTGCCCATGCCTTTTACTGTTCCCTGACAGCTTTATCTTGCCTCTACAGCTGCCATATCTTTCCATATCTTTTGCTTTTGGATTCTTATGCTTTTTGATATCTTTTGCTTGATCCTGTTAAAGATCTTTTCCCCTTTTCTAGGGATTATGTCTCCTAGGGTTTCTCTATAAATAATAATGTATTTTCCTAACACATCACACACAAAGCACTTAAACTCTCCTGTTCTCTCTTGCTCCTTGCTCTCTCTGCCGTCTTCCTCTCTGCCTCCGTCTTCCTTCCTGTTCTGCCCTGCTTTTCTGGTAATATATATTATATATAATAATTTACTTATTAATTATGCTAACTTATAATCAAGACTTAAAACAAATCATTAAAACGATAATCTTGTTTTTAGGTTAACTTGTGCTTGTTTAAAGTTGGTTCTTGCTTTATCTTACACCGCATCGATTATCAAGTGAGTAATCTCGTACCTAATCCCTTTTTATTTTTAATGTTTTGGGATGTTCATGTGTTCATACAAACTTAGAGTCTTAAACTGTTTATGAACTTTAGTCGCGCAGTATCCCATGTGTTGAGGACGTAGACTTGGCTGTTTATTTGTATGTGTGGATCATTAACCGTCTTGTCGGTCTATTCCGCAGTTCTCATGGTACCATTAGATGAACACGGGAGAACTATCGTTTATGATTTTCTCTTTTGTTTGCACATGCACAGTTTGTCTTGTTTGTGAGCTCAATTGTGAGCACTGGCAGTCTATGAATCTTAGAGTTGGTCCCGATCAGATTACACCCTTGTTGAAAACCAGACATACACATGTTGCGCGCAGATTTATTGTTATCTATGTATTGTATTAAACTTGATTTCTCACCAACACGCAAGTGTTTGACGTTTATTTTAACACATGTTCAGGTTTGCAGTAGCTGTTTTGGAGCTTGTGGACACATAGGAAGTTTCTTTATTTTGGACCTAGATTAAAATGTATCAAGACAAGTTTTTGCTGTTCGAATATTATGATTTATAATATATTGATTTATGATGTTTTATGTTATCTTGTTTACCTTGCGCGTGCGCGAATGAATGTATTTATTAAATATTGACACCCAATAGTGTCACGAGTAATGAAACAATATGTGGCGCCCCGATGTATAATCCACCTTTGGTCAGGGTGTTACAGATTGGTATCAGAGCTCGTTGACTTTAGGATAGGTGGTTAGACGTAACGGCCTAGAATACCTAAGAGTCCCCTCTCGCGCATGAGAGAAATCTCATGTTTGCGCGCTTATTGTTAATTACTCGTTATTTATAAATATGCTTGCGCAGACGCAGTATATGATTTTATGCTTAATTTCGCGATATTTCGATTTTTGTTGAATTTCGATTTTTATTGATTTTTCTTACATATTCGTTTGTTGGATTTGGAAATCCGAAAAGTCATGGTGATACATGAATAGTTGATTTTCAATTTCCATTTACGATTATGTTCTGAGGTTTGAGACTTGAAAAGTCATGGTGATACATGAATTGTCAACCTCCAATACTCATTTTCTTGTATATTTTATATTGAAGATTGAAAAGTCATGGTGATACATGAATCGTCAATCTCCAATACTCGTTTGCTCGTATATTTTAAATTGGGAATTCGGAAAGTCATGGTGATACATGAATTGTCGATTCTTGATTCGAATTTGTTACCTTTATTAAGTCTGCATTTAGGGTCATTTATTTTACTTTTAACTTTTGATAGTATCTAACTCTGCGAAACCAAGCTTTATAAGGTTATACTTTGCGATAAAACCAAGATATTAACTAAAATTAAAACTTTTATAGAATGCCTCCACTATCAGCTCGCCATCTCAAGAAGAAAGAAGCCGCGCGCAGACGTTCGCAGCAACGTTCCCAGGAAATGGCCGCCGCAATAGCCCAAGCCTTAAACCAAAACAATGCTAACACCTCTGGTTACAACATTAAATCCTTCAACGCGGGTAACCCTCCAAAGTTCACAGGTCTTGAAGGAGCCACCGTGATGCTCCAGTGGCTTGAGAAAATAGAAAACACTTTCCTCCACACCCAATGCCCCTCAGACAGACGAACCCTATATGCTTCCAGTGTCCTGGAATCTAGAGCGCTTACATGGTGGAATGGAGTAGCTCATGCGCGTGGCGCAGAAGCTGCTTCCAGCATGCTCTGGGAGGAATTTAAGGATCTCTTGACGCGAGAATTCTGCCCTCCCAACGAAGTTAAGCGCCTGGAGGAAGAATTTTGGAACCTGAAGCAATACATTGGCGAAGCGCACGAGTACGCGACGCGCTTCCACGAGCTAAGCTTACTTGTCCCTCACCTTGTTACCCCTTCCCGCCGAGCCATAGAGAAATTCCTTGGGGGTCTCCCCATGGAAATTCAAGATTCTGTATGGGCCAGAAACCCAGTAACCCTTTCTGACGCCATCGAGTTGGCCGCTGTGCTCAGCGACAACCATGTCAGAGCAGGAACCCTGTTCCTGCGAGGAACAGAGAAGACCAAACCCACCAAAACTGTCTCTGAACCCGCAGAAACCCCCGCCAGCTAAGAAACCTTACACAGGAAACCATCCCTTTTGCCCAACCTGTAGATTTCACCACCCAACCCAAACCCCGTGTCGACTTTGTAACCGATGTGGCCGTACTGGTCACACTGCTGAGAACTGTAGAGTCCTTCCCGCCAATCCAATTGCGCCAACACCCCCAGTCTACCCGCAAAACCCTCAACCAACCTACCAAAACCCACGACCCAGATCGTGCTTTAACTGCGGTGATCCCAGTCATTTCCGGAACGCGTGCCCGAGACTACAAGTGCAAATCACGCAAGCGAATCCGGTGAACCAGATTTCGAACCAGGCGACACGTGGACGAGCTTTTAACATAACCGCGCACCAAGCGCAAGCGAATAATGACGTAGTTAATGGTACATTTTTACTTAACGGAAATTATGCTTCTATACTTTTTGATACTGGCGCCGATCGAAGTTTTATCTCTCGCGCCTTTGAGCAGAAGCTTGCGCGACCGCGCGATAACTTAAAAGAAAATTTTTCAGTTGAATTGGCTAACGGCGAAACTGTTTTAATTAACTCGGTGATTAAGGATTGTACGCTTAACCTTAACGAAAACGATTTTCTGATCGACCTCATCCCCATGCCTCTTGGGAGCTTTGATGTTATTATTGGTATGGACTGGCTCTCGAAGAATCGCGCCGAAGTTATTTGCGCCAAGAAGTTGATTCGCATTCCTCGAGAAAATGGTGATCTTCATATCTACGGCGAGAAACCCTCCCGCGGTCTTAAGCTTATGTCTTGCGCCGAAGCCCAAAGGCTCATGCGGAAAAGGTGTATTGCATTCTTAGCCCATGTGGTTAAACCTGCTGAAGAAAAGAAGCTTCGCGATATCCCTGTTGTGCGTGATTTCCCCGAAGTTTTTCCTGATGATCTTCCTGGTATCCCTCCCGCTCGTGAAGTCGAGTTCCGTATTGATCTTGTCCCTGGTGCTTCCCCCGTAGCTAAATCTCCTTACCGTCTTGCGCCCGCTGAGATGCAAGAATTGGCAAGCCAACTTCAAGAGTTGACAGCTAAAGGATTCATTCGCCCTAGCTCTTCGCCCTGGGGTGCTCCGGTGTTGTTCGTTAAAAAGAAAGATGGATCGTTTCGCATGTGTATTGATTACCGCGAGTTGAACAAACTCACCATTAAAAACTGGTATCCCTTACCGCGTATTGACGACCTCTTTGATCAACTCCAAGGTGCCTCTTGTTTCTCGAAGATTGATCTCCGCTCTGGCTATCACCAGTTGCGCATCCGCGATGAAGATGTTCCGAAGACTGCTTTTCGAACTCGTTATGGCCATTTTGAATTCTTGGTCATGTCCTTCGGTTTAACCAACGCACCCGCCGTTTTCATGGATCTAATGAATCGGGTGTGTAGACCTTTCTTGGATAAATTCGTGATTGTGTTTATCGATGATGTTCTGGTGTATTCTAAGACCAAGGCCGAGCATGAGCAACATCTTCGGTTGGTATTGCAAAAGCTTAGAGCTGAGCAACTCTATGCTAAGCTCTCCAAGTGTGAATTCTGGTCTGATGAAGTACAGTTTCTTGGCCATGTTGTAAACAAGATGGGTATTCATGTCGACCCATCCAAGATTGAAGCAATCAAGAACTGGATTACGCCATCCACTCCTTCTGAAATCCGTTCCTTTCTGGGCTTAGCTGGTTATTACCGACGCTTCATTTCGAACTTCTCGAAGATCGCTTTGCCTTTAACAGCTCTAACGCACAAAGGTAAACCGTATATTTGGGGCTCGAAGCAAGAAGAAGCCTTTCTGACGCTCAAGCGTTTGTTGTGTGAAGCTCCTGTTCTTGCGCTACCTGAGGGTAATGATGATTTTGTCGTGTACTGCGATGCCTCCAACCAAGGTCTCGGTTGTGTTCTTATGCAACGAGGCAAGGTTATCGCTTACGCATCAAGGCAACTTAAGGTTCATGAAAAGAATTATACAACTCACGACCTCGAACTAGGTGCAGTTGTTTTTGCCTTGAAGATCTGGAGACACTACCTTTATGGTACTAAGTGCATCCTCTACACTGACCATAAAAGCCTTCAGCATATTTTTGATCAGAAGGAACTCAACATGAGGCAACGCCGATGGAACGAACTCATCAGCGATTACGATTGTGAGATCCGGTATCATCTTGGTAAGGCTAACGTGGTAGCCGATGCGCTCAGCCGAAAACCCTGCCAGCTTAACTGTATCTTGCCGCGCACGCAGCTTCACTTTGCGCCGATCCAAAGCAACCTTGAATCGCGCATTCGTGACGCGCAGCGCGCTTCCATTAGTAATGGTAACCTTCGCGCCGAGTTAGCGTGTGGCGCGGAAGCGCACTTTGTCCCTAATCTGTGTGGAATTCTCTGCTATCTTAATCGCATCTGGATTCCCTTTGATGAGAATCTTCGCGCTGATATCCTGAGTGAAGCGCACAAATCTCGGTATTCTATTCATCCTGGCGCTGATAAGATGTACAAGGATTTGCGCATTACTTATTGGTGGCCCGGTATGAAAAAGGATATTGCTGTGTTCGTAGCTAAATGTCTGACTTGTTCTAAAGTGAAAGCTGAACACCAACGCCCATCTGGTTTGCTCGAACAACCTGAAATTCCTACGTGGAAATGGGAATGTGTAGCGATGGACTTTATTACCAAGTTACCTTTGACAGCAAGCAAACATGATAGCATTTGGGTAATAGTGGATCGTTTGACTAAGTCTGCTCACTTTCTGCCCATTCGTGAAAACTACCGTGTTGAGCAACTCGCGCAGCTTTATGTCAAGGAAATTGTCTGCCGCCATGGTACTCCTTTGGGCATCATATCCGATCGCGATGGCCGTTTTATATCTCGCTTTTGGAAATCTCTCCAATCTGCGCTAGGAACTCGCTTGGACATGAGTACGGCATATCATCCTCAGACTGACGGTCAGTCTGAGCGAACTATTCAAACTCTTGAGGATATGCTCCGATCTTGTGTTCTTGATTTTGGAGGTAATTGGGATTCACACCTGCCTTTGATTGAGTTCTCTTATAATAACAGCTATCATTCCAGTATCGGTATGGCCCCATTTGAAGCACTTTACGGTCGTAAGTGCCGCTCCCCGATTTGTTGGAGCGAAGTGGGAGAAGCTCAAATCACAGGACCCGAACTTGTTCAAGAGACAACCGATAAAATCGCCAAGATCCGTGATCATCTGCTGACTGCCCGAAGCCGACAGAAGAGTTACGCAGATCGTAGGCGGAAGCCTCTCGAATTTCAAGTTGGTGATCTTGTTCTCCTCAAAGTGTCGCCTTGGAAAGGTGTTGTCCGCTTTGGGAAGAAAGGTAAGCTTGCTCCTCGTTATGTTGGACCATTTAAGATTCTCGCGCGTGTAGGAAAAGTTGCCTACAGACTTGACCTGCCGCCCGCGCTCAGTAATGTGCATCCAACGTTCCATGTATCCAATCTCAAGAAGTGTTTAGCTGACGAGAACCTTCACATTCCACTTGATGAAGTTCAAGTTGATGAATCTATGCATTTCGTTGAGAAGCCTGTTGAGATTGTGGATCGCGAGGTTAAGCAAACCAAGCGCAGTCGTATCCCTATTGTTAAAATTCGCTGGGAGTCCAAGCGCGGAGCCGAGTTTACATGGGAAAGGGAAGATCAAATGAAGATCAAGTACCCGCACCTGTTCTCTGCGCAACCTACTTCGAGATAAATTTCGGGACGAAATTTCTTAAAGTAGGGGAGACTGTGACATCTGACCCGATCCGACCCGACCCAGGTACCCGTTTCTCTGATCCGATCTCTTTCTTTTATGATTTAATATTTATACTTATACTTTACTTTTAATAATAATATATATTTTCCTTCCCGCCTCTTTCTCTTTCTTTCCGCCGTCCCGTCCCTCTTCTTCTCTCTTTCCGCCTCCTTCCCTCTTGTCGCCGTCCCGCCCTTAAGCCTTGTTTCCCTCTTTTTCTTCTAACTCTTTGCTTGTCCTTTGTTCCTTCCCGCCTAAGGTTGTCTGCGCAGCTCCACGCGCCAGACTCCTTACAAGGAAGCCTGCGTGAAGACCACCTGTTACTGCGATACGCGAGACGAACTGTCCCCGCAGCGCGCTAAGGATTTTAGTTCTTCCCGCGGCGCGCTAGGGATACCGTTCTTCCCGCGACGCGCTAAGGAATATAGTTCTTCTCGCGACGCGCTTAGAATTGAAGTTCTTCCCGCGGCGCGCTTAGAAATGTAATTCTTCCCGCGACGCGTTAAGGTTGGTTCTGTCTGCCTTCGCGCTCGCGCACTTTTGCCTTCTCGCGCTAAACTCCTTTGAGTCTTTTCTCCTGTTTAATCTAGCCGTTGTGTTGTCTTATCTTCTGTGCTGTTGACCTAATCTGCTTTATGTCTGAAAAGCCACTTTTGGCGCAGCATGCGCACCAACCCCATTGGTTGGCAGAAAAAGTGACTGACATTATCTTTTGAGATCTGCTTTTTCCATGCTTGACCTGTACCTTTATCTGATCTGCCCATGCCTTTTACTGTTCCCTGACAGCTTTATCTTGCCTCTGCAGCTGCCATATCTTTCCATATCTTTTGCTTTTGGATTCTTATGCTTTTTGATATCTTTTGCTTGATCCTGTTAAAGATCTTTTCCCCTTTTCTAGGGATTATGTCTCCTAGGGTTTCTCTATAAATAATAATGTATTTTCCTAACACATCACACACAAAGCACTTAAACTCTCCTGTTCTCTCTTGCTCCTTGCTCTCTCTGCCGTCTTCCTCTCTGCCTCCGTCTTCCTTCCTGTTCTGCCCTGCTTTTCTGGTAATATATATTATATATAATAATTTACTTATTAATTATGCTAACTTATAATCAAGACTTAAAACAAATCATTAAAACGATAATCTTGTTTTTAGGTTAACTTGTGCTTGTTTAAAGTTGGTTCTTGCTTTATCTTACACCGCATCGATTATCAAGTGAGTAATCTCGTACCTAATCCCTTTTTATTTTTAATGTTTTGGGATGTTCATGTGTTCATACAAACTTAGAGTCTTAAACTGTTTATGAACTTTAGTCGCGCAGTATCCCATGTGTTGAGGACGTAGACTTGGCTGTTTATTTGTATGTGTGGATCATTAACCGTCTTGTCGGTCTATTCCGCAGTTCTCATGGTACCATTAGATGAACACGGGAGAACTATCGTTTATGATTTTCTCTTTTGTTTGCACATGCACAGTTTGTCTTGTTTGTGAGCTCAATTGTGAGCACTGGCAGTCTATGAATCTTAGAGTTGGTCCCGATCAGATTACACCCTTGTTGAAAACCAGACATACACATGTTGCGCGCAGATTTATTGTTATCTATGTATTGTATTAAACTTGATTTCTCACCAACACGCAAGTGTTTGACGTTTATTTTAACACATGTTCAGGTTTGCAGTAGCTGTTTTGGAGCTTGTGGACACATAGGAAGTTTCTTTATTTTGGACCTAGATTAAAATGTATCAAGACAAGTTTTTGCTGTTCGAATATTATGATTTATAATATATTGATTTATGATGTTTTATGTTATCTTGTTTACCTTGCGCGTGCGCGAATGAATGTATTTATTAAATATTGACACCCAATAGTGTCACGAGTAATGAAACAATATGTGGCGCCCCGATGTATAATCCGCCTTTGGTCGGGGTGTTACAAACGTCCACGACAAGGGGAGACTCAGAAAGCAAGGAAGCATGCATAATCGGAGGTGCCATGATGGGATGCTTAGACAACAAAGCGTTCAAAGTATCCTTACCGAAAGGTGCAACCCCTGAAGAGCATAATACCTTGACCGCAGCAGTGAAATGCCCGTCCGCAACTTTTCGCAAACATTGTTTAACATTGGCGCCCAACCCGGCGTTGTCAGACTCGGGTACAAACGCATCACCACCGGGGCATCTCCTAGGGGTTGGTTAAAAAGCGATATAAGGAGCTCAAAGAAACCGTCACGGTCACCCCAAGCGGATAGCGACCGTTGAATAATTCGGCATTGCTCAGACTTTCTATTGCCAGACCTGCGTTGCTGAAGATTATAAGGTCTGAAAACTCGTAAGGTGCAACGTGGTAACAACAACAGTTTCACCCACGCCTCAACAGACTCTGGCATAGCCGCCACCTTACCCAGAGCACCCACTAAGGCTTGGGAAAAAGCCATACGACAACTATGAGGAATGTTTTTAACAGTCGTAATAGGAAGAGTGAAGACACGCTCAAGGAGAGCTACATCCACCTCCACCCTTCCCACCGCGACAACTTCCCTCCCAACATGTGGCTTCGCAATCCCCACTATATATTCCTCCACATCTCCCGTGACACACTTGTACCAGACCGACCCGTCATCATGATGGCACCCCCGACGGAGAGCATGTGACTCCATACACGCTCCACACATCCACCTACGCGAGACCTTTAAAGCCTCACCAACCGAAATAAACAAATCCAAATTTGTCGAGATCGCCTCCCGTAAGGTCTCTTTCTTGTCATCCGATGACAAATGAAGCCGCTTAATATGTGCGGCCAATCGAACCTCCTTGGACCCCGGTAATCCATCCGGGCAACAGTGGAAGCCTCTAAACGGACACGGCCAAACAACCTCCTTAATAGCCCCGGTCATACCACCCCCGACCCACAAAACACCCCGGTAGCCAAGTACCACACCAAGAAAAATAATAATAAAACAAAACTCGAGTTGAGTTTGAGGAATGAACACCCGGACCAAAGAAGAAGGAGGAGAGCAACCACCCGTTGCCCTCCCCTCCTCAAAACACTAAAAACAAAGATTATTTCATTGAGGCGTTTTGTCAAACACCTGGCGGGCAAACTATTTTCTTTAAAATTTTAGTTGATGATGATTCCTTTTTAAATGTACAAAGTGAAAATGGGATTTGGGTTATTTTAGTTGAATAAACTCTTCCTGTTAAAGATTTAACAGTCAAAAGCTCAAGAGCTCTGTATATCATATAACATTTACGCACACAAGTTTCGCATGGATGCGATTGATGATCTAGGGTTCGAATTTGGGGCAAATTCAGGAGAGAAATGATTGGGGGTGAAATGGAGAAGGATGTTGAATCAAAGGCAAATAATATTCAGGATGATGATAACAATAATAATAAAGCTAAGAGCTTCAAATTTAGGGCTCCACAGGAGAATTTTACCATTCAGGATTTGTATTTGATCCAACCGCTTGCCGTTCGTAAACCGATCGTATTCACGAAGCTAAAAACACAGAGTCGTTACACTACACGACAAAACCAACGCATCTAATTGAAGCAATAAGTTCAGTCCGATTGATGAATTAGCGTTCCGAACTCAAACCCTAGGTGAGCAGTTATATTATACCATGTACATAGTATAAGTTATAAACTGAGATTTTGGTATTTCAGTTAGAATAAAATGTATAAATTATTTATGTGCTCTTTAATAGTTGGAAAATTGGATTTTAATAATCCCAACTTTCTGTTATTAACCGATAATAATCTCAACTTTGTTTATTCCTACCAGTGGTCCTAAATTTAAAAAAGTTGGCTCTCAATGGTCCCCGGTTAAAAAAAACCTAACGACGTTAAGTTTTTTCCGAATTTCACATTGATTTTTTGGGGCTTTTGATCGGAAGAAAGATACGAGTCGATTGATGTAAAACTTAGCTTGAAACGATGCTCCAAACAACTTAATTTTGTTAATTTTAAATTCAAACACCCGATTTGAAGCACTAATGAAGCCATTTGAAGCATTATTTCGAGTTAAGTTTTACGCTAATCAACTCGTATCCTCCTTCCGATCAAAAGCCCTAATAAATCAGTTTGAAATTTGGAAAAAAAAACTTAACACCGTTAGGTTTTTTTTAACGGGAGACTATTGAGAGTGAACTTTTTTAAATTAGGAACCACTGGTGGGAATAAACAAATTTGAGATTATTATTGGCCAATAACAGAAAGTTTGGATTATTAAATTCCAATTTGCCTTAATAATTTTATGTTTAAATTTGAGCTTATACCGAGCCACCCGCGTTAGATCGATAAAAATTCAAAATGAGCCGAGCTTTTTCGAGCTCGAGTTCAATGCAAGCTTGGGCCTCATATAGAGTTTGTTTTAGTTATTTGCCGAACTTGAACTTTGTATGGGAAGCTCGTTTGGGCTCGCTGAGCCTCTATATGTTCAAGCTTTTACATATCTTGGACTTCTATATATAATGCATTATTTATGTGATTTTTAATAGTTTTATTTAAAAAACTGAACTTATACCAAGCCGCTCGCGTTAGATAGATAAAAAATTTAAAACAAGCTGATCTTTTTCAAGCTCGAGCTCAAGCCGAGTCTGGCCTTATATAAAGTTCGTCTTAGTTATTAGGCTAAGCTTGAACTTTGTATGAGAAGCTCGTTTGGGCTCGCCGAGCCTTAACGAGCCATCTGTACTTTCAAGTTTTTACATGAGCTTGAGTCAAGCTTTAGCTCATTTAAGGTACTGCACGAGCTCGAGCTGTGCTTAGACTCGTTTAAGGCTTTTATTAAAATATATAAAAGCAATTAAAAGCATGTATAAATTAATTAATAAACAATTGACGATTAGAATCCAAGTTTGAGAAAAACAACTCACGGATCAAACTCGAGCTTTAGAAAAAAAAATATAAAACGAACTTATCTTACGCTTTTATTATTCAAAACGAACTGAGTTCAAGCCTAATAAAACTCGTGCAATCTCGTTTACACCCTACTTATGAGATAATAGTATTCTCACAATCTCACCAATAAACCAGTAAGAATATAAATGATATTTAAATAAAAGTAAATGATTAATTAAAAATAGCAGGTCCAACGGAAAAACAAATAAATAAATAAACAAATATTAATAACAATTTAAAAAATATTTAAATAGAGATAATTAAATAGAAGTGTCTCTCAGTCCATCAGAAAACCTCTCGATAACGTAAACGTTTTCATGCTCACATTAAACTCTCACCTTTCACTGTGTTTGCTAACACGCGCACCATTTTCACGCTCACGTTAACCACTCACCTTTCACTTTGCTAGCATACGCACTGTTTAAACCGTCAACAACCACCACAACCTGTCATGAACCCGACAAGTCCTTGCTAACATGAGCACCATTTTCACGCTCACGTTAACCACTCACCTTTCACTTTGCTAACATGCGCACTGTTTTAACCGTCCACAGCTACCACCACCTGTCATGAATCCAGCCACCGAGCCACCACCGCCACCGGCGGTCCAGCCACCGCGTTCGTCGTTCAGCTGCGACCGCCATCCCGACGAAACCTTCACCGGATTCTGTCCGTCGTGTCTCTGCGAACGTCTCACTGTTTTGGATCATCAATCAGCCAATGCCGCCGTTGCTTCGTCGTCTTCCCGCCGGAACTCCACGTCATCATCCGCCGCCACCGCGGCCGCCGCAATCAGGTCAATTTTCAAAGCTCCGGCCGCCGCGTCGAGAAACTCAAACTCGTTCTTACCGGAGCTACGCCGTACGAAGTCGTTCTCCGCCGGAAAACACGACGGATTCGAGATCTCCGCCGGCGGTTACGAGCCGCAACGGAAGTCATTTGACGTCAGAGGACGTAACACTCTCTCGACGCTGTTTTCAATTCACGACGAGAATATGACGGTCAAACTTTCGGTCAACGGCAGTGGCGTCGTTCTCGAAACGAACAGAGAAGATGAAGAAGATGAGGATGAAGAAGAATGCCACGTGGCACCTCAATTTGATGAAATTAGGGTTTCAGAAGAACCAGAGCTTCAAATTGTGAATGATTTAAATGAAATTAATAATAATAATAATAATAATAATAATAATAATAATAATAAGCTTTCAGATGAATTGAATTTGAAGACAATGAAGGATCATATAGATCTGGATTCACAGTCCAAAAAGTCAACACGGTCAAACTTCTGGTCAGCGGCTTCTGTGTTGACCAAAAAATGGCACAAATTGAGGACAAAGCAGAAGCCTCATGTCACCGGAACTAACGGCGTTATCTTACCGTCAAAGTTACCGGTCGAGAAGCCGATTTCCCGTCAGTTCCGAGAAACGCAGTCGGAAATCGCGGACTACGGTTTCGGCCGGCGGTCGTGCGATACGGACCCGAGGTTTTCGTTAGATGTCGGCCGGGTTTCGTTTGATGGCCCGAGGTATTCGTTTGATGAGCCTCGGGCTTCGTGGGATGGGTACCTGATCGGGAGGACGTTCCCGCGGCTTCCACCGATGGTGGAAGACGTCCCCATTGTCCCGCGGTGCGATTCGCAAATCCCCGTGGAAGATAATAATAATAATAATAATAATAATAATAATAATAATAATAATAATAATAATAATAATAATAATAATATCCCGGGTGGGTCGGTTCAAACCCGAGAATATTATCTGGATTCGTCATCTAAGAGGAGGAGAAGCCTTGACAGATCGAATTCGGTTAAACGAATGGCTGCGGAATTCGATGAAACCAAGGCTGCAAACCCGAACCCAAACCCGAATCCAAACCTGAACCTAGTCGATCCGCCTAGGGTATCGAATTCGTCGTTAAGAGATGATAGTTCGGAAACGTTTGAATTAGGTTTTAAAGATAGGGATAATGTGGTTCCGAGTAGGGGAGACACGAAAGAATCGAAGAAGCCGAGGAAATGGAGATGGAAGATTTGGGGGTTCGGGTTTATTCATCGACGGAGTAAAGACGATGATGAAGATGTTGGAAGATGTTACTCGGAGTCATGGCGAGAGTGCGGCAGCGAGGTTAATAATAATAATAATATTAACGGAGTTAACCCGAAAGTGTTTAGGAGTAATAGCAGTGTAAGCTGGAGGAGTTCTTCAATGAGGAAATCAAACCCTGGTAATAACATGAACAGGAAGAACAGAAGAACAGGTGATGAGTCTGTTCTTGAACGGAACCGAAGTGCACGATACTCGCCTAATCATGTCGATAACGGGCTGTTACGGTTCTATTTAGGCCCGTTGAGTGGTAGTCGAAGGTCGGGAGTCGGGGTTTCGACAACTAAAGCCCGACCAGCGAGTAACGCGCATTCGATTACTCGAAGCATGCTCGGGCTCTATTGATGCAGAAACAGGTTAATCTTTTGTTGCATTTTGTTGTGTAATAATAACTTATGCTTTGTGTTTTGTTATGTTAGCTTGAAATTGGTTATTTGGTTGGTTAATTGGTTTCAAATTTTCAATCTTTTAATCTTTCATATTGTGTGTCATTTGGATTTCATAAAATGGCAGTAAACTGAAGATAATATGATTAAAAAATGATATTGTAAAAGCAAAATGATGAACGATGAAAAAATAGTAAGTGATCTAATCTTGATCACAATAAAGTCAAAAAGTGAGAGTGAAAACACACAAAGAAAAAGAAAAAGGAAAAGGTAAAGTTGAAAGAAAGAAAGAAAGAAAGAGGCACAAAACCCTATGAAGTGTTTTAAGCTTTGCCTTTGTAATTTTCTTGGTCCATTTTTGTCTTATGATTCAAGCTCCTTTGTTGGTCCAAATGTTTTTTATTTTCAGAAACATTTTCTGAACCTTATTCTATTTGCTTTTTTTAGTATTTTTAGATAATATAAAGAACCACCTTCATCTGTGTAAATAGTTGATCATGTTGGGTTGGTGGTTAAGTTCCTATCAATACACAAATGGTCAATTTGGTTTTACTCAGTAATATAGATGAATCAATGAGTTATTTTGTTAAAAAAAAAAACTTGCTAGGTTAAAAAGTGTCAATTTGGCAAGCATCACCCACGTCTTTGTCGCATACATCACCTTCACGCCGACGTCTCATCCAAACTCCGTCACCAAATTAACGAGCTTGTTTTTAAATTTCAATTCTTATATTATAAACTCTACACTTAGGTATTCTTATCCCCATGACATAATAACATTGCAAATAGACAAGTTTAAAATCTCTACACATATTACCTTATTGCTCACCTCCAACTCACATAATTTTTGTTGGTCAAGTCTCGGATCCAAAACCCCCCTTACAAAAATCAACAGATCACAAGATTCAAGTTTAGGTTACCGCTCGATACTCAAATCCCTCTAACTTGTGCTCTCACACTCTAACTTTGAGAACTTCTTATCATAAGAAAATACAAGAAAAACTGAAAAATATTCCGTTTAAAGCTTTCAACAAAACTGTATAATGCTCAAGTTTGAATGAAGGTTCAACCCAAAATGATTGTGGTACTAACTTTTAGCTATATTTTCATAACCGGCCAGAGATCAAAATGGTCGCCTTACTGGTCTGTTGGTCAGATTGGTTGATCCGGATGGCGTCAAAAAAACTAAATTTGAATATACTTAATATTTTATGCTTTTTCAGTCAAAGATTTATTGGATTTTACATAGATACTCTGCACTCCCCAGTCAAAAGGCGAAGGCTTTTCAAGCAATTTGCCTTACTACGATGTGGTATCGATGGATGGTTAGGAACTCTGTGGTGTTCGAGAGGAAGCCTGCTAATTTAGTTGACATAATTGGCGAGATCAAGTCATTAAGCTACTTGTGGGTGAAAAACCGGAGTAAAAGCCCAAACCTAACATGAGAAAGGTGGTGAGGATTTTCGTTTAATATGTAACTGTCGGGTGCGAGGGGGGTCGGTTTCTTTGATATATTTATGCTTGGTGGTTGGTTGTTTGTAATTAGGTGGTCTTGGGTTTTGCTTGTCATCATGAGTTGAAGTAGTTTTGTTGGTCGTTCAAAAAAAAGAATAAACAAAATCCCGTCTAACCAGTCTATAGGTAACCGGCCCGTTCAGTTAAACGGGCCGAACCATGCAAACTATTGGGCTATTTAAGCACTCAGCCCACTAAACAACAATATCTAACTTACACCACATCCAAGCCAACTTACAATTTCCAATCCATGAGGTACAACTAGGTAAAGCCTACAACTTCAGGCAAATAACTTGACAGAAAACAAGATAATGCAGCAGTGATAAGAGGTTCAAAAACCTTCCTCTGTTTCCTACCCAAACAGCAGCAGAGCATCATCAATTCATCATGATTTCATTACAAATCATACAAACACCTTTCACCACCACAAAACATGAATTCTTTCTTCACAAAACTGACTTCTTCACCATCAAGAACTATCATTCAAGATTCTTCATATGCAAATCAAAAGATTCTGACGCAAGCACCCCTTCACCGGATGCATCATCCCCTGATGGTGATGCAAGAAAACAAGAAATCTTGGCAAGAATAGCAATGCTTCAAGCCCAAAAGGTTCGTCTCACGGATTACTTAGACGAACGGTCTGAGTATTTGACCAAGTTCGCAGAAGAAGCCAATGTGGAGTTTGACCAAGTTGGCGAAAACGCACTCAAGGAACTTGAAGAAGCCAGTGCCCGGGTTAGTTTCATCTTTAATACAGCGTAACGGGTTAAATTGCATTTTTAGTATTGAGTCATAACAGGACGGGTCGGGTACGGTTGTGCTGCATCATGGGTCCTGTGCAGAACATAATTCCACATATTAAATGAGCGAACTTTTAGACATTCCACCAACACCTATGATATTTAAACATAAGTCATGACAGTAGATGTAATTTTAATTTGGGGCAAAAAAACTCCTACTTTATGATTTATATTATTCATAGATTATAAGCCGTTTTGCTTGCGGCTCAATTAAAACCTAAAAATTAATATATTTAAGAAAAAATTACAAATTTTGTCCTTTTGAATTACTAAAATTATGGAATGGGTCCTTTTTGAAAATGAGTTTCATCCTTTATCCTTTATTTGCATGTTTGCTGCTGTTTTAGTCCTTTACACTAACGTCCATCCATTATTTCAGTTAAGTATTGGCATGTGCTAGAGGGCATTGCGGTAATTTTACCTCTAAATATTAATTATTAAGAAAGCTAAAATAATAAAGTATAATGGGACCCATCACTAAACCCCATCTTTTTCTTCATTTTAATCAAGTCCTCCCAACCCTAGCCACCACCACTAAAGGGCCGCCGACCACCACCATTAAAGGGTCGTCGGAGACCACCATCAAGAGAAACGCCGACCACCACCCATCGCCACCTTCTCCGGCCACCACCATCTCTCACTGGTCACTACCATCACCACCTTCTCCGGCCGACATCTCTCTCCCTACTCGTTTTCTTCTTCAGCCACACCATCTCGACTCCTCGACGGAATATGGTATGCCAACTCCACCGGTCATCTTCTGCGGTGAAAATCGAGTCCGACATACTCGCCAGAAAATCGGATATAACGTCACCTACCGGCCAACCTCGAACTCGCCGGAAATCCGGCTAGTTTAAACAAGGTGGTTTTGATCTCTGCCGGAAATCGACGTTAGCTCAAACCCATTTTCATCGTTGGTTCAGATCTGCATATAGCGAAGAGAAGTCGGTCTAGATCTATAGAACGAGGTGGCCGAAGATGTCCAAATCTGAAAAACGAACCAACGATGAAGTTAGCGTCAATTTTCGGCGGCGATCTGAACCACCTCATTTAAACAGATCCTAATCCGATGAGTTCTAGGTTGACCGGTATGATGCAGTGGAGGTGGTGATATATAAACCGGTCAGAGCTCCGGCGAGTTCAAGCTAGGTCAGTGTGGTGTAGTAGTGGTGACGGTATGTTCCTGGCGAGGGGTCGAGATGGTGTGTGGCTGAAGAAGAAAACGAGTAGGGAGAGAGATGTCGGCCGGAGATGGTGGTGATGGTAGTGACCAGTGAGAGATGGTGGTGGCCGGAGAAGGTGGCGATGGGTGGTGGTCGGCGTTTCTCTTGATGGTGGTCTCCGACGACCCTTTAATGGTGGTGGCTAGGGTTGGGAGGACTTGATTAAAATGAAGAAAAAGATGGGGTTTAGTGATGGGTCCCATTATACTTTATTATTTTAGCTTTCTTAATAATTAATATTTAGAGGTAAAATTACCGCAATGCCCTCTAGCACATGCCAATACTTAACTGAAATAATGGATGGCCGTTAGTGTAAAGGACTAAAACAGCAGCAAACATGCAAATAAAGGATAAAGGATGAAACTCATTTTCAAAAAGGACCCATTCCATAATTTTAGTAATTCAAAAGGACAAAATTCTATATTTAAATTTTATTATAACCCAAGAGTATAGACCCAAATTTAAATATATGTAAACTATAAGTAGTTTATTAATTATGCATTATGTGCATGTTAAAAACCTTACTTTTATCTATTCATATATAGTAGCATGTGTAAAAAATATAAAAATGAAATTAAAAAAAAAATGAGCCAGCTCAAGCTTTTTACAAGCCTCGCTCAAGCTAACATTTCAGCTCGTTAGAATAAACAAGCCAAACCGTCTCGGATTGTAAATGAATCAAGCACGAGCCCAACATGGCTCAGCTCGGGTCAGTTTGTTAACGAGTCGAGCTCAAGCCTAACATGGGTCGGCTCGTTTACGGCCCTAAATTTAAGTTACGAGAGTACAAATCATTTGAATTTAGTTTTAAGTTGGGGCAGGAAAAAAATTATATTTATAATTATAAACTATTATTCACAGATAATGGGAAACATAGAAAGTCAAATGCAAGCATTTGAAGAATCGGCAGAATCAAGCAAGCAAGAAATAGAAGAGAACCAAAGAAAAATAGACGAGTTTGAAACGCGGTTCGAGAATGAAATAAACGAAGGTCTGTTCTTCAAGAATTTAGGGCAATCAAAGCCCGTTAACATAACAACAGCAAAAGAAGAAGCTCAAAAGAATTTAGGGCAATCAAAGCCCGTCACAGAGTTGACCAAGCAAACAGCAGGAACAGAAACTAGAAGAAATATTTACCTCGCATTGATCGGGCTCGTTAGCATCTCGTTAATTGATTCGTTTATATCCCAGTCTTTTGATTGGAGAAAAGGCGGGATTCTTGGTTTAATTTTGGTTGGTTTGGTTACACAATTGACCTATGAGCAGAATGTGTTAAGTGAAGCACAAAAAAAAAGAAACTGAGAAAAATGAGGATAAGAAAGAGTGAAGTTACTATTTTGTAATTATAGTTGTATGTATTTCAACGAGTATAAAACTATAAATATGAAATATTGCATGATGAATAACCCAGAGTATGATCTTTAGCTCTTTGGGCTGATATATCACGCTACTCTTTTTTGCATCATTATAGTTTTGATGATATGTTTAAAGTCACCAAAATTCACTTGATAAAAATAATGCATATATAAAATGTTACAAACAAAAAAAAACATGCTTTGGTGAAATAAAATAACTTTGATATGTTTTATTTCAAAGGAGTAAAAAAAGACTCACTATAAAAAAAAAAGAAAAAAGCGGTAAAAAGTAGTCCGGTTAGTATTTTTCAGGCTAATAATATGCAGAACTAATTACACAAGTAGTCCCTGTGGTATGCCTTGATTATAGTTTTGATCCTTAAGTTTTATGAAAATACACTCATGCATGAACGAACATAATGGTCCTTGATATGGATTAACGCTAAATTTTCCGTTAAGTAGGTGAGAAAGGACTAAAATATGCCTTAATTTAAAATTAAAAAAAAAAAAGTTAACACCCGTCCATGTCAGAGACCATTTATGTTACGTTTGTGCATAATTTGAGTCCAGTGGTGTAATTTCTCAAACTTGGACCAAAACCATATACATAGCATACCACATAAACTATCTGAAAGAATCTAACAAAAATAACCAAAAAAAATTATTTGGACAACTTAATTCAAAATGTTTTGACTTAATCGAGTCTGTTTTGCCACCTCTACTGAGTATGGTATGAGAGATAATCCAAAGTATGAACTTGCTACTATGGACTATACACGTCATACAACTTCACTTTAGCATCATTATACATCATTGGCAGCGTCTTTCTGACCAACAACCTGCTAAACTCGATGCTTAATTCTGGTTTTAATTCACTAAGTTACAAATTTTTTAATCTCATTTATAAAAATAGATACAACTAAGACAATACTTCATATAAATCAAATAACAATTGTATCACAAAAATGCACATTAATTGAAATTCAAGAACTTACTTCATGTCCAAAGTAAGTCCACAAAGACATCTTGTCTTAACACCATTTATGCATCAAAGCAAGTGATCAACCAGCTGAAAATTAACAAATGGCTTTATGAACATAAAAGATGAAGAAAAAAAAACACAAACCAAATAAGTTAAGCACTTCATTTGTAATGAAACAAAGAAAAGAAAGAAACTTACTTTAAATATATTTGATATCAGCATTATGCATCATAGGCTTTGAACGCAAAACCGCCCTCACAAGTATATTCCAAGTAATTGCAGTTGGCATAATCTCTTTAGCAACCGCATCGTTCAAATAATAAGCAGCCTCTGATATCTTTCTACAAGAACACAACCCTTTAAAAATAATGTTATACGAAATAATATCAGGACGAAACCCACATTTCAAAATCCGACCCCAAATCATCGATGCGTTTAAACAATCTCTAACTTTATAAAACCCTTCCATTAACGTGTTGAGTGTAATAAGATTCGGGGCACATTTGTTTTCACCCATCTTTATATACAACTCCAATGCATATTCAACGTTTCCTATAGAACAAAGCCCGTGAATTATAATATTATACATAATCACATCATGTTTAATACCATTATCAACAACCCCGTCCCACAACTTGAGAGCCATGTCAACCTTTTTGTCTTGACACAAACCACGCATTAACAAGCTATTAGTGATCACATCGGGTTTTAATCCCTTTCCAAGCATTTCTCTCACAAGAACATAAGCTTCATCAAATCTGTGTGACTTGCATAATCCTTCAATTATCGTATTGTAAGTAACAATAGTTGGTGAACAACCTATTGTCGTCATTTTATCCAAGAAGTCAATAGCATCTTTAATCTTGCGAGCTTGAACAAACCCTTTGATTAGTGTGTTACAAACATTTGTGTTTGGATTATATCCATTCTTAACCATGTGATCTAACATACTAACCGCATCATTCAACCTCCCAACATTACAAAATCCATTGATCATTGAAGAAAACGCATAAACATCAAGTTTGCTACCTTTTTCCTCTGCGTCTTTTAACACGGAAAATGCCTTATCTATGTACCCGTTTTGACATAGCCCGTGGATCAAAATACCATAAGTGGTTGAATTTACAAAAGCACAGTTTTCTTGCATTTTGTTCCATAAATCAATCGCCTTTTCCACATTAATATTTTCAAACAACCCTTTAATCAAAATATTGAAACTAATAGCATCCCTGCAAGCGTTCTTTCCCATTAAATCCCATAACTCCAAGCACTTGTTAATCATTCCCGCACGAGCATACCCATTGAGCAAAACATTATATATCGCAGCATCAGGCGACACCTTTTTCGCCATCATTTCCTTAAAAACCGTCATACCGCCTTCAACATTACCCGACTCACAAAACAAATTTATAACCGTGCTATACGTAAACAAATCCATTCCTCTGTCGTTTTCCTTCATCCGGTCCCAAATCTTCAAACTTTCTTCATACTTCCCGCACTTACACAAACCCGCAATCATAACATTATAAGTACTCACATTCGGATACACCAACGAATCACTTAACAACCTCTCCCACACCTCGCCCGCTTTACAATAATCCCCTTCCTTAAAAAACCCATCGATTAACATATTATAACACATCACGTCCGGCGTCACTCCTCTCTCGGACATTTCATCGAACACCTGGCGTGCACGACGCGTCTCACCGTTCTTCACCAACCCATTAATCAAAGTCCCATAACTAAACTTATCCAGTAACATCCCTTTCCGAAACATCCAATCCACCGTCTCCATTGCCGGCACAAACTCCTTCCGTTTACACAAACCCTTAATCATAACATTATACGTTTCCAAATTCGGAACAACACCCATTTTTCTAAAGCTTCTAAACAACAAATCGGCACGATTAAACTGATTGGATTCAATAAAAGCATTGTATAAAGTATTGTAAGATCTTATACCTGGGTCACAGCCAAAAATTTGTTTCATTTGTTGAATTAAGGTTAGGGTTTGATCGATCATGGAGTGTTGGGTATATGTTTTGAGGATGGTTAATGGGATGTGTTCTGGGTATGTGTGGTTAGTGGATTGGATTGAGGTTATTATTTGTGGGATGTGTGGGATGAGTTTAGGGGATTTGGAGATGCGGCGGAGGATGTGGAGGATAGCGGCGGTGGAGGGGTGGTAGTTACGGTGGCGGACGGCGGTGGTGAAGAGGTTGACGGCAGTGAGTAGGTCGGGTTGGGATTTCAGGAGTTTCAGGAGTTCGGCCATGGGAGTGAAGTGAGTTGAAACATGAAACCCGGGTGGGTTTCAAAAGTAAACCCGAATGTTGGTAAAACGATGACTTAATATGGGGAGTTGACGTGAACTCTGACATTATCGGTCACTGAAGAGGTAGGTCACAGCAGAGCCCAGTTGGACCCGCATGACTCACCTTGAAGAGAGACGTCTGCGCAGAAACCAACTGGATCCGCAGGACCCTCCATGCTCAGAGACGTGACGTCCTTACGCGCAGTACGCAAGCTGTTCCCGCAGGAAATGCCTCCCAATGGCGAAGTACTCCGCCTGTTCCCGCAGCTGCGGATACAAGCCATCAGGGAAGGCCACCCGCGCAGCAAGGCTACACGCACAAGGCACTTAGCTCTCAAAATAATTCAGTAGTCACCTGAAGGAATGAGCAAAGCCGGGAACAATCCCGCACAAAGGCGGGAGGGGGAATACTCCCGCCCAAATGAGCCAGTCCGTATGATACTGGAGGATCTTTTGTACTGTACCTGACGAGGTATGGGCAAAAGATCTGACCAGAGATACGACAGCTCATTGACAACAGTATGGCGAGCAGCATGCTCTTGTACTGTATGTCACTATTAGCCGCTGCCTACTCACCAACTCCTGTCATACCACGTGCATAGCCTGCAGTTGGTGGAAAAGGAATAGTACACAGCAGGCCTGGTCACTGTCAGCCGCTGCCTACCCACCAACTACCAGCATGGCACGTGCGTAGGCCACAGTTGGTAGAACAGGAATACTATTCAGCCGGCTATACCCTCTTGGAAACCTACCTTCGGCTATAAATACCCCAAATGGTATGATCATCTCATCTTATCTTGTATCTTACATCTTATACCTGATATCTGCTCTAGCAATCTCTTAATATACACTTATATTCAAGAGCAATCTAGTCTGATTCTCACGCCGGAGGGTGGTCACAAGGAGGTACCCCCCCTTCTCAGTGACGAGCTCACGGTGTCTGTTTTGCAGGTTATCAGAAGAACCATCTTTGCCGGATCTAACCCCTCGTGGGAAACATCTATTTAACCCCCATATTATCCGTAATCTGCCCGGGGTCCA
Source organism: Bidens hawaiensis (assembly GCF_021521415.1). NCBI lineage: Eukaryota > Viridiplantae > Streptophyta > Magnoliopsida > Asterales > Asteraceae > Bidens > Bidens hawaiensis. Next base: position 268,529 of record NW_027492062.1, read on the forward strand.
TTAGTGTTTCTTCATTGGCGCCATCCGTGCATAAAAGCTAGAACTTCATTTCTTTTCAGTTTTTTCAAACTTCTGGAAAGATGGTTAAAGAAACTCCGGTAACCACAACCCCAGCTACTGAGGGGAATACCGGCGACTACACAGTTTTTATGAACACTACCCCGGTTACCCAAGCCGGGGCAAGTGCAGTAAATTTTACGAACACTACCCCAGTTACCCAAGCTGGGGCAAGTGCAGTAAATAATCGCTCACTGGGATTCACCGATACCCAGTTAGAGAGACAACGAACGAGGCTCCCCCGCCAAACACTCGATGAAGTTAAAGCGTGGGCGGAAGCACGTCAAAAAGAATTCCAAGCTGAGTTGGATGAACGCTTACGTTTACTCCAACAGGCTGATGAATTCGTAGAGTACTTTGACGATGATTCGAAGGAATCCGATAGTGACGCAAACCCTCGTCATAGGGCGAAAGGGAAGCGTAAGGAAACGGACTCCCAACCGAGAAGGCGTTTTGGAGAAACCTTCAAACCAAAAAACGCAGGTGGAAACCCACGTGACTTCTCCAAAACATTTACACCAACTGCTGCAAAGGCGGGAACGTCCAAATTTGCAAGGGACATTGCGGAAGCAATCGTCCCGAAAAGTGCCAAACAGATGTCCAACATCGGCACTTACGATGGTATATCTGATCCAGACGATCATTTGAACAGGTTCATAGCGGGGGCAACCGTCAGTAGTTGGACGGAACCTACGTGGTGTTACATGTTCCAAATGACGCTTGTTGGGGCAGCTAGAGCGTGGTTCGATCGTCTACCGGTCCACCACATCTACGATTGGGAAGACTTCCAGCAGAAATTTAGCCAACACTTCAGCCAACAAAGAAAGTATACCGAAGAGCAATGGACAATCCTCAAATGCATTCGAGAGGAAGATGAATCTTTGCCAGACTTCATCACTCGCTTCAACTCAAAGAAGCTAAGTCTGGGTAATATTAGCGAAGATCTTGTTCGCGCTGCTTTTATCCAGGGCGCGAACGACCCAGAGCTCGTCCGCACCTTAACGGGTAAAGATGGCATGCCATCCACATGGGATGCCATCATGACAGCAGCTAAACGCTTTGCGGAAACGGAGAAGCAACTGGGTAGAGATCTCCCCCAGAGCACAAACCTCTACACCCAGAAAACAAGAGAAGACAACGTCCTTACCGCCCGACTAAACAAAAAGCGGAAGCTAGGCATTTGGCAGTCAAGGGTAAACTTTGACACCTCATCCGGCTTGCAACATCGGTTAGGCGGAAGGGATAACGTAAAGTCGAACCAGAACTCCAGATGGACGCCACTCACCAAAAGCGTCACCGAGATATTCGCCACTGAGGAGCTCCCATGGCCAAAGGCTCCAATAATCCGACATCGTCACAATGCTGATCGGAGCAAATACTGTGACTTTCACAGGACAAAAGGCCACAACACTGAAGAATGCACAGACGTAAAGGACATCGTCGAAGCATTTGTCAGAGATGGGACGCTCGCACACCTCGTGGCGTAACGAACGCTGAGCAGGCTGATGCGTGTAGAACCCCAGTTGGGGAAAACACGAATAAAATTGCAGCTTCAATGTTGGAGACTACATACTGCCTAAACAACGAGATCCCGAACCAGGTGCATATCGGCTCGATGGCACTCCCATCCCAACAACATGGAAGGGAGCTCAATTACACAGTTTGCATGTAGATCAATTCCAAATTTGTAAAGGACCAGAGCCACTTCTAATGGAAATGATTCTCCTTAGAACATCGATGCTGATGATTTTACATTTATACTTATGAACTTTCCAGACGGATATGCCGGTCTTCACCGCATACATAAGTGTGAAAGAAAGCCGTTGCGTGGGGAATGCGGCAAAACCCGCATAAACCCAAAAAACGGCAAACCTTCACGCAGGTCAGTTAAATGTAAAGTTCAGTCATCCCACTAAATGAAAGTGCCGGTCTATCCGCACGAATCATGATAGAGGAAACTGAACACTAACCTATTAACAACCGCGCGTCGAACGGTTAATTTATTCAACACTGATATGCCGGTATTCACCGCATAATTACGTGGAAAGTCGTTGCGTGGGGAAGGCGGCAAAACCCGCATAAACCCAAAAAATGGCAAACCTTCGCGCAGGTCAGGCATAGGTAAACTTTGGTCATCCCACTAAATGAAAGTGTCGGTCCTAACCGCACAAATCATGATAGAGTAAACCGAACTAACCAATTGACAACCGCGCGTCGAACGGTTAACTTATTCAAAATACTTAGAAAATTTCTAACAGAAGGATGAGGAAAACCTCCACGCAGGTCAGATGTAGGCAAAGTTTAGCCATCCTACTAAGTGCAAGTGACGATCTTACCCGCACAATCACGAACGAGGAAGCAAAACTTCAACCTATTATCTACCACGTTCAAATGTTAACTTATTCTAAACACTTAAAAAATTTCAAAGGAAAAGATGAGGAAAACTTCCACGCAGGTCAGATATAGGTAAAGTTTAGCCATCCTACTAAGTGCAAGTGACGGTCTTATCCGCACAATCATGAAAGAGGACGCAAAACTTTAACTTATTATCTACCACGTTGAAAAGTTAACTTATCTAAGTACAAAAGAAATTGCTAAGTTAAATCAGAATATGCGTGAAATAAACAAGGCAAGGGATTGGCAAATAATCTTTATTCCATCGAAATTCATATATTACAAAGATTGCTGGGTACATACCCGCATACAAAAGAAGCTATACAAAAATAAAAATCTACTCTAATGGTGGAAAGGGATCTTCAGGATCAAGATTCAGGACCACTTCCACTTGGACCAGCACCATCAGTAGAGCGTGGCGGTTCAAGGAAAGCTTTAAGGATAGCTAGCCCATCATCAGCAGCAGCAACTTCGTTCACCTTCTCCACCACCGGATGCGGGAAGGCGGCATACTGATTCACTACTTGGTCATATACAGCTTCAGTATCAACATCATATAAAGGGAAGTTGGAAGGCGGGATGCCTTTCTCAACGAACCCTAGACCAAGCAGGAAGCCGGCCTTTTCCCCATCCTCGTGAGAAGCGTTGAGGGCTGCGCTCATGGCATCGTCGTATGATGTGTCCGTGAAGACTCGATGCACAACCTACAAGAAAAAATACAAGTATCAAAACCTTTTCTATTTACAAAGAAAAGCGTGAAGACATTAGGAAGCTAAGCTTACCTGCGACAACTCTTCTCGAAGAAGCCATTCCTTGGTAACCAGAGCCTCCTGGAGGGCAGCTTGAGCTTGGTTACGGGCGCGTTCGGCTTCACTTTTGTTGAGGTTGGCAAGCAACACTTCTTTAGCCGCAGCCTCTTCAACGCCCTTTAGCTTCCGCTCAGTATGGTCAAGCACCCCCCTCTGGTCCAAGATCTCTTGGAGCTTCTTGGCGTCTTCCATCGCCAAGGCATCATGAGCCTGTTGGAGCGCCTCTAGTTTGGCTTTAAGTTCCTCATTCTCGAGGCGTAGAGGCTCAGCAACAGCTTCAGCCTTGGTGGCCCTCTCGGTTGCGTTCCGTGCAGTTTCCTTAGCCAGCCGAAGCTGTTCGTTAACAGCTTGGGCAGCCTTGGAACGGGCCTCGAGCCGGGCCTGAACTTCAACCTCGAGGGCCTTGAAGGCCTTCTCCTTTTCCGCAGCCACTGCGGCAAGCCTCTTGTTCTCCTCCCGGACAGCCCGCGCCTGAGCTACTTCTTGAATACGAGCTGCTTTTAACTTGTCGTTTTCACGACGGAGCAGCTCGACGCGCGGCTGCATCCGGGCCAGGAGAATCCGAAGCTCGTTGGTTAGCCTACCCTCCTGGTAGCTAGCCATTGCTTCCCCCAACGCACCACTGGGAGCTGCGTGACGAGCCCACTCCACGCACTCCACAGGCGTGCGAAGGGTTGTTCCTCGGCGGATGTTCCATCGTGGAACATACACTTCATTGGAATCCGACACTGCAAAAAACAAAAAGCAGTTAGGAAAAGATGATATATAAAAAAAAAATGACCAAAAGAACCCTACGCACCTGTAGGGTCGACAACAGGCCGATAGCCGCCAAACCTATCACCTGAACCCAAGGGGAATCCATCCAAGAGGTCAGGCAGATGGGAAGGAGGCAGAGGTTGGCGAGAAGCCCCAAGCATACCTGAAGGATCGGCTGTAGCTGCCGACGTCGGAGGCATGGAGGCCGCCGCGGTAGAAACCAACGGAGGTGAGCTCACCGGAGGTGAACTCACAACCGTGGTCGCCGCTGCGGAAGTACCCGCAGAAATAGTCACCGCCGGCTCAGTGAAAGATTCAGTAAATATGGCACTGACAGCCGGCGGAGATGTCATCACAGTTGGAACAGTTGGCTCAACTGGGTGAGCAACTGAACCAACAACTTGTGACACCCCGACCGATGGCGGATTATACATCGGGGCGCCACGTATTGTTTCATTACTCGTGACACTATTTGGGTGTCAATATTTAATAAATACATTTTCACTGCGCACGCGCAGAACACGAATCGTAAAGTAACATAAATCATATCATAACTTAAAATATTCAAATAACATAATTTGTCTTGTTACATTTTAATCTAGGTCCAAAAAAAAAAAGAAAACATCCTACGTGTCCTTGAAATTCCCAAAAGCAGCTACAGCAAACCTGAACATGTGTTAAAATAAAACGTCAACACTTGCGTGTCGGTGAGAAATCAAGTTTAATAGATATAAATAGATAATAACAAACACTGCGCGCAACATGTGCTTAACTGGGGTTTAACATAGGGTGTAATCAGATTGTGATCAAGCCTAAATAGATCATAGCTCATAGTTCAATCCGTGCTCCCAATCGAGCACAAAAACAAATAATCATACGTGCATGTGTAAACAAAACAAGAAAACCGTAAACGATAGGTCTCCCGTGTTCATCTAATGGATCCATGAAAACTTCGGAATAGGCCGAACAAAGCGGTTAATGATTCACACATACAAATAAACAGCCAAGTAAACGTCCATAACACATGGGGTTTTGCGCACATAAATTTCATAAACAAGTTTAAGACTCAAGTTGTACGAACACATGAACATCCCAAAACGTTAAAAATAAAAGGGGATTAGGTACGAGATTACTCACCTGAAAAAGGTGTGTTGAAAGATAATGCAAGAACCAACTTTTAAACAAGCACAAGTTAACCTATAAATAAGAGGTTATTGGTTTAACGATTGGTTTTTATGTCTTGAATATATGCAGTAAGTATCGATTTTTGTTAGTTAAACAAACAAAATATATATATTTATTTTTACCGAGATTCTGGGCAGAACAGAAGAGAAGACGGAGGCAAAGAGAGGAGTTGCAGAGGAACTACGACAGAGAGCAAAAGGGAGAGAGATTTGGGGAGTGTTTAAGTGTAGTGTGTGTAGTGTTAATAAACAAGAAATTAGTTTAATTTATAGGAAAACCCAAGGGAACACAATCCCTTGAAAGGGGAAAAGATCTTATCAAATCAAGCAAAAGATATTAAAAAGTACAAGAAACCAAAAGCAAAAGATATCAAAAGATATGCCGGCAGCTGCAGGGGATGGGGAAAAGCAGACAGGTTACAGATCAAAGCATGGTAGGTGTCAGATAAAACACTGTTCAAGACATGCAAAAGAAGATTTCAAAAGATTATGTCAGTCACTTTTTCTGTCAACCAATAGGATTGGTGCGCATGCTGCGCCGAAAGTGGCTTTTCGGACAGATGTCGGAACTGACCTACAGTGCTCAAACAAAAGATAAGATATTCCAAAAGCATACAGGCTGACCTAAACTGAAGAAAAGACTTAAGGTCTAGCGCGAGAAGACTCGAGCGCTGCGCGCGAGGGCGAAGGCAGACAGAGAACAATCCTTAGCGCGCCGCGGGAAGAACTACAATTCTTAGCGCGCCGCGGGAAGAACTACCATTCTTAGCGCGCCGCGGGAAGAACTACAATCCTTTGCGCGTCGCGGGAATAGTTCGCCTCGCGTATCGCAGGAACAGCTGGTCTTCACGCAGGCTTCCTTGTAAGGAGTCTGGCGCGTGGAGCTGCGCAGACATCCTTAGGCGGGAAGAACCAAATGACAAGCAAAGAGTTGAGAGAAAAAGGGGGTTTCAGGCTCAAGGGTTAAGCAAAGGGGCGGGACGGCGACAAGAGAGAAAAGGGGCGGGACGGCGACAAGAGAGAAAAAGGGGCGGGACGGCGGAAAGGAAATCATTATTATTAGTAAGTAATATAAAAATATATATATATATAATTTATTTAATGTTAAATTTACAAAGATTAATAATCAAATTTTAAATCATAAAAAGAATCGGATTCGAAAACGGGTACCTGGGTCGGGTCGGATTGGGCAGTTGTCACACAACTGAAGCAGGCACAGCCGCCTGGGTCATCGCCTCAGGTAGGTTGACCAAGCCTACCGTCATGGGTCCGGAGGTGCTCCTCCCCGCTCCACCCTGGAATTCGGTAGCATCCACGCCTGCACAAAGAAGATATAAGTATAATGGCGGAAAGATATGAAGTTAAAAAGTAAAGTTTGTACTTACGGGTTTTCTTGAGCCTAAAAGTGCGAACAGGCGGGGACGAACCCGATGGAGCCGGCCTCTTCACGCCGCTCACCGTCGTTGTCCTGGGCTGCTCTGAGGTGACGGTCGTCTCAGCCTCAGGAGCAGTGGTCTTATCATCACCAGGGTTCCCCGCCACCTCCTCGCTTTCGGTCTCTGAATCAGACCGATGCACCGGATCGGCAGTGGAGGCAACCTTCGCCTTCCCCTTCCCGCCGGCAGCCTTCTTTTTCCGCACAAACGGAGGACCATCTGCGGATTCCTCATCAGAACACAAGATTAGAGGAATTCCAGCAGAGGTTTCAGCATTGAAAGGTCGAGGATTGAATAACTCCTTACCTGGCCGCCTGGCGCTCAGGATCTCGTGGCCTGGCGGGTAGACCGATCTACGATCTACGATCTACGTGGGGCTCCACGCCCAGAATGAGGCACACCCACTCAAAGTGGAGGATCTTGGCGATCGCCATCGGGTGTACCTCCGTCAGATGCACGCCGTGCCTCTCCAAGACACGGTATACAAACTTCGTCAATAGGAACCTGAGATTCCCATAAACGAAGAATGCAGCGTACACCCCTATCTTGCCCTTGGGGGCATCGTACACCGTCTGGTGTGGCTCCGGAAACTCAGGCTCGAACGACTCGATCATGAACTTCCGGACGACGTACCGATAGAGGTCGGCCGGAAGAGCACACTGGCATTCGCCAGCAGTGCTCTTATCGTCTTTATCAGACGTAGACGTCGGGATCTCGACGTGCACGTCAGATTCTTCGGCAGCAGCTTCAAAATTGTGAGTAGAAGACATGGTTTGGAGGTAAAGAAGAGTGATTTCAGGAGAATGTTTGGCAGAAAGTATTCGCCGGAAATCGTTTACAAGAAGAGAAGAGTGAGTGTGAATTACAAAAGACCCTCTCCCCCTTTATATACTCATCGCAATTAATGCGATGAATTTAATGCGGAAGAGAGAGAAATCGCAGGTGCAATGAAACTATGACACGTGGCAATGAGCAAGCTGGCAACAGCTGTTGAAAGGACGCGTGCCATTAATTTCGCGGCCACGCGCCCGAAAAATCGCGCCCACGCGCCTAAAAAAGCGCCTGGAATGACCATATACTGTCACGTCGTCATAACTTCCTGCACGTCCTGACACTGTCAGAAGAAACCGTCGGACGACGTTTCAACAGTTTGGACTGTTCTTATCCTTTCACCAACTCTTCGAATTTCAAAATTTCAAAAAGATTCAAAAGTAAGAGGGAAAATACCCCTTACCTTGGCAACCAAGTAACTATAAGACAGGTGCGAGTACAGTGTTAAGACAAAACCCTTCACATACTTAGCACCTGCAGGGAATTGAAGCCAAGAATACCTCGGCGACCAAGTAACTATAAGACGGGTGCGGGTACAGTGTTAAGGCAAAACCCTTCACATACTTAGCACCCGCAGGGAATTGACGCCAGGAATACCTTGGAAGTAAAGTAACCGTAAGACGAGTGCGGGTACAGTGTCAAGGCAAAACCCTTCACATACCTAGCGCTCCGCAGGGAATTGAAACCAAGAAGGATCTTCTGGGCCATGCTTGCGGAAACGGGAATAACATCCCCGCATAGCGTAAACGTCGAGAACTATATTGTTTCAAACTCCAAGATGGAATTGGTGGTTTTAACATAATTGATCACTATATTCAAAACTACCAAAACCTCATGGAGAATCCACACAAGTGGGACTCAACGCTCCCGACTTGCGAGGAGGTTACAGACCTACCCGCATCATACCCAAAGATCAAGCAGGAAAGTCGGGAATTTCTGCAAGTGACATTAGGACTTCCGCGGGAAGAATCCCCATGGAAAACCTTAAAACTAAACCCTTTTCAAAAACCCTTTGCTTAAGTCCAAAAGTTCACCTCACTTATTAAACATTCATGAGAAGAACATTGGACTGGGGGGACTTGAAGAGGTAGGTCCCGGCAGAGCCCAGTTGGACCCGCAGGACTCACCTTGAAGAGAGACGTCTGCGCAGAAACCAACTGGATCCGCAGGACCCTCCATGCTCAGAGACGTGAAGTCCTTACGCGCAGTACGCAAGCTGTTCCCGCAGGAAATGCCTCCCAATGGCGAAGTACTCCGCCTGTTCCCGCAGCTGCGGATACAAGCCATCAGGGAAGGCCACCCGCGCAGCAAGGCTACACGCACAAGGCACTTAGCTCTCAAAATAATTCAGTAGTCACCTGAAGGAATGAGCAAAGCCGGGAACAATCCCGCACAAAGGCGGGAGGGGGAATACTCCCGCCCAAATGAGCCAGTCCGTACGATACTGGAGGATCTTTTGTACTGTACCTGACGAGGTATGGGCAAAAGATCTGACCAGAGATACGACAGCTCATTGACAACAGTATGGCGAGCAGCATGCTCTTGTACTGTATGTCACTATTAGCCGCTGCCTACTCACCAACTCCTGTCATACCACGTGCATAGCCTGCAGTTGGTGGAAAAGGAATAGTACACAGCAGGCCTGGTCACTGTCAGCCGCTGCCTACCCACCAACTACCAGCATGGCACGTGCGTAGGCCACAGTTGGTAGAACAGGAATACTATTCAGCCGGCTATACCCTCTTGGAAACCTACCTTCGGCTATAAATACCCCAAATGGTATGATCATCTCATCTTATCTTGTATCTTACATCTTATACCTGATATCTGCTCTAGCAATCTCTTAATATACACTTATATTCAAGAGCAATCTAGTCTGATTCTCACGCCGGAGGGTGGTCACAAGGAGGTACCCCCCCTTCTCAGTGACGAGCTCACGGTGTCTGTTTTGCAGGTTATCAGAAGAACCATCTTTGCCGGATCTAACCCCTCGTGGGAAACATCTATTTAACCCCCAGATTATCCGTAATCTGCCCGGGGTCCATTAGTGTTTCTTCAGTCACGTTTATTACAGTATTGACATTGAGACACTGTTGGTAAACTTGAGTGTTAAAATCCAAAAGATAAATTCATAAAATATTCGACGTTAATTTTGTCGGTAAATCCGGATGGTGGTAATACCAAGTGTTGTCGGTCCCGGGCATTGAGGCGGCAAGTCAACACAAATTTGGTCGGTTTCGGTTACTTTTATTACGGTAACAGAGCTCAATAGGGAAAAACTATAAAAATTGAGGTGTACCAATGGAGTGGCATTGGTAAAATTCGAACGTTGTCGCCCCAAGCGTTGAAGCTGTGAGTTTACGGAAATTCGTTTAGTTTCCGTTATATTTGTTACAATACCAGAACTAAAATTTATGGGATTTGTAACACTATCAACATTGTGTTGGGTGATGGGTCAAGATTGTTGGACATACAAGGATGCGTGTGGTAGACGCGGTGTGAAGAAGATCGTGACTTTTCATGGCTGTAGACATGTGAGAGTTGGTATTCTTATTCAGTTGTTATATCGGGTGTCGGTATTGTTATGGATATGTAAAGAACCGAATCGATATTGGCCAAATGTATGTTGGATAAAGCGGGGCATCCTAACTTACACTATATGGCAACGTAATGAATGATGCTCATAGGTTACACCGTTAGTACCTATTGTAAACTTACTCTAGTGGAAAAGCAATTTTGTGTGGTTTTAATAAATTATTAAGTGACATCGTATCAGTCTCTAAATTCTTACTATTCATCGAAAACTTCATTTCTCAGCTACACATGTATCACGCTTGTAAGAATGCATGACTCATGAACTCTCCTCTTTCTCTCTCTCTCATATTTATTGTTTTTACTGTCATGAGGGATTAAAATGGTGCCACTGTGATCGAATAAAATAAAATAATTTATATTTTAATAATCTAAATTACAACCCATTGACTCATAATAGCTATACGACAATGTAATGAATGGCGTTCCTAAGTTATACCGTTATTGCCTTTTGTGTTTATTCCTATTTCGCAACGAATGTGAAAGTTCAAAATCATGAGTGTCTTTAATCACATTGCCGATTGCAATCGGCCAATTAGTCACAGTTTGTTTGATAATATTCAATTGGTCTAAAAAAACATGTTCTATTTAAGATATAATACATTCGTTTGGGATGTCTTGGCTCCTAGAAACACATCACATTGTTGTTGTATGACTATAAATACTTAGTAAATGATGTATAATTGTAGTTGGTTGAATTATTGCTTTATTCGTTCTTAGCACATGAACTATAGGTTATAAATTAATGCCGATTTCCAAGTGTAGAAGGATCGTAAAAATTACGGTGTTGTATAGGGACAAACTTGTATAAATGAACTGAGAAAGTTGGGTTTTTTTTTCGTTTTGATTTACTTGTAATTTGATGAATTGTAATTGGGTGTTTTGTTATATCTAGTCTAGTCTCTTACTAGTAGTCATAAAAAAATAAAAAATATCTAGCATGCTTCTTAACGTGGGATTAATGTGTTTTGTAATAAAACTATGGAAATCATGCTTGGAATTTTTTTTATTTGACATGCTTAAAGATAAAAAATAGAAGTTGTAACGTAACATAAAGAAGTAAAAACAATATGACTTAGTAATATATGTATAAAATGACGTGACTTAATATGAAGAAATATTTGTAAAGTTGGTGGCTGTTGTGACAGAAGATTTCGTCGTAAGCAATAATGATTACTGGCAGTGTTGTGGTGGCAATGACGACTAGAAGATGATAAAAATAATGACGAGAATTGCGGATCTTCATATGAGCCAAAATTGCAAGCGAGCCCTCTAATTAATGCATGAAGGTCCCCCCCCCCCCCCCCCCCCCTTTTTCCGCTAGGTGTGATGAACTTATGTAGCTAAGAAGCGAAGCCGGCACTACTTGTGCTTTTGATAAGATGAAATGCTGCAAAACAACACTCATATGATTAAACTTACAAAGTAACCACAAACAACAATTGATCAAGTGATTCTAAAGACATTCACATTTCATAACGTGTTGGATCATAGTCATCAGTAAATATCATCAACAAATAAGCTCTCTATGTGTATAGATGAGTTATAATTTATTGTTTGTATGAGTCAAATAATATTGTAGGGGTATGGTACTAAACCCGGTTTTACGACCCTAAATTTATTATGTTTGGCTTATTTTATTATATGGACTAATACAATGTTATTGGGCTGAGGGGGTTTTGTGGAGGTAACCCTAACTGGGCTAGGCCCATTAGGGTACCATGATGGTGGCCATGAGGCTCTCTATATAAGGAGGTCTCCACCTCCTTGTTAGAGGGTCATGCTCAATAAGAGCCACCACCCTATTTTTGTGTCTGTAAACAAGAGATCCTCAGGATTTCTTAGCAGTCACCTCCACACCCCCGAAAAGCCATTGCAGGTCTCAAGCAATCGAAGAAGAAGATCAAGTCGTGGTTCGTTCATCTCGAAATCCGTGGAAACATCGTCATGGATCAGGTCAGATTCATTTCATGCTTCGACATTGGCGCCATCCGTGGGACGGCAACGAACTACCCTTCGATTTTCGTCTCGGCTGTCAGATCTCTCCCAGGAAAAACCCAGATCTGGAAGTTTACAGAAAAAGGCTTCAAGGCTTGTTCTATTAAAGCTCAAAAAGATCCATAGATCTAAAAGAGGCTTCCAGATCTGTGCAAAAAAGAAACTACCTGATTCGGATGATCAAGCCTCCGGATCTGTGATGGTTTTAAATTCTCTCCGCTACGAGCTTCAGATCTAGATCTAGATTACAGACCTGGATTTTAGGTTTAAAATTACAGATCTCTCAAATTGTAGATCCAAAAATTACCAGACTTCCGCCGCCATGCACGCGCGCTCGCGGATTCTCACTCCGCAGCCATGCATGTGCCACCACGGGAACCACCATGTGGGTTTCGCGCAAAAGACCTCCACCATGTGGGTTTTGCGCAGAAGACTGCCACCACGCATGCTCGCCGGCGGGTCACCATTCCGCCGACATGCGTGAGCGCAACTCTCCGCCATGCACGCGCGCCCGTGAGTCACCACCCCGTCACCGTGCATGCGCACATAAGGCCAAGCGCCAAACTTAAAGGTTGGGAATCCTCATAAACCCATAAGGCCAAGCGCCAAACTTAAAGGTTGGGAATCCTCATAAACCCATAAGGCCACGCGCCAAACTTAAAGGTTGGGAATCCTCATAAACCCATAAGGCCACGCGCTAAACTTAAAGGTTGGGAATCCTCATAAACCCATAAGGCCAAGCGCCAAACTTAAAGGTTGGGAATCCTCATAAACCCATAAGGCCAAGCGCCAAGCTTAAAGGTTGGGAATCCTCATAAACCCATAAGGCCACGCGCCAAACTTAAAGGTTGGGAATCCTCATAAACCCATAAGGCCAAGCGCCAAGCTTAAAGGTTGGAAATCCTCATAAACCCATAAGGCCACGCGCCAAGCTTAAAGGTTGGGAATCCTCATAAACCCATAAGGCCAAGCGCCAAGCTTAAAGGTTGGGAATCCTCATAAACCCATAAGGCCACGCGCCAAACTTAAAGGTCGGGAATCCTCATAAACCCATAAGGCCAAGCGCCAAACTTAAAGGTTGGGAATCCTCATAAACCCATAAGGCCAAGCGCCAAACTTAAAGGTTGGGAATCCTCATAAACCCGTAAGGCCACGCGCCAAACTTCAAGGTTGGGAATCCTCATAAACCCATAAGGCCATGCGCCAAACTTAAAGGTTGGGAATCCTCATAAACCCATAAGGCCACGCGCCAAACTTAAAGGTTGGGAATCCTCATAAACCCATAAGGCCACGCGCCAAACTTAAAGGTTGGGAATCCTCATAAACCCATAAGGCCACGCGCCAAACTTAAAGGTTGGGAATCCTCAAACCCATAAGGCCATGCGCCAAACTTAAAGGTTGGGAATCCTCATAAACCCATACGGCTTTGCGCCGAATACAAGACCGAACGCGGCTCCGCTCCGCTCAACACGCCGTCATTAAACCTATTAACACAAGCCCCCGCGGGTCAACCATTCTAGCGCCAAGCCACGTCACACGCGCGCCACCGCGGGTCAACCATTCCGCCATTCTACATGCGCACCGCCATGATGCTTGAGCGCAGTCGCATATCACATGCTCATGCACCACTTATGCTCACGCATCACATATGCTCACGCATATTACATATGCTTACGCATCACATGCTCACGCATATCACATCAGCGCACGCAACATCTGCGCATGGCGCATGACACAGCCTGTGCGCAAGCGCATGAAACATCTGCGCATGACACACAGTCTACGCGCACGAGCATGCAACATCTGCGCGTGGCGCATGACACAAAGCCAAAGCCTATGCTCAAGCGCATCTGCGCATGACACAAAGCCAAAACCTATGCGCAAGCGACACAACAAATGAGAATAGTCTAATCCCAAATCAGGATAAGGACAACTTTATTTGGCAGCAATGAACTAGGGGACTATCGTGGTATACCACCACTACATTATCGCGATGGAAGACATCCGAATCTTAGGGCGGGAGCCTAACAATATCCCAAATGGCCACGCGCTAATTTGATATGTTTTTGCAGGTTCGGCTACGAGTCGCACAAGCACATATGACATTATTATTATCTGGCCGATTGCGCCTCCATTATTATTTTGAAAACAAGCTGGGATAGTCATCCTGCGTAGAAGAGGCCCTTGTGGGCCAGTCATTATCGTCATATTATAGCTCATAAGCCGCAACATGCGCAAGCTTCATTATTTTTATAGCTCGTAAGTCGCCTCGCGCGCAAGCTTCATTATTCTTATAGCTCGTAAGCTACCTCGCGCGCAAACTATTAAGCATCATTATCGAGATGCGCGCTCTATCTTTTATCAGGCCTCGCGCCACTATCATAAGTCGACACTGCGCGCAAGCTTCATTATTTTATAGCTCGTAAGTCGCCTCGCGCGCAAGCTTCATTATTCTTATAGCTCGTAAGCTACCTCGCGCGCAAACTATTAAGCATCATTATCGAGATGCGCGCTCTATCTTTTATCAGGCCTCGCGCCACTATCGTAAGTCGACACTGCGCGCAAGCTTCATTATTTTATAGCTCGTAAGTCACCTCGCGCGCAAGCTTCATTATTCTTATAGCTCGTAAGCTGCCTCGGGCGCAAACTATTAAGCATCATTATCGAGATGCGCGCTCTATCTTTTATCAGGCCTCGCGCCACTATCGTAAGTCGACACTGCGCGCAAGCTTCATTATTTTATAGCTCGTAAGTCGCCTCGCGCGCAAGCTTCATTATTTTATAGCTCGTAAGTCGCCTCGCGCGCAAACTATTAAGCATCATTATCGAGGTGCGCGCTCTATCTTTTATCAGGCATCGCGCCACTATCGTAAGTCGACATTGCGCGCAAGCTTCATTATTTTATAGCTCGTAAGTCGCCTCGCGCGCAAGCTTCATTATTTTTATAGCTCGTAAGTCACCTCGCGCGCAAGCTTCATTATTCTTATAGCTCGTAAGCTGCCTCGGGCGCAAACTATTAAGCATCATTAGCGAGATGCGCGCTCTATCTTTTATCAGGCCTCGCGCCACTATTGTTATGATGCGTGCTATATCTTATTCATGCCAGTGCAGCATCATTATCATAAAGATCACAACATGTCACCATCATGGAGAAAACCTCCCAAAACTCGAAGACAATAAAGACAAGGCCGAAGAAAAGGGAAAAAAAACCGCCTCATGTCCTAACACACCTTATAAAGTCCAGCGCTCCACCTAAACGCTTGCACGCCTAGGAGCAACACTGGACTTGGGGGGCTTGTAGGGGTATGGTACTAAACCCGGTTTTACGACCCTAAATTTATTATGTTTGGCTTATTTTATTATATGGACTAATACAATGTTATTGGGCTGAGTGGGTTTTGTGGAGGTAACCCTAACTGGGCTAGGCCCATTAGGGTACCATGATGGTGGCCATGAGGCTCTCTATATAAGGAGGTCTCCACCTCCTTGTTAGAGGGTCATGCTCAATAAGAGCCACCACCCTATTTTTGTGTCTGTAAACAAGAGATCCTCAGGATTTCTTAGCAGTCACCTCCACACCCCCGAAAAGCCATTGCAGGTCTCAAGCAATCGAAGAAGAAGATCAAGTCGTGGTTCGTTCATCTCGAAATCCGTGGAAACATCGTCATGGATCGGGTCAGATTCATTTCATACTTCGACAAATATCAATAAAAAGGATATACATGAATTATATTGCATCTATATTAAATTTTGAAACAGCCTTGTTTGCGCTGTGCATATAATGTATATATGTGTAGGCCTTCGGGAGGCAAAAATGAAATTTCACTAATTTTGACGTTATTTTACTAATTTCGCAAAAATAACGTTAAAAGTGGCGGGAGGTTAATTAGGCATCACGTGATGGCGTCGATAGCCGAAAGACAAGGGTGCATACTGGTTGAGTGTTATGTGCCTTATGTTCAAGGCTTGATGGAAAACTGCTATCGAGCCAGGGATCTCACCGGAAAAGTCTTTCTATTCCTATTCCTACATGGTAGAGGTAAGGCTGCTTACATCTTATCCTCCTCAGAAGCTCAGACCCTCCCATATCCTTGCTATTGATACGATTTACCAAGTAAGATTATTATGATATATTAAATTTTGTTGTATGATCGTACATTGTCGATACAGAAAGTTAGCATGTGAGTAGTTATTTGTGCACAACATGACTTTTAGAGTTTTAGTTGACATTGATAGGAATAAAGTTGGATATGATGGTTGTTTCAAAGTAACTTAACAACTTTTGATGTGTTAAGTGGCACCAAACAAAATTATCATTATCATATCATTGGTTTTATATTGAATGAAACTCATGTAACTCAATATGCAACAAATCAAGACACATCAAGCAATTGAGCATGGGTCGATCAATCTAGACCCATAGGTAGTATACTAGTATGGTCTCTCCTTCCATATATTAGTAAAAAGTTTGTTTTCCTGATGTAAGGTTAAATAAATGAAGATGAGCTCATAAGATTGATACATAAAACCATAAAAATAGACACCTTAATTCACATCCATTACATTTTCAGTATTTCGAAAATTGGACCTTGATAGTTCAACAAGTCAACTAACTGATTGGGTGGAGAAAATAAGAGAAGGTCGATCGATGGTTTGTCATTCTTTTTTAACAGGTTTTCCACTAGGTTTATCTGGTTTATTCAAAACTAGTTTAGTAATCTAACAAGCAACACCAACTCTTCATAATATAATCGGTGATACTTTTCAAAATGTCTTGGGAAAAGTTTATTTAATAGTAATCAAGTTTTTAAAGTATTTTAATAAAGTTATTGAAAGAAATTTTTTTTAATTTCTGAATGCACTTAACTTTACCAACTTTACCAGATGCTTTAACTTAATGGATTTTTTATAAATGTTTAAAATTTTAAATTAAGTTACTTGAAAAAGAGTTTTAGTTATTATATAGCGTAGTACAAAAAATTCATTAAATAATAACCAAGGTTCATTATTGCTTTATTTAAATCAAAGAGCCAATGATCATTGGCCTATGTGGTTAAGTGTGACACCCAGATACTTCAATTTAAAAATGAGAATGTTTAGGAAGTCTCACATATGACAAAAAAAATAGAATGTTTCAGGTTGGGTGACTTTTTTTTCACAATCTCATTTATAGTGGGTTTCCTTTTGTGGATGAAATGAATATGATTGAGTAGGTCAGTGGTTTGTTACTCTGTTAGGGATCCAAATGACCGTTTTTATAAGTAAAGTGAGAAAAAGGAAACACTAATTAGTTAACTAATATTTATACATGTTCATTTGCTTTTTCTTTTTAATAAAACGGTAAAACAGTTATAAAAAAAATCGTAAGATGTAGTAAATGAAAGTTATATAACTTTAGAATAACATAAAAAATATTAACTGACTTTAGCCGAACATTTAAAAAAACTTTATACAATTATATGAATACCCACTATTTATATTGCGTTAAAGAGAGACCATATAATGTTTATATGTTATGATCATCAAAACTTATTTATTTATTATTGATAGTATACTTCAACATTTTCCTATTTGACAACTAAATGTATTTTATTGGGTTCCATGTCAATTAGTATTTTCAATTTTAATCTAGAAGACTATCAGACATGTGTGAGATTAATTAATTAACTATATTTGTTTAACTTGTACGATATATGAATTAAAAAGATTAGCCAAGTAGGGGCAATTAAAAAAAAGAAAAAAAAAGAAGCTATTAAGCTAATGGTATAAAAGGCAATAATCATTTATTTTCAGTAGGTCTCAAAATCCAATTGAAGTTATTATATCGCTTTGAATTACCAAAAAAATCATAATTTATTTGTAATCATAACAACCTTATAAGCTATAACAAATTCAACTAACTAGTGGCTGCCGTTGATATATATTTGTATAATATAAAAACAATATTTTAATAAACGACAATCAAAATCCAAATGCAAACGAGTGTCATATAGATGTATGTGATTGTGATACCTAATTTTTGTAATTTACATTTATAGAGAGATCATCAAATGAAAAATTTTAAACATTTGCATGTGAAATGCAGGAACGTACTCATATAGTAGGTTGTTTAATGAGCAAGCCGAGTCAAGTTCATCTCAAGCTTGGTTTTGAAGTTAAATGAGTTTAATTTGATGTATTTGAGAGCTTTATAAAAAACTAATATAAACTCGCTTATATTAAATTTAATTCTTTTTCAAATATGTTAGTAAAAACTTTGAGAGTGGTCTTTAGTAGAATTCTAGATCATATTATATGGACCTTTTGTATAAATTGAATTGGATTTTAACTTATAAACATTAAAACTAAGCTTAAGTTAAATGAGCAAGCTATAATTGCTCAGGTCGCTCGAGCTTGTATCATTTACAAATTTAGTCAGCTTATTTTGGTATGTTTATAACGAAGCGATTTCAAACGTGTTTATTAGTGAGCCACGAGCATTTTGAAAAACCCTTATACTATGTCCTTAGAGTTTTTTTTGTTTTTATTTTTTAGTGTTATTTAAATTCAAAATTCATACGTACAATATATTATATAAGAAATATCATTTTGTATTCTTTTTAACTTAATAATATTGTTTGTCCGGTTGATGATAGACTGTCGCTATCTAGTCAAAAACAATTAAAATTCAGTGTCCTAATCACCTAAGCAAGCTAGGGTAAATAGGGTGTCGAACCATAAGGAGTATGTGGTCAGTGTGCAGTGAAAATGATTTCTAACATTATGAAGTGATTCAATTAACGAAGTGCTGATCACACTAGCAAACAGTTTGGTTTTAATATTGATTAAACAAGTAAACAACTTTCGAACAATTAACAAAGACAAGTCACACCCGAGGATTCAAGCTAGTAAGCAAACAGCTATCTCATGCAACTTAACAGATTAACAATTGATGATCAACACAGACTGACTAACTAGATAAACCTTAGGCATTCACGCTCGCTAACACACGGCACTGGTTCTCAAACGGTCCTTACCAGTGTGACTCAACTAAGGGCAAACATATGCTTCATCATATTCAACTAGTCAAAACAATCCTATAAGCAATTATCATAGCAACTGGCACAATAATCGTTCTGATCGAAATAAACCTAAACTGACTAAGTGCACAATAATACTAGACATCAATACTCATAGATTAATCAAAGATGGTTACAAATAATTCGTTCTTAATACATGAGAAAAACTGAAAGATACAATACTCTACATCCCGGGCATGACTCGAAGGATCTAGCCGCGTCTCGGCATCTCTTGGGCTTCGGTTATGATGTGGTAGAACATGTATGATGCCTTGAGATGATTGGAAGTGATGGTGGCCCTCCTTGTTGCTCTGAAAATCGCCTGGAAAGTGAATAATGGCGTCTAGGTCGTTAAAACGAATATAAACTTAAAACTCTAACTTTCACGATTCTGGGGACCATCGCGTAGCGCTAAGCGATGGACCAAAAGTCAACGCAGTGTAAATTACAGGGCATCGCGTAGCGCGATGCCCACCTTCAACACCCATCGCGCTACGCGATGGGTCACTTTAGTCAGCAAGTCCATATAAATGTCTCGATTCGCGTGCTGGACATCCTGGGTCTTCATTCCGTGCTCGTACAGGTCCAAAGTAAGCGCGTTAAGTACCTGTGACCTGAAACACAATAAACACGTATGAAGTACCAAAGTTCCTAAACTAAACGATTAAAACGATTATGTTAACACGTTAATATATGTACAATTAAACCGAACATCATCGATTTAGACGATTTTATATTTTTAACCAAACCATAAACATCCCTAAATTCCATTGTCCATTGTGAGTACATTTATTCACTTAAAACTGTGTATTTAAACTACTATATTTATTGTATTAAAAAAATGAATACTTCTCACTTTAAGTTATCCAAAAAATTGCATTTCAAATATAATATTAAGGATGTACGTCAATCCTTCATGGAAGTTGGTTTTCTTAATTTTGTTATATTACATTAAAAAAAGCTTTATATAATGAAATACTTCATTATCATTAATACAATTGAGTAAAACTCAGCACGTCAAGTTTTATTTTCGTTAATACATAACTTTCCTTGATTTATTTTGTTTATATTAACAAGCATGTGAAACACAATAAACACGTATAAAGTACCAAAGTTCCTAAACTAAACGATTAAAACGATTATGTTAACACGTTAATATATGTACAATTAAACCGAACATCATCGATTTAGACGGTTTTATATTTTAAACCGAACCATAAACATCCCTAAATTCCATTGTGAGTACATTTATTCAACTAAAACTGTGTATTTAAACTACTATATTTATTGTATTAAAAAAATGAATACTTCTCACTTTAAGTTATCCAAAAAATTGCATTTCAAATATAATATTAAGGATGTACGTCAATCCTTCATGGAAGTTGGTTTTCTTAATTTTGTTATATTACATTAAAAAAAGCTTTATATAATGAAATACTTCATTATCATTAATACAATTGAGTAAAACTCAGCACGTCAAGTTTTATTTTCGTTAATACATAACTTTCCTTGATTTATTTTGTTTATATTAACAAGCATGTTAAACACTTAGACCAATATAAATCAAGCTTATTGGATTTTAATAATCTCAACTAAATGTCTTTGATCGATAATAATCTCAACTGAGTTTATTTTCAATGGTGATCCCAAATGTTAAAAAATATAATCCCCTAGGTCCTCAGTCAAAAAGAACTTAACGATTTTAAGTTTTTTTCAAATTTCAAATTGACGTATTAAGACTTTTGATTGGAAAGAGAATATGAGCCAAATTACATAAAACTTAGCTCGAAACGGGGATCCAAACGGTTTGATTTTGTGTTAATTGAATGTTCAAACATCCGAATTGAAGCATTGTTTCGTCGTTTGGATCACTGTTTCGGAGCTAATTTTTACATCAATCGATTCGTATCCTTCTTCCGGTAAAAAACCCTAAAGCGTTTGAAGTTCGGAAAAAACTTAATGCCGTTAAAGTCTTTTTTAGCAGAGGACCAACGAGAGTAGATTTTTTAAACTTCGGGACCACCAGTAAGAATAAACTCAGTTGAGATTAGTATCGACCAATGACTTTTAGTTGTGATATAAAATCTAATAATTCTAAAATCAATCCATTTAATATTATTATGTTTGAGAAATTAATTAAAATTAGCAACCAAAATAATAAATTAATAAAAAATTATGATGATTATGTAAAATGTAAGGAATGAATGAAACAAACACACATTTAAAACTTACTCTAACCAGTCTTTTGCTTTATTTTAAAGAAAGAAAGCGTCCGGTGGCACACACCTAATTAATTAGCAACGATAAAACGACATGACAACCATCACAATTGACTCATTATGACGACTTGTATATAACCTTGTGTTGGCCAATCACATATCCCACATCTTCTTCATTCAATCACTCACACCAACTAAACGCAACTCAACAATCAGCATCAATGGCGACTTGTTTGGCCTTTAATGGCGGTTATGTTCGAGTTTTAATGATGGTCGGGTTCGTGTTCTTGCCACTATTGGTTGATGGAAGCGTTCGTCGCTATAACTTTAATGTTAGTATACTTTTCTTAATGTTTGTGTAGTTCTTAAAACTTATTATAAGTTTTTGTTATTTTTAGAAAGAATCATATGTTACATGTATATATGTTAACATGCATGCAACCCAAATTTGGTATGTTATGATATAGGTTGTAATGAAACAAGAGAATAGATTGTGCTCGTCGAAGCCTATAGTGACGGTTAACGGTCAGTTCCCAGGTCCGACGCTTCATGCTCGTGAAGGCGACACGGTGCTCATAAGAGTCGTCAACAAAGTCAAATATAATGTTTCGATCCATTGGTAAGATTTTTGTTTTTAACATGTTTTCAGAACAGGACTGGAGCGGTCTGTTAGACCAGAAATCAACCACGCATCGATTATGTACTCTTAGTCGAATTCATTTGGGTCCGCCGGTCATTACACCAACTATTGAATTGAAGAACCACATCGGTAGTCCGGCCATAATTTCAGAAAATGTTAAATTTCCTTTTTTTTTTTAAATAAAATCTAATTACTTATTCATTACTTCGGACTTCATATTTTGTGAACGCTGTAAATTCATACGTAAATATAAAATAGTTTCATATTTTGTTTTATATTATTTATTACTTAGTACTTATATATAATATAGTGGTACAATAAGAAGACCAGTTTAATAACCAATACATAAAATGATTGATTCTAAATTTGTTTACGACTAACCATAAAGGTTTGCGTGTGTTTGGTAGGCATGGAATACGTCAACTAAGAACCGGATGGGCAGACGGGCCCGCATACATAACACAATGCCCGATCCAGCCAGGACATAACTACGTCTATAACTTCACCATCACTGGCCAACGGGGCACTCTCTTCTGGCACGCCCATGTCCTATGGCTTCGGGCAACCGTTCATGGCGCACTCGTAATCTTACCTAAACTTGGAGTCCCGTATCCTTTCCCAAAACCGGATGTTGAACAAGTCGTCATATTAGGTGCGTTATACACACCAAAATCCCGTCATTAAAAACATTACAAATCAGACGACTTTATTCACTTATAACCCTAAACGCTAAATTTAATACATGTTTATGACAGGGGAATGGTGGAAATCGGACACCGAGAAAGTCATTAACGAAGCGTTGAAATCGGGTTTAGCCCCGAATGTATCCGATGCACATACTATAAATGGTCATCCGGGACCCATCACTAGTTGTCAATCACAAGGTATATTCAATAACTAAGTAATAAATACTAACTAATATTTCACCGTATGTCTTTTGTTTGGTTTCTAGCGTCTTGCTAAATAAATTTAATCTGCTATGCAATATGCATGCAGGAGGATTTCAACTAAGTGTAGAAAATGGTAAATCATACATGCTACGGATAATCAACGCTGCACTCAACGAAGAACTCTTCTTCAAAATCGCCGGTCACAAACTGATGGTGGTCGAAGTCGACGCTACCTACGTAAAACCATTCACCATCGACACCATCATCATAGCACCGGGCCAAACCACCAACGTCGTCATCACCGCCACCAAAACCTCAGGCAAGTTCATGATGGCTGCCTCGCCTTTCATGGACGCACCGATCGCGGTAGACAACAAAACCGCCACCCGCCACCCTCCACTACACCGGCACCCTAAGCACCACTACCACCACCCTAACCATCCCGCCGCCACAAAACTCCACAGCCACTGCTAACAAATTCATCGACTCTCTTCGGAGCTTGAACTCTAAAAAGTACCCTGCCAATGTCCCGTTGAAAATCGACCATTCTTTGTATTTCACGGTCGGGCTCGGGATTAACAAGTGCCCGAGTTGTAAAGAGGGCAACGGGTCTCGGGTTGTAGCCGGTATTAACAATGTTACATTTGTTATGCCCACCACAGCTCTTTTACAAGCACATTACTTCAAGAAAAATGGGGTTTTCACTACGGATTTCCCGGGTAACCCGCCCGTTTCTTTTAACTATACCGGGTCCCCGACCGCCAATTTGGCTACAAGCACCGGAACTAAGGTTTATCAGCTAAAATACAACTCGACGGTTCAACTAGTGTTACAAGATACAAGTATTATTGCTCCCGAAAACCACCCGATTCATTTGCATGGGTTTAATTTCTTCGCAATAGGTAAGGGGTTAGGCAATTATAACCCGAAAGTGGATCCGAAAAACTTTAACTTGGTAGACCCGGTGGAAAGGAATACTATAGGGGTACCTTCGGGTGGTTGGGTAGCTATTCGATTCAGAGCTGATAATCCCGGTACAATATCTAAATTTCAACACTAAAATTATTGAAGTTTTTTATAGTTATTATGTAAAACGACTAATTACCCTTGATTACAGGTGTTTGGTTTATGCATTGCCATCTCGAAGTGCATACAACTTGGGGGCTAAAAATGGCATTTTTAGTCGACAATGGAAACGGGCCGAACGAGTCGATATTGCCACCCCCTAAAGATCTTCCAAAATGTTAAAAGAGAATGAAATAATGAGCATGATTTGGGAGTTTAGAATATATATTTGTTTCTTGAGCAAATAAATAATTTGCTCAAGTAAATTTACAATAAACATTCATGTATTTTTGTTACAATATTAAATGAAATTATGTTGGCTATAAATAGTTGAATACTTTGTTATTAGTTGTCACACATCTATTGATCATTATCTTATGATATAATCCATTAAGTATATTATCCCAACATACCCAATGGGCCGGGCCGGGCCCGTCTGGGTCGGGCCATCATACAAATATATAATAATTAATAATTTAATGCAATCATTAACAGTTAACTACATCATTAAATCACAAATCACTTGCCACCAACTTCCTATGTGTTGGAGTTAACAGTTTCACCATCCATTGCAATGGTTTCAGTAACTGTGCTCTTTTCTTCCTCCAAAACCATATAGCCGCGTTATACTGTTGGTTACGGATAACCTTCGTGGCTGCCCGCCAATCGAACTTCTCCATTTCAGCCCGGGCAGCCTGCCCGATATGTTCCCGTAACTTGGCATCGTGTAAGAGCGGGACCAGTTTGTTTAAGCAGTCATCAAGGTCTCCGGGAGTGTAGAGATAACCGGTTTTGCCCTCTTGTTCTGCGGGGATAATATCAGGTATGCCGCCGGCTCGGGCAGCTACTACAGGCAGGCCGGATGACATGGCTTCTAATACTACAAACCCGAGTGTTTCGGATTCTGATGGCATTACGAAAACGTCACCACTCGCGTATGCTTGTGATAACTCTTCGCCTTGTAGCATTCCTGTGAATACAACTGGCAGGCCTACAAATAGTTTCTCTAAATCCTCCCTGCAAAAAAAAAAAATATATATATTTAATAAACCTGGCAAAACAGGCCCGGAGGGTAAAATGGTCATTTAAAAGTTACCTGTATGGACCGTCGCCAATGAAAGCTATCCTAGCTTCGGGGATCTTTTCCATGACACTACATGATTCAAAACCGAAAATTGACAACCAATTAACACTTGATGGAGAATGCAAAGGGGAGCTAAATAGGTCGTGTTCACGGGTTGGCAGATCCAACCCGACACGAAACCAGACACGACATGAATGCTAGTGGGTAAACACGAGCCCAACCCGTTTAACCCGATATTTTTTCGCATATTAGTAAAGTTATAATTTTACAACAAAATGTATAAATGTATACAAAACAAATACATATTAGAGTTAGAATTTGTCAGTTTCTTAATCAAGTTTTAAAATTTGGCATAATATAACCAATCAAATTAATTTAAGACATAAAACACATGTTAAAAATATAAAATATAAAATATAAAATTATAATAAATGGGTTAAATGGGTCAACTCACAAATCACTAGATTGACACGAGCATGGCCCATTTAGCTAAATGGTTCGCTGGTTCAACAAGAAACTTCCCCGAACTCGTTTATACCAAACCCAAACCCGCGAATATCGTGTTAGGTTCGTGTCGTGTCTGTTAATGTTTATGAAACAATATAATAAGATATAATAAAAGATTACCTTTTAAGGAAATCTAAGCTCTTCTCGACACCAATACGACCAACATGCACTATCAACCGTCGGTCGGGTTCACCATTCCTGTTTATTAGAACCAAATTATTTTTAAAACTGATTATTTTGGTTAATTAGAGAAAGTAAAGTAATAAATTCATACGTTAATCTAACTCGCATTTCATGAGAGCGGAATCTGGGATGGAAACTTTCTGAATCAACCCCCTTGTTCCACAGACGGATTTTATTAGCTGAAAAGACAAAAATACCCTTTAAAATTTGTTCATATAACTGAAAGATCAATTACAAAAACTTGGAAAATCCAATAAACAGTCATTTCGTGTGAGTGTGTGTGTGTGTGTGTGTATAATTAAATAGAAAATCAAGAATTACCAGCTGTCACTCTTGCTTGTCGAAGATCCTTTGCAATTGCAGCTGATGGCACTAACGTGAGATCAGCTGCCCTATGAAGAAACTCTGGGAGGATCGAGTAACATGTCAAAATGAGTCATTTTATGCGGCTCAAAACGGGCCGGGTCGCCCAATGCTCTTACCAAGTCTAGATTTTTGTGAACAATTAGTTTGCCAAATATGATTAAAAAAATAATTTTAATTCAATGATAATCTATTTTTTATGAATCAAATTTTGATCCGTTTGAGATATCACATGGCCCGAATTGACCCGTTCATACATGGATTGACATTAAGGATAGATTATCACATACTTATAACTAACCACATAGGTTTAACTAGCCAGCTAAACGTGTATCTTGGTATGTAACTGCATGAAAAATAGAAATATACTTGAGTCAGATAACTAAAACGAGTATTCTTTAATAGTCAAATCACTATTTATAAGTTTGCTTACACGGGCACGTGTGTATGATATGACATCACAATAGGAACACATAACATTTTAGCAATAGCAAGTGCACCAAAAACCTAATATTTCACAACAAAAAAATGTTATTAACATAACACAAGATACATGTTTAATGGAATGGTAAGATACAAGTATAAATTTACCATAATACCCGGAGATGATGCGTGGATGATGTCAGGCTTAAATTGTTTAACCTCATTGATTATTCTAGGACTCAATGCAAGTGAAAGTGGCACCTTTTGGTACCACGGGCAAGGGAAACTAAACAAAACACAATATCAAGAAAATGTTGAAGGACATTTTAGGCATTTAAAGAAGTGAAATTTAAAAAGAAACTAACCTTAGCGAGCCGATGCATTTTGCTCCGTGAAATTCTTGAGGCACCCCTTCATGAGTTGTTACAACCATCACCTACAAAAGTGAAAAAGAAACTCTTGATGCTTAAAATTTGTTTATTTCATTATATTTTACTCAAAAAACAGATGGTTAAAAACTTACCTCGTCTCCCATTTCACGTAAATATTTAATGAAGTTTTGGAACCGATTCTTGTACCCTGAAACATACCTGTAAACAATCCAACAGCATAAATTTGGTTACAAAATAACGATAATTAAATGATAAAAATCAGTTCATTATCCATGAATTACACATAATGAAATATGCTTATGTGGAACATTATTATCATGCTATAATAAGTGACGAGAGCAGCAACATTTTATTATTTTCATTACAGGACGACGATTGAGAAAATAAAAACAAACATGCAAAATTGAAGTTGAATAAATACAAAAGACAGTTATCAAAGGGCAATTTGTGGCCTATGCTTCCAAAGTTTAGGCTGTAAAAGAAGACACATACTGCCATTAAAAAAATGTTTCGTATAGCTAGTAATTATCGTTTTATTTCAAAGTAAACGAAGAAAAACATAAACAACAGATTATTGAGCTAGCAAATTCATCCGATAAACCATACAATGTATAACAATTTACATTAAAGATTTCTAATATGCCAACTCATAATCACATCAAATAGGGAATCACTTTGTTACTTTAGCAAGTAACAAATTACTAAACTTTTATATGTAAAATCAATTAGCAAGTTGTCTGATTATCTCAAAACTACTAATCAAAGAGACAGTTTAACAACTAATAAAACTTTATGTTATATCACAACCTATAAAACGAGTGATCATCGACTTGAACTCCAAGCAACCTGAATAGGAATGCAAACGAGCCGAGCCGCTCACGAACTACTCGAGGTCGGTTTGATAAAAAGCTCAAAACAACCTGAGCCTTAATGATCCAAAGCCTCAAATAAAGCTCTTTTAGTTATCGAGCCTGAGCTCGAGCCTTGTCTAGCAAAATCGTTTAGGCTCGTCGAGCACTCGAGCCTTAAAGAAGCTAGTGTATTTTAAGTTTTAACTATTTTGGACTACTATGTATTAATTTAACCCTCCACGGCCGAGCTCGAGCTTTGGCTTGTTTAATGTACTACACACAGCCTCGTTTAAGGTCTTTCTCAAAATAATATAAAAATAATAAAAAATGCATATAAATTAATTAACAAATAACAAACGAGCCAAGCTCGAGCTTTGGCTTGTTTAAGGTACCACACATAGGCTCGTTTAAGGTTTTTCTCAAAATAATAAAAAATGCATATAAACTAATTAGCAAATAACAAACGAGCCAAGCTCGAGCTTTGGCTTGTTTACGGTACCACACACAGGCTCGTTTAAGGTTTTTCTCAAAATAATATAAAATAATAAAAAATGCAATAAATTAATTAACAAATAACAAATGAGCCAAGCTCGAGCTTTGGCTTGTTTAAGGTACCACACATATGCTCGTTTAAGGTTTTTCTCAAAATAATATAAAATAATAAAAAATGCATATAAACTAATTAGCAAATAACAAACGAGCCAAGCTCGAGCTTTGGCTTGTTTAAGGTACCACACACAGGCTCGTTTAAGGTTTTTCTCAAAATAATATAAAATAATAAAAAATGCAATAAATTAATTAACAAATGAGCCAAGCTCGAGCTTTGGCTTGTTTAAGGTACCACACACAGGCTTGTTTAAGGTTTTTCTCAAAATAACATAAAAATAATAAAAAATGCATATAAATTAATTAACAAATAGCAAATGAGCCAAGCTCGAGCTTTGGCTTGTTTAAGGTACTACACACAGGCTCGTTTAAGGTTTTTCCCAAAATAATATAAAAATAATAAAAAATGCATATAAATTAATTAACAAATAACAAACGAGCCAAGCTCGACTTTGGCTTGTTTAAGGTACTACACACAGGCTCGTTTAAGGTTTTTCTCAAAATAATATAAAATAATAAAAAATGCATATAAACTAATTAGCAAATAACAAACGAGCCAAGCTCGAGCTTTGGCTTGTTTAAGGTACCACACACAGGCTCGTTTAAGGTTTTTCTCAAAATAATATAAAAATAATAAAAAATGCATATCAATTAATTAACAAATAGCAAATGAACCAAGCTCGAGCTTTGGCTTGTTTAAGGCACCACACACAGGCTCGTTTAAGGTTTTTCTCAAAATAATATAAAAATAATAAAAAATGCATATAAATTAATTAACAAATAGCAAATGAGCCAAGCTCGAGCTTTGGCTTGTTTAAGGTACTACACACAGGCTCGTTTAAGGTTTTTCCCAAAATTATATAAAAATAATAAAAAAATGCATATAAATTAATTAGCAAATAACAAACAAGCCAAGCTCGAGCTTTGGCTTGTTTAAGGTACTACACATAGGCTCGTTTAAGGTCTTTCTCAAAATAATAAAAAATGCATATAAATTAATTAACAAATAACAAACAAGACAAGCTCGAGTTTATGAAAAAGACTCACAAGCTCTTGTAAGTCAAACGAGCCAAGCTTGAGCCTCGTCGAGCCGAAACCTAAACACCTCTAGATACAAATTCACAAACCAAATTTTATCACATCCTATATTCATTACTAATCAATTAACTTCACATAATAAAATCCCACTAAACCCATAACACAAGCTCTTAAATTTCAAGAAAATCATAAACAAATAACCAATGCATCAATTAATCCAATTTAAACAACAATTTTGAGAGACTCACGCAAAGGGTGATGGCTCAACAAAGAGAACAATACGTCTAGGCTTCGTATTGACTTCGGATTCAACCTGCAAAGGCGGGCTCTCCGATTCATCTTCTTTCGTCAATTCCAAGTCTTTAATTGAAGAATTAGTAATGGGTGTTCGTGTTTTTGGCTTGAAGTTGAAAGATTGAGAGGTGAGGCAAATGGGTTTTGCTGGAAAAGAGTGGAAGCATGGGATTCTTGAAGTAATTGTTGCTGCAATTGAAGAATTAAAAGATGAAGAAGATGGTATTGAGTATAGTGAATGGTTTAAAGAAATTGATGATGTTGTTGTCATGATGATATAATTTGGGAATTGAAAGGTGAATGAATATATATGTATGTGAAGTGGATCAAAGAGGGGATATTCGATCAAGATATTATTCAATTTCAGAGCATATGCTTTGGGCCTTTAAACAACTACTGAACCCAATTATTACGGCAGCAAGTCGAAGCAATTTGGTCGGTATCGGTTATGTTGGTAGAATCCGGGTGTTGATAAAACCTGAGTGTTGTTAGTGTTACGGCAATGAGTTGATGTGAAATCATTCGGTATTGGTTACGTGCGTTACATCGGTAAAACGCAGGTGACAGTAAAACCCGAGCATTACAGTGACGTGTCGACGCAAATTTGGTAGGTATCGATTGCATTCGGTACTATATAAACAACAATAAGAAAAAATACACATTTAAAAGAAAAAACTAATTCGACGAATTACTTGCCGTCAAGTAGATCAATAGAAACCTTGCGGCATTAACTTTGGTATTTATCTCATATATAATAGAGAAAATTACTGTTTGCGTCCCTGTGGTTTTAGGACGGAGGCACAATGAGTCCCCAAAATTTTTTTTTAACTGATTGAGTCCCCGTGGTTTCAAAAACATACCATTTGAGTCCCTGCCTTTACTTAATTGTGTTAGTTCTAGAGGTAGATTTGAAATTTTAATATATATATATATACATTGTCACTCTGAGTCTTTGGACTTTCATAATTGGTCACGTTTAGTCCTCTTCCCCTTTTAACAAAAATAAATGAACTAGACTAATTTTTGTAACAAAAGTAAATAAACCGAACCACTTTTTCACCAAAAATTAACGAACGAAGTACTTTCAAACAAAAAAAAACGAAAACTAATTTTTTTTATCAAACTAAACGAACCGAATCACTTTTTTTAACAAGTAGTTCATTTCCTTTAACAAAAATAAACAAATCGAACTACTTTTTTAACAAAAATAAATGAACCGAACGCATTTTTTTAACAAAAATAAACGAATCAAACTACATTTCTAACAAAAATAAACAAACCAAGCTTATCTTTTAACAAAAATATACGAATTAAACTACTTTTTTTACTAAACGAACTGAACCACTTTTTTTACAAGCAGTTTATTTCATTCCGTTTAACAAAATTAAACGAATCCAACTACTCTTTAACCAAAAAAGAAATGAAAAAAAATTATTTTTTAACAAAAATAAACAAATCGAACAACTTTTTAAAAAAAAAAATAAACCGAACAACTTTTTTGACAAAATAAACTAACCGGACTACTTTTTTAACAAAAATAAAATACCGAAATACTTTTCTTTAATAATAAATAAACCCGAACAACTTTTTTTAACTAAATTAAACGAACTGAACAATTCACTTTAACAAAAACAAGTGTATCGAACTACTTTTAAAAAAAACAAATACGCGAACCAAACTTATTTTTAACAACAAAAAATGAACCAAACTAATTTTTTTTAACAAAAATAAATGAACCAAATTTGTTTTAAACAAAAAATAAGCTAACCGAACTTGTTTTTAACAAAAATATCGTCGTAGCTTGCACTAAGGTGGAGTTCGATTATATTACTTATTTTAGAAGTAGTTACGTTCGTTTAGATTAGTAAAAAAGTAGTTTGGTCCATTTATTTTTATTAAAAAGGTAGTTCGGTTCGTTTATTTTTGTTAAAAAAGTGGTCCGGTTCGTTTATTTTTGTTAAATAGTAGTTTGGTTCGTTTATTTTTGTTAAAAATAGTTTGGTTTGTGTTTTTTTTGTTAAAAAAGTTCGGTTCGTTTATTTATGTTAAAAAAATTAGTTCGGTTTGTTTATTTTTGTTAATAAAAAGTTCGGATCTTTTATTTTTGTTAAAAAAAAATTCAGTTCATTTATTTTTGGTTGATTATGGTTTGATTGGTTGATTATGGCTTGATTAGTTATAGTTTGGTGGTTAATTCTTTAATTTTGAGGAAATTTTTAAAAAGATACTAAAACTGAACAATCACTTGACCACAAGGATTCATACGAATCATAAAAAGAGTAAACTAGTAATTTCACATAGACAGTGACTCAAATTGTTTGTTTTTGAAATCACAGGGACTCAGCCAATTCAAAAAATGTTTTAGAGACTCATTGTGTCTCCGCCTTAAAACCATAGGGACGCAAACCATAATTTTCTCTATATAATAACACTATTATTTAACCATATTATTTTTTTATAAATAACAATTTAATCTGCTTTTAATAATGCTGCATCGATGTCATTATAGGACTAGTGACACGCAAAACTTTCGATTTTGTTGCTAATATAACCCATGGAGAAATAACTTTTTGTTCAGCTCAGTGTTATTTATATTGGAATAATTTGAAACTTAGGTACTATCTGTAGAGTAATCCATGTTTCATAATAGTTACAACAATCTGATTGGAATAAAAACAAGCAAAGTTACTTCTTCGTTATATATAGATTGTTCTTAATGACGAATGTGAAAGTTAGGATCACATTGTCAGGAATGAATTTGATGCAGTTTTGACTAGCAATTAAATGACTCAATAACACAATGATTTAATTCAAACGATTTGAACCGAATGATTGGGTTAATAAAGCTTAAAAACTTGCAAATTCTTTACTAAAATCAATCAACTAACTAAACTAAAAACCTAAAAAATCCTATTTATAAATAAAAATAAACATTTAAGCTGGACCGAGTTAACGGGCCAGATGCTCCTGTATCAGAATTGTTATTAGACAACGATACATAATTTGGATTATGATATTTTATATAGATGAATAAAAAATCAGTTATTTTTTGTTTTAATTAACTTTTCTATCTATCAAAAACTGATTATTCTTATTTTTTTTCTTTCTTTTCTTTTCGTTTTTTTTTCTGTTTTTGTGTCACAAAATCTTGTAACCGAGTCAACACATGGAGCAACATACACATATTGACTATAAGTACCTCAAATAAATAAAGTTAGGCGTGTTATATTTATGACAAAGATAATGATATTTTTGTTAAATTTCTAGCTACATGTAAAAGTATTTGTCATTGTCATGTATTTCTTTATCATTGTGTTTAGATATTAAAACATCACTCTCATTTAATATAAGAAAAATTCATCCAGTAATTAAAAACTGTTACGTGTAGTAAGATTATTAGATGTAATATAAAGGTTACATCTTATAAATGAAATAGTGTTACAATTTAGCTACAACTCGCTACTAAAGATGAAATCTTGTTTCGGCTTTATTAAAGAGCATTTGGCCCAATGACATTTGGTGGTGTAATAGATGCTTCCTACCATTAAAGGTCGAAAGTTTAGATCCTGCAGTAGAGGGTTAGGCGGATTTTGAAGAAAATAAAGGCTAAGAATATAAATAACCATAAATAACAAACAAAATAAATTCGTAATTTTTTTTGAAAGACCAAATGCAATAAAGAAAAAAATAAGCAACCTACAAGCCGCATGAAGTCCAAAGAGTATAAAAGAAAACAAAGACAAAACAAACAAGAACACCGGCTAGCAACCAAATTACAAATAAAAATTAACAAAATTGAACCTATACTAAGCTTGCCAGTCAAGGTTCGTTTATTTTTTTCCTTCTATGCTTCACCCAAAGAAACGATGTAGACTTTATCTCGCTGACCACCTTACTTACCCACCGAAATGGGAATAATTTAAAATAATTTATCATTCCTGACTTTCCATATCAACCAATAAATTACGAGTGAAATTGCTTGGATTATTCGTAAACCCAGCGCGTTACAAATTAGTATGCAACAAATCACAACTAGGTCGATCTTTCAAAGCCTGTTAAGTACACCCAACTAGTCCAACCAAATTTGAAGGCCATGGCCCAATAAGTATTTTCTCTTTTCTTTCTCATTTATGTACAAGATTAAATGATTTAAATCCATAATGAGTACTCACAAAAGATAAAAAGTTTATTTCAGTCTCAATCAAGGATATGGCTATTTACAACTTTCTTACCTAAAATCATCATAGCTGTGGAAAATTGATTAAGCTAACGGGGTTTTGGTCCATTTGGGATTGTAACCATGATTGGGGATGTGATATATCGCTTAAAATCAACTGCCGATATATTGGGTTAAGTAGAATGCTTTACGCTATACACACGTCGTGTTCACGGAAGTTTTTTTATGAATGAATCTATCATCTATATGAAACAGGTTCCATTGTTAGATTGAAAGGTTATACATCTTGAAAAAAAAGCAACCCAGTCTTTTAGAATCCATTGAAAAACACAAGGAACCAACCACGTGAAAGTTAGAGGATGAGAAAATAAAATGTCATCACACATTAATTTCTGTATTGAGGTTTCAAGGACGGAATCTTAAACCAATATTTTTAAATTTTGGACAATAATGTCATAAAATATGAACACTTGTAAAGTGTAACGTAATTATTATTATTCTACTTGTAATTTTATTGTAACATGGATTAACTACAATATTGTCACCACGCTCCTTTTTTTTTCTTGACTTCATATGCACGATTGGTATGTTAACTCAAGGGGTACAAGAAATGGTAAAATGGCCAATTTGGTAATTAAAATTTTTACATTTCATTTGAGCCTTCACTTCTAACATAAAAGTTGGTCAAAAATAAACGTACGTATACCATTATTGCTGCATAATGCAATAATAAATTTTGGTCATGTTTATATTTATATCCATGTGTTTTCTAAACGAGACTTTCAAACCCGTCCACTTTTTTCAAACTTGTATAGAAATTTGATAAAAAAATTTAGTAAGGATTGAAGTTATATTTTATTTTTAACATATCATAATCATGAGCTTAATAAATATTATAAGTTATAACCCCCAAGGAAGTTAAATACCAAATTTGACAAGGCGCCGAAGTTCTGAAGTTTTTTTATTGTTTGCGGCAATATTCTTTTTATTTTTCTAACGGTAACAAACAAAGAATTAACTAGGTATTTTGTATGGGTGACCTGATGGTAAAAGGCTACCGTCGGCTGACCCAACCAAGTCGGACGGAGCCTTTAAGAGCCTCCAAGTTACCTCCAGTTCCTGGAAAAAACCTACCCGCTCAAAGACCAACTGATGATAAAACCCGAATACCTTTAGGATTGAACTGGAGATCACAAAGATTCCTATTTCTTTCATTAAGCCATTCATGCATTCTCGAAAGTGTTTTCTATGGACTAGACATGGATCTCTATTAAACTCCTAACACTACACCATGTTGAAAATGACATATTCTATTTATTAGTTTGGTTTTCCAATATTTTAATCGTTGTTTTTATTTTGACTGATTTAAGTACTATATTTTCTAGGGTTTTAAATAATGTTGCTGATGTTATAAGTCTTTTTTCCTTGCAAAACTAAATATGTGAATGATGTTCAACAATTTGTTGTTTTATTTTTACATAATTAATTATTTATTTCATGATTTAGAAATAAGATTAGAGAGCGTATAATTAAATTTGTCGTTCTTAAAAAACATGAAGTATTCTAAAATCCTTTTTAATAATAATAATAACAACAACAATAAAAATAATATCATTAACAATTAATAATAATAGTTTTGATGATAGGATGATAGTTATAAGAATAATGTAACAAGTATTAGAAAATGACAAGGTAGGTGCCAAATTGTTGACAGGAAATAATTTTGTATTTAAAAGAGTACAAGTGTGATATTTTCAATAATTAAAACATTTAGCATAAGGTGCCTTTGTCAAATACCCAAGATGTCCACTTGCAATATGTAGTTTGGCCAAATGATTCATAGTTATAGAAATATAATATACATTATACTAATAAAGTATATTATGTATTCATGTTAAGATCAATTAAAAATCATTTGCTTTTGTTTAAGGTTTTAATTATGGTTTTAAACATGCTTATCTAGTCTAGATAATCAAATATCATTTTGGTTGTATGTTAAAAGCTATTTTTTTAATGTCATATGTTAAAATCTATTTTTTCAATAGATATCATGAATACAACACCAAGATTTGAGATTACATTGGAATTGATAATAGGCATTTTTAAATATATTTATGCCTAAAAATAATGAGATGACCCTTGACAACAACAATTATGACTTTTTAGACACAAAGAACGTTGTTGCTACGGCAAAATTACTATTTATGGTTTTATTTTTTTGGGAAAATCACATAAATGACCATTTTAATCCGGTTTTTGTCACATATACCTATTTGGACTAACCTTTTTAAAATCACAAGTTAACCAAAAAGCATAAACAATCTTTTTTAGAAAGAACGTCAATTGTTTTTAGTCACCGCACTCTACAATTTAGAAAATATGTTGCATCTCTAGCCAGATTATGTTGTCTTGACCGAACCCACGCTGGCTTCAGACTTTGGCTTGGCCGTTCCCCCGAGAAACCATACTCGGCTGTCACTTGATAGTCGTTATGGCGTCACAAGGGCTGACTCTATGACATAAGAGATGAAAACCCGGGTGGGCTCGGAATCCGAACTGGCAACTTCGTAAGGCCTAGCTTAAATCTCTTGTAACATTTTGGATTTTTCTAAACCCGTATTCGTTTACGAACGAAACATTTTAGATCTTTATTATTATTAAAAATCAAATAACTATGAATATTTAAGGTTCTAATAACGGATTTTCTAGGGACACCGCCCAATTGCTAAAACACCGGCCTATACGCCGCGTATAGAACTATACGCGGCGTATAGGCCGGTGTTCCTAGAAAATCCAACCAATTTTGTCTTATTATGTTTTTTTTTTGTTTTTTTTCTTTGTTATTTTGTTATTATTATTATTATTATTATCATTATATATTAATTAATTAATTATTTATTATTTAATATCCTTTCGGTGAAAAACAGTTAACACATATATATACCAAAAATCATTGTTAAATCTGTACAAATAAAAGAAAATACGACAACTAAAACATAAAATCTACGTATAGGCCCATGTCGTCGTCGTGGCCCACGAGCCCCCCGAACGCGTCGGCGTCGTCCTCTCCCCTGCGCCTCGGCCCCGAACCGTTCGGGGCATCCACGTCGTCGCCCCGTCCGCATCTCACGCCAGACGTGCTCGCCTCGTGGTCAAAACTGGGGGGTGGTGGCGGTGGCACGGTGTACTGCTGACCAGACAGCTCCGCTACCTGACTGGCAACAAGCCAGTCGATCTGGCGCGACATCTGGCTCATCCGCCAGTCCGTCTGGCGCGACATCCGCCTCATCTCCAACTCTAGGGCCTCCAACCTAGCGTCAGTGGCGGACCCAGACGCACCGCGTGATATGTGCGTGGAATATGCTGCGTCGGCCCCTAACAACAAAACCACAGAAATACGTTTAATACGAAGTCGAATTAAAAGAAACGATAAAACGATAATATATTAAAACGTACCTGAGATGCGCCCGGATCCTCACGTCCGGCACCACCGTCGTCAGGATCCCCGCCGGCCCCCTCCCCCACGTCGACAGGCTCATGTACAAGCTCCACCTCCGGTGCCGCGATCGGGGGAGGCTCGACTAAAGGCACCGGGACGTAAGGCGCACGTGCCCCCGCCTCGGCCACCAGTCGGTCCCGTGGGCCGTGGGGCCCGGGGAACGAACGCACAATGTGCATGACACCGCAACGCTGGCGGTCCAGCGGGCAGCGACGGGTCGGAGTGATACGCAGGCCGTCCACCAGGTCTCCATGGCCCAGAGATATCGCAAGCTGGGTGACGTACCCGCCACCCATCAAGGACTCTCGTCCCTGCCTGAACTAGTAGGCGACAAAATAGTCTGCAAACCCCCTAGCGAGGTTGCAGTGCCTGTGAGTCAGCAGACATCTAAAAAAAAATAGGTCGCGTAGGATGCAGTGATCCGCGCCCTGATTGCGATCCGCAATGGACATCGCAATCAACCTGTGAAGGTACCTGTGTAATATAAGATAATATAATTTATTAACAATAATAATAATTATATTATATTATATTATATTATATTATATTATATTATATTTATATTATATTATATTATTATTATATATATTATATTATATTATATTATATTATATGTTATACTAAACAATAGAATACATTTTAAAAACGTACCTGTGCAGCGGGTCCCTAATAACCTTGGAACTGGT
The DNA here is from genome assembly GCF_021521415.1 of Bidens hawaiensis. NCBI lineage: Eukaryota > Viridiplantae > Streptophyta > Magnoliopsida > Asterales > Asteraceae > Bidens > Bidens hawaiensis. The sequence goes on from NW_027492062.1 coordinate 306,561, forward strand.
GCCCAAGGTCCTATCCCCAAAGTCGTGATCGCTGATGGCCCGCCACCATACCCGCAGCTCGTCCTCCAGCATCTGCTGGATGCTCTCCGTGTATATCGGGCTGCGTACCTCCTGCGCGGTGTATAAGCCCAGAGCAACCGCGAACTCCTCCATCGAGAGATGGACGTCATGCCCAAACATGCGGAAGTAAACCTCCGACTGTGTTGTATCGGCGCCTGGCACCCTCATCTGAATCTCTGGCGTACCAGGCGCGCGGGGCCTATAATAATATAATATAATATAATATAATATAATATAATATAATATAATATAATATAATATAATATAATATAATATAATATAATATAATATAATATAATATAATATAATATAATATAATATAATATAACAATGTGGAGTAAACTTACGTAACGCGTATCGTGGAGTAAACCTCCAGTGTCAGCTCCCGGTTAGCTGATAGTGGCATACTGAAGCATCGGCTCCAGGGCGTATCATGTCCAATATACTCAGCCGCCCGCTGGTGCGCGTCACAGGACTCTAAAAACGACCAGGAAATAATCGTGCTGGGAAACGGGTGCATCTGGCGTAGGCGAATGTATCGTGTGTGGGCGTCCGAACCCTCAGCAAACTGCACATGAGGATAGGTGAGCAACACGTTGTTGCCCTCGGGGGGTCCGCAGCCCCACCCCTGGCCCTGGGCCACCCGCCCCTCGCCCTGCCCGAGCTGCTCTAGCTCGTGCTCAATCTCGTCGTCCACAAACTATAATAATAAAAAATAATAATAATAATTAAAACAATAACAATTACAATAATAACAATAAATAGTAATAATAAATATTAATAATAATATTTACAACAACAAATAATAATAATAATTATAATAAAAATATAATTAATAACAATAAATATTATTAATATTTATAACAAATAATAATAATAATTATAATAAAAATATTAATAATAACAATAAATACTAATAATAAATATTATTAATAATATTTATAACAAATAATAATAATAATTATAATAAAAATATTAATAACAATAAATACTAGTAATAAATATTGATAATAAAATTTATAATAATATTGATATTAAAATTTATAATAATATTAATATTAATATTATTATTATTATTAAAAATAAACAGAAAAAAAAATTATATCAGACGCGACGTATAGAGCTATACGCCGCGTCTGATAGTCCAGGCAAACCGACGGCCGGACTCCGGCCGACAGTTTTATCCATCCAAACAACATAATCAACATTATCACATCATCAACAACACATATTAATCATCATGTTAACCTAATCATCATCACTAATATAATATTAAAAATTTACCTCCATATCGTGTCGGTGTCGGTGTCGGGTGAAATCTCGTCAGCTCGTTTGGTATTCCGCTCGCCGTCCGATATAGGCTCGTGTGTGGATGCTCGGTCGTTCGCAGCGAGAGTTTTAAAATTTGAAAGTGGGCGTCTGAGCAGGCGTCTGCTGATAATATGGGGTCCTACACGCCACGTATAGGCCTATACGTGGCATCTTAGGCCTAAGTCTGGTAGCTGAGCAGACGTCTGCTGATATAAAGGGTCCTAGACGCCACGTATAGCCCTATACGTGGCGTCTTAGGCCTTTTATTTTTATTTAATTATCATTATTTATTATTTATTATTTATTAATATTAATATTAATTTGTTATTTAGTTATTATTTATTATTATTATTATTATTATTTTAATTATTTTTTTATATTATTTACTTTTTAATATTAATATTAGTTTGTTATTTATTATTATTAAAATTATTGTTATTTATTATTTATTATTTAATATTTATTATTATTATTATAGACTTTTTTGTCCATTGATATTATGTCTTCTATAAACTGTCTAGATCTACGTTAGAGGATTCCCTTCGCCAACCCTGGCGTATGTCTTCGTACTCCTTCAAACGTTGTCCGAACCGTGTTTTCCATTCGAGCGCCGCCGGTACGGCGCTTTTTTCCCAATTAGGGTTTGGCCTAGGCATTAGGAAATCCCCTACCAGGTTTATATATATCTAGTGATCAAATCCTTAGTTAGCGATACCTATAACATGTGGATCCGGAACCAAGTCATGATCGATTCTCAATGGGAAGTAAGATTCGGTCTGATTGCCAACTAGGTTGACTAACACACACATGTATGTCTGAGCAGCCACGTGCCCGTGACCTGTAACATCCTAAAATTTTAATGATGAATAAAGGAAGTTATGTTTAGTGATTTCGCGTAATTAATTAATATCGGGTAAGGAGCGGGTCTTGGACTTGGATTAATTGAGATGGGTTAAATGAGAATGAGATTTCAGGGATATAAATACCCCCAAAATCCCAAAATATCTTCATTTTTACCATACTCTCTAACACTTCCAAAACACACACACCACACACCTCAACCGCCGGCGGCCGGAAGAGAGAGGCGAGATCCGAGAGTGTGAGAGAGAGAGACTAGTTGTGATTAAGCAAATAAACAAGACCCAAACAAGCTCAAAAATGTATGATTCTTGATCTTTAAAGTTTAAAGATCCGAGCTTTTAGTGTATAAACGACCGAAAATGGTCGGGAAGCGTAGTGGGTGATGTTGAACCGTAACAAGGGTGTTAAAATCGCTCGAAATGTTGGACAGAAACCGAAACTGCGGTTATCTGGGCAACTTCGCCTTCATCTGGGCAACTTCGCCTTCAAAGCGATGAACTTCGCCTGCAAGCCAAGTTCGCCTGATGAACTTCGCCTGCAAGCTAAGTTCGCCTGATGGCAACTTCGCCTAAAGCTAAGTTCGCCTGATGGCAACTTCGCCTAAAGCTAAGTTCGCCTGATGGCAACTTCGCCTAAAGCTAAGTTCGCCTAATTGATAACTTCGCTTACGGCCAAGTTCGCCTAACTGATAACTTCGCCTAAAGCTAAGTTCGCTTAAGGTTTAACTTCGCTTAAAGCTAAGTTCGCCTAAGGTTTAACTTCGCTTAAAGTCAAGTTCGATTAGGAAATAAATTAAAAACCTAATGAAAAATGTGTTAAGACAGTTAATGGAAATAAAATTTTTCCAAGCTGACCGGGCAGCTCGACCCCAGCCAGGGGCTCTGCCCCTTGGACCCTGCTAGGGGCTGCCGCCCCTAGACCCCCCTGCCAGGGGCGCTGCCCCCGGACCCCCGTTCGTTGTGGGTCATATAAAGATAGAAATGCAATATGAGAAGTGATAGTTAATTGATACGTATACTTGTTATACAGTCAGCCGTGCACAACTGAAGAAAGGGATTACGATTAACGGTGAACGTAACCGTGTTCAGGTGAGTTTCTAGCCCCATTCCTTGTTATGTTTTCGGGGCTGTGTGCATACTCGATGTGTTGTTAATACATTTATCCTAAGTGATAAGTGTATGCCATATGTGATATATGTGATATGTATGAATGATTGCTTGATGGTACGTGAACGATCTTCGGATATTGTACGTACCGTCAGGTTGTAACGCTATGTATAAGGTAAGTATGATATGTATGCTTATGTGTATGAATGTAATAAAATTAATAAAAGAAGGAAAAGACGGTTGTATGGTTGTATGGTTACGAAAAGGGTACCGAGCCCTAATAATACTCGAGGTATGATGTATGGTTGTATGGTAACGAAGAGGGAATCGAACCCTACTAATATTCGAGAACTAGGGACCAGACCCTTATAATATCTGTGATGTTAGGGACCAGACCCTTATAATATCTGTGATGTTAGGGACCAGACCCTTATAATATCTGTGATGTTAGGGACCAGACCCTTATAATATCTGTGAGGTTATAGGGCGAAAGGCTCTTTAAAACGTATGATTATGTATGTAAAGAAAGTACGAAGGTAAGAATGAAAGTATATGCACTTAGGTGTGTACGAAAGAAAGTTAAGAGGTTAAGTATGAAATGTAAGAATGTATTGTATGATTATGTGATTAACTAGAACTCACTCAGCGTAGCTGACTTTTAGTATGCACGCAGGTGAGTAGGATGAGGCAGCTCGCTTGAGGAGACACGTGGCACCGAATAAGAGGCTGACATCGAAAGACTCAAGACGTTTAAGTTTAATGTTTCGTTTATTTTGAAAGACAAAATGATGTTTTAAGACAAGACGTGTTTTGTTATGAAATGTTTTATGAAAGTTTTTAAATTCCGCGAATGTTTTAATTAACTCTGATATTTAGAACTGCGTTTATGAGTAAATCCAACACGAAAGTAGGGTTACCGGTGACGAGGCCTTACAGTTATCAGGTAATTGGGTATGTTGCCAATCCCAAACCCGTCCCAAACCCATTAAAAATTTCAAAACTAATCCCAAACCCGTCCCAAACCCTAATGGGTCATGTATTACCCGTCCCAATTATATCGGCTTTCCGGTTTTCCTATCGGGTTCGGGATTTATTGTCATCCCTAGTTTTGGATAGGTAGGCAAACCAATAGAGACATTACATATTACAATTAAAAGGTAACTAAAATACACACACACACACAGATATATATATATATATATATATATATATATATATATATATATATATATATATATATATATATATATATATATATATATATATATATGAAGAGTGTCAAGAGAAAACTTACCTTAGAGAGAAAACTTAAAAACCCTAAAGAATTATTTTTAATTAAAAATAAAAAAATATTTTCAAATTTCTGTTTTTGTCATTCTTCTTATATTTTGTTACGCTTCACTCGAAAAAATTAAAAAAACGATGTAATGCACATACGTATTACTGCGCGATACTGTTGTATTACACATGTGTATTACTATGTTTTTTTTATGTTAAACAGTGTGTAATTGCATATATTCAATATTTGTGTATTATATATGTGAAGTAGTGTTGTATCATATGCAAAAAATAAAAAATAAAAGTCGATGTAATGTACATGTGCGCTAATGTTGTATTACACATACGTACTAATGTGTATTCGATGTGCGTATTAGTCTTATATTGCATATATACAAATAGTGTGTATTAAATATGTGCAATAGCGTTGTATTCTGTGCAACACAACACTTTTGCATATATGTAATGCACACTATTACACATATACACTACACCGACGAGGTTACCGAAAAAGTTTTTTTTTTTTGGAACAATAACAACATATAAGTATAATGGAAAAAAAAAAAGTAAACTACAAAAAAGTTTTTTTAAAAAAGTTAAAAATAATTCTTTAGGAGTTTTTAAGTTTTCTCTTTAAGAGGAGTTTTCATTTGATCCTACCCCTATACACACACACACACATATAGGGTTAGGTTATAATAAAAACCCACTTGAGTTGTGAAAAACTCTATAAACTCATTCTCAACAACATGTTTTTAATTAAAGATTAAATCTTGTGGTCCATAATTAAAGTTAATAAAAAATGTAAAAGTTAATTTACACTTTCTCTCTCCTAAAAACATATATAAAAATTTGTAAAAAACTAACAAAACATTTTTTTTAAGTTTCGATGTTTTGTATTAAATATTACAACATATATTACATGTAACAAAAAAAAAACGATGTTACATAGGGTTTTCACAACTCAAATGGGTTTTCGTTCTATACTTTGCCTATATATATATATACACATACACACACACACACATATATATATATATATGTATATGTTTATGTATATGTATATAGGGTTAGGTTAAAATAAAAACCCACTTGAGTTGTGAAAACTCTAGAAACCAATTCTAAACCAAATATTTTTAATTAAAATTTGTATTGTGTGGTCCACAATTAAAGTTACTTAATAATATAAACATAAATATAACTTTTTTTTATCTTTCATGGAAACAAATATAAAAATTAGTAAAAAAAATGTTAAAAAATAGCAAAAACAATTTTTTTTAATTTTTCGATGTTTTGTATTAATGTAACAACATATATTATATGTGCAAAAAAAACGATGTTTCATGGGTTTTCACAACTCAAATGGGTTTTCATTCTATACGTCCTTTATATATTTATATGTGTGTGTGTATCTATAATATATATAAACGAAACCCCAAAAATCTTACGTGTCGCGATGTGGTCGCTTCCCCCTTTTATGGAAGTCACCAGATTGCTTAATTTTTAAATGGAGGCCTCTCATTGATTTAACCTAAATTCATAGGTATGGGTCTTACCAAAACCAGATAACTCTTAAACGAGTTATAACATCTCATTAAATTAAAAATTAATTTTACCAATTATTTGATATGAAAATCCTATAAAATTGGGATATACTAAAATTTAATATCCAATTTAAAAGAAAACGATATTATTTATAAATAATAAACAATTTTATAGTAAAAAACATAAGCTGATCATGGGTCACCAAATCTAAATAACTTTTAAACGGGTTATAACATATCATTTATTTATGAAACATTTTCATCATCAAACCCTAAGTATATTATTAACACTTTTTTTACAATAAAGAAAATTAAAATCCAAAAAATAAATATTAAAAACGAAAAATGTAAAACAACCATTCTCTCAAGCCATCATATTGCTTTATTTGTAAATGAAGGCTTCTCACGCATTTAACCCGAATTCACGAGTAAATGTCTCACCAAACCCAGATAGCTCTTAAACGGGTTATAACATCTCATTATATTAAAAATTAATCTAATCAAATATTTGATATGAAAATCCTATAAAATATGGATATACTAAAAATTAATATCCTGTTTTATTTAAAAAATATATATTATTTAAAATTAAGCAACAATTTTTATAATAAAAAAAATAAACGGGTAATGGGTATCACCAAACCCAGATAACTTTTAAACCGGATTATAACATATCATTTATTTGTGAAACCATTTCATCATCAAACCTCAAGTATATTAATTGTTAACTTTTTTACAATAAATAAAATTAAAATCTAAATATACATATATAAATATTAAAAACGAATAATGTAAAACAACCCCCGTAATATGGAGGATAAAATCTATTATATATATATAGGGAGAGCATAAAGAGAAAACTTATCTTTAGAGAGAAAACTTAAAACTCCTAAAGAATTATTTTTAATAAAAACAATTTTTTTTCAAATTTCTGCTTTTGCCATTATTCTTATATTTTCTTACCCTTTGCTCGAAAAATAATAAAAAAAACAAAAATAAATAAAAAAAACCCGCTGTAATGCACATACGTATTACTATGCGATACCGTTGTATTACACATGTGTATTACTATGTATTTTTGAGTTTAATAGTGTTTAATTGCATATATTCAATATTTGTGTATTGTATATGTGTAGTAGTGTTGTATTATATGGAAAAAAATAATATAAAATAAAAGTCGATGTGGTGCACATGTGCGTTAATGTTGTATTACACATGCGTACTAATGTGTATTCGATGTGTGTATTAGTCTTATATTGGATATATACAATAGTGTGTATCAAATATATGTAATAGCGTTGTATTCTATGCAATACAAACACTTTTACATATACGCAATGCGTACTATTACACATGCGCACTATACCGACGAGGTTACCAACAAGGTTTTTATTATAACCAATAACAATATATAAGAATAATGGAAAAAAAAAGAAACTTCAAAAAAAAATTTTAAAAAAAGTTAAAAATTGGTTTTTTAGGAGTTTTTAAGTTTTCTATTTAAGAGGAATTTTCACTAGATCCTACCCATATATATATATATATATATATATATATATAAAACCCCTAAAATCCTACGTGTCGTGAAGTGGTCGCTCCCGCGTTTAATGGAAGCCACCAGATTGCTTGATTTTTAAATGGAGGCCTCTCATTAATTTAACCCAAATTCATGGGTATAGGTATTACCAAAACCATATAGCTCTTAAACGGGTTATAACATCTCATTAAATTAAAAATTAATTTTACTAAATATTGGATATGAAATCCTATAATATAGGAATATACTAAAAATTAATATCCAATTTTTAAAAAAAGATATTATTTATAATTAAGAAACAATTTTATAGTAAAAAAATAAACAAGCCATGGGTCACCAAATCCAGATAACTTTTAAACGGGGTTATAACGTATCATTTATTTGTGAAACCCTTTCATTATCAAACCATAAGTATATATTAACTTTTTACAATAAAGAAAATTAAAATCCAAAAAATAAATATTAAAAAAAAATTGTAAAACAACCCCCGTAATACGGGGGATAAAACCTACTATATATATCTATAATATATCTAAACGAAGACCGTAAAATCCTACGTGTCACGATGTGGTCGCTCCCCCCTTTTATGGAAGCCACCAGATTGCTTGATTTTTAAATTGAGGCTTTTCATTGATTTAACTCAAATTCATGGGTATGGGTCTTACCAAAAGCAGATAGCTCTTAAACGGGTTATAACATCTCATTAAATTAAAAATTAATCTTACCAATTATTTGATAGGAAAATCCTATAAAATAGGGATATACTAAAATTTAATATCCGAGAGAGAGTGAGCGATTAGTTGTGATTAAACAAGTTAAACGAGATCCAAACAAGCACAAAAAGGTATGATTCTTGATCTTTGAAGTTTAAAGATTCAAGCTTTATAGTGTTTATACGACCGAAAACGGTTGGGGAGCGTAGTGGGTGATGTCGAACCATAACAAGGGTGTTAAAATCGCCAAAAATGCTTGATAGAAACCAAACAGCGGCTGAACTGGGCAACTTCGCCTTCAAAGCGATAACTTCGCCTTCAAAGCGATAACTTCGCCTGAGGCCAAGTTCGCCTAATTGATAACTTCGCTTACGGCCAAGTTCGCCTAACTGGTAACTTCGCCTGAGGCCAAGTTCGCCTAATTGATAACTTCGCTTACGGCCAAGTTCGCCTAACTGGTAACTTCGCCTGAGGCCAAGTTCGCCTAATTGATAACTTCGCTTACGGCCAAGTTCGCCTAACTGATAACTTCGCCTAAAGCTAAGTTCGCTTAAGGTTTAACTTCGCTTAAAGCTAAGTTCGCCTAAGGTTTAACTTCGCTTAAAGTCAAGTTCGATTAGGAAATAAATTAAAAACCTAATGAAAAATGTGTTAAGACAGTTAATGGAAATAAAATTTTTCCAAGCTGACCGGGCAGCTCGACCCCAGCCAGGGGCTCTGCCCCTTGGACCCTGCTAGGGGCTGCCGCCCCTAGACCCCGCTGCCAGGGGCGCTGCCCCCGGACCCCCGTTCGTTGTGGGTCATATAAAGATAGAAATACATTATGAGAAGTGATAGTTAATTGATACGTATACTTGTTATACAGTCAGCCGTGCACAACTGAAGAAAGGGATTACGATTAACGGTGAACGTAACCGTGTTCAGGTGAGTTTCTAGCCCCATTTATGTGTTATGTTTTCGGGGCTGTGTGCATACTCAATATGTTTGTTAATACGCTTATCCTAAGAGATAAGTGTATGCTTATGTGGATAATGTGAAATGTATGAATGATTGCTTGATGATACGTGAACGATCTTCGGATATTGCACGTACTGTCAGGTTGTAACGTTATGTATAAGGTAAATATGTTATGTATGTTTATGTGTATGAACGTGATAAAGATAATAAAAGAAAGAAATGATAATGTATGGTTGTATGGTTACGGAAAGGGTACCGAGCCCTAATAATACTCGAGGTATGATGTATGGTTGTATGGTAACGAAGAGGGAATCGAACCCTACTAATATTCGAGAACTAGGGAACCGAACCCTACTAATATTCGAGGAAAAAGGGTACCGAGCCCTAATAATACTCGAGGAAGGAGGGTACCGAGCCCTATAATACTCGAGGAAAGAGGGTACCGAGCCCTAATAATACTTGAGGAAAGAGGGTACCAAGCCCTAATAATACTCGAGGAATGTAGGGCGTAATGCTCTTTATAACGTAAGATATGAAGGTAAGTTAATACAAAAGAAAGTAAGAAAGTAAGAAAGTATGAAAGTAAGAAAGTAAGAAAGTATGAAAGTATGAATGAAAGAATATAATGTTATGTGAATGGTATGATTATGTGATTATCTAGAACTCACTCAGCGTAGCTGACTTTTAGTATGCACGCAGGTGAGTAGGATGAGGCAGCTCGCTTGAGGAGACACATGGCACTGAACAAGAGTCTGTCATCTGAAGACTTATGATGTTTTAATTTTAATGTTTTAATGTGAAAGACAAAGGATGTTTTGAGACAAGTTATGAAATATTGTAATGTTTTATGAAAGTTTTATATTCCGCGTAATGTTTTAATTAACTCTGATATTTAGAACTGTGTTTATCAGTAAATCCAACACGAAGGTAGGGTTACCGGTAACGGGGCCTTACATGACCGGGTAAGCTGAACCAAAGACTCGGCGACACCAGTTTGACCGTGTTGTAGTACGGAATGCTAGAATGAACCCAGCCGTACAATCTGTCATCCTCTTTATTGAACATCGCCCTCCATCACCCTTCGTTCGTTTCCAGCTCGTTCTGCATCGCCCGCCTAATATCCGGCTAAACTTTCTCATGTATCCCCAAACCCACTGCAATTGATCGAAAACCGCAGTTACCGTCTGGGCGTACGTTTTTGATGTCTGCGACAAACGGCTGGGCCCAGCTTGGAATGACGCTCCTAAACATTTCTATCGCCGGTACTTGCGCAGGCGAAACCATCAAAGGAAACCCGAGGTGAGCTCCCATAGGTCGTCCACGAGGAGTTTTAAACCGCGACGCTGACTGGGACAACGAACGATTCAGCGAGGATGGGGTGGGGTTTTCTTGGCTGGGCCCCTCTGACGAGGATAGGTTGTAGGAGCTGTGTCTGGGGAGATCTGGAGCGGGGGTGTATGCGCTGTGCCTTGGGGGATCTGGTTTTTTGGGACGCCCCCGAGGATCCTCTCTTTTTTCTAACTCCTTCTTTTTAGATCTCCCTGGAATAGCAGACAATAGCCTGGCGAAAAAACTTTTCTTTTGATTAGGGTCATCTATGGACGATAGCGTATCTGTGATGTCCCGTAGACATGCTGCATAGTCTGGCTCTTCGTTCGGCGGACAGGTTGGATCAAAATTAAGCCTCCTCCAGAACGGGTCAACATCCTCTATTGGGATACACGTGTCATTAACTATGTATCCCTCAATCCGACAGGCACATGGAAGCCCCGAAGACGAATACAAATGGTGGTCGCATGAAGCGCCGCCGTCACGCATCTTGTGTATCAACCCATACTCATTCACAAGTAGACCCAGAGCGTGAATCGACACCCTGTTTATTAGCTTCTTCAACCAGACGTGCTGTCGATGTCCTTCCATGACCTTCGAGCGGGAGGCTTCAAAAGATTTACCAATTTCTTTCATCTGCGAGTTGACCATTTTAAGGATTTGCCTGGCAATTGTGTCGAGCGAGTTACTGATTCCATTGAGGTACCTTTTCAGATTTGCGTGCTGGCTCTCAACTCGGTTCGTCGTAGTTTCGCCGTAGTTTCGGCGTTCGTCGATCCAGCAGGCTACAAACTTGTGTTTGTATGGATCCAGCCAGCTCTTGCGAATGTATTGCCAGACCTCTGAAAAATAAAAGGGAACGTTATTAACACGTATGTTTAGGCTATTAAAAACTTTCAGGTGATACGAAGGACTCACTGGCTCTATCGTCCCGTATCAAATGACGCTCCATGTTGAGGCGACGGTGGTCGTACTCCTGAGTCCACGGCGACTGATACAGGACCTTCCACCAGTACGCAAAGTTCGTCCCCATTTTCGTGCTATATAGGCCCTTAAATTTTCTCCTTATATTCTCGGATATGTGCCACCTGCATAAATTTTTGGTGGCATTAGGGAAGACCGCGTCGCATGCGTTCATGAGGGCCTGGTCCGCATCAGTCAGGATCACGCGTGGCTCCATGCAGTCGTAGAGCATTTGTTTAAGTTTCTCCAGAGCCCAGCCAAAGTTCCTCTGCCGTTCCCTGATCACAAACGCGGCGGCGATACAAAACGACTGTGATGTCGAGGTCACACCGATAAACTGAATCAACGGCCAGTCGTACATGTTGGTGTTGTACGTCGTGTCAACCATCAGCACCTCGGGGAACGCACGCCACATCTTATGTGACTTACTATAACAGAAGAAAATTTCCTCCGTCCTGTCGTCGGTATCACTCTCCCGAATATAGAACGTGAAACCGTTGCCTGCGAGAAAGTTTTCCAGCGCCTGCATTGGATGAAATAAAACTTTGCTAAATATTACAAGCGCGACAAGTACACATTAAAACTACAAGTGTTTTGAACTACCTTCATAGGGGTGTCGCCTAGTAGCCCATCCCTCCTAATCTTGGCGGTGTGGTTGTATATATATTTTAATGCAGGTTGCACACCGGGAAACTTTTCGCGGAGGGCTGCTTTGATTTCTTGCGGCTTCACGCCAGCCCTGTGTAAACTCTCAACCATATCCAGCTGGTCGGTGTTCATTTTTCTAAAAGACGCACACCCCTCCTCGAATTCAACGGGATCGTGGTTGTGAGTCTCGTTTACCACTTGAACCCTCCAACATGCACCCCTTGAGTCGTACCTGCCCAAGATCTTAAACGGACAACATTTTTTGATGATGTCGGTACGTCTCACCACGCCTTTATTTTGGGTTCGCCTCCACGATTGCATGCAAGGTCCACGGCGTTTTTCCTTGACCGCTGGACCACAACAACAAACCCATGCTCTCGTCCTCTAACTTTTACCCATTTCTCCAGCTCCTCGTGGCTCTCAAAAATCTGAAACAGTTTTACGTTAATTCTTAAGCAGTTTATTAAATAACACACAAACAAATAATATTAACTTAAACAAAACACACGGTGACTTACAACATCTGTTTTATACGAAACCTTCACATCGCGTATGTAGTCGTCATCGTACCCATCTTCGTTATTTGAGTTTGGCCCGGCATAATCATTTCGCCCGTGGTGCGATGAAGACTCGGTTCCATAAACGGATAATTTGCTACTGGTGGCTGGTACAATAACGTAGCCTGACCACTGTAATCCGACCAGGCGACAGATGACGGGTACGAAAGTTGTCTACCGTAATCCGACACGAAGTACTCCTACCATACATAAATTAGAAATTCAAACAACAGTGCAGTGGTAATAATTAATAATAATAATAAGACAACGGATGACTGGTACAACCTAGCCCAGCCTTTGCAGGGCAGGTTGTAATCCAACTAAGACGCCACGTATAGGTCTATACGTGGCGGCTTAGTCATAAAAAGACGCCGCGGATAGGTTTATACGCGATCGATAGGGGAGCTTTTCTAGAAAAACCCACCCGCTTGTCATGTTACGTTTTTTTTTTCTTTTTTTTCTTTTCTTTTTTCTTTTTTTTTGTTATTTATAATAATTATTATTAATATTATTTTAATTATGAATAGTATATTATTATTCACAATTCGGAAAAGCGTGTTCGGTAGCAGGCCTTATATGGGAAAATTGACATTGCAAAACGACCCTTCAATTTATTGGCTGCTGTGGTTATGGACATCTTGAATCAGTTACGGTGATTACCTTGGGAAAAACTGACAGTGCCAAACGACCCTTTCTTGGATGCTCTCGGTATCGGCACCTCAAATCCGCCTCTTCGATATCTTCAAACTCCAACGCTCTTGACCTTCGGCCACCACCGGCAACCGTAGTTGTGTTCACTCAAACACATATCAGTCGTCACTAAGCTTAAGCTTAGGCTTGTTATTAGTTTTATTTTTAGTTATGGGTATTCTAAGTTGGTCATGTTGCGTATATTAAAGAATTTTCGGCTTTTATATATACGTATACATATATAGTAGATGTGCATTATAAGAATTCATTGCGTCGAGATAACCAGCACCAGATCGAGACGCTAGTTTGATGAGTTTCAATCTCTCGGATCCGCGGTATACGTTAACGGCAGCGATAACGTGAGCCCATATTTTGGACAGATAAGTGGAAATTCGGTCATTGCTCCAGCTCAACGAGCACCAAACTGAGATATTAGCCGGGACCTACCTGAACCGGTTGACACGTATGCTGACGTGGATTTAGGCTCCGTGCTGGCGCTGATATTAACACGTTTGCATAATACACAATGAAAGCACAAACTCAAACAACAATCCATACAATAGCAATTCTCTTCAACGACTAGTCAAACAAGAAGAAGAGAAAAATAATGAAGACAATTGCTATTGTATGGATTGTTGTTTGAGTTTGTGCTTTCATTGTGTATTATGCAAACGTGTCAACGAATGCTGTAAACATACGTGTTAATATCCGGGTCAGCACCGAACCTAAACCCACGTCTGCATACGTGTCAACCGGTTCGGCTAAATGCGAACTAATATCTCAATCTGGTGCTCGTATGTTGGAGCAATGGCCGAATTTTCACCTATCTGTCCAAAGTAGGGGCTCCCGTTCTCGCTGCCGTTAGCGGATACCGCGGATCCGAGAGATTCAAACTCATCAAACTAGCGTCTCGATCTGGTGCTGGTTATCTCGATGTAATGAATTCTTATACCGCACATCTACTATATATATACGTATATATAAAAGCCGATAATTCTTTAATATACGCAACATGAATAACTTAGAATACCCCCCAACTAAAAATAAAACTAATAACAAGCCTAAGCTTAAGCTTAGTGACGACTGATATGTGTTTGAGTGAACACAACTACGGTTGTCAGTGGTGACCGGCGGTCAAGACCGTTGGAGTTCGAAGAAATCGAAGAGCCAGATTTGAGATGTCGATAACGAAAGCAGCCAAGAAATTGAAAGTTCGTTTGGAAATGGCAGTTTTCCCTTATAAGCCACTGTAACTGATTGAAGATGCCCATAATGCAAGCAGCCAATAATTTAAAAGTTCGTTTCGCACTGTCAATTTTCCCAAATAAGTCCTGCTACTAAACGCCCTTTATCGAATTTCCAATAATAATATGTTATTGATAATTAAATATTATTAATATTAATAATAATCATAAATAACATTAACAATAACAAAAGAAAAGAAATAAAAAAAGGTAAAAAAAACCATAATAAGACAACACTGGTGGGTTTTTCTAGAAAAACTCATTAACATAAATATAACATAATACAGTATAACATAATATAATATAATAATATAATAATATTATTATATTATATTATACAATACGCTATACAAACGTACCTCCGAAAGTCTTGCGTCGCCGCCTAACCCCGACATCTGACTCTCTGGCGTACATCAGGTACATAATAATAATAATATTTTAGTACTAATAATAATCCGAAACTAAATACTTTAATACTAATAATTATATGTTTAGAATAAAAATAATAATAATAATATAATTAATATTTTAATAGTATTTTACTATAATTATTTTAATAATAATAAAAATATAATAATTTATATTTAAATAGTATTTAAATATTATTATTTTAATAATAATAATACTATTTTAATAAATACAATAATAGTATTTTATTTTACTAACAATAATATTTTCATAACAGCAATATCTTAATAATAATATTAATATTTTAATAGTAATAATATAATAAAAATTTTAGCGCTAACGGTAATAATACGGGAAATCTATTTTAAGTTTAGGAGGCCCGGCGAACTAGGGTTACCGTCAAACGGTCGGTGCCTAGACAAATTTCTAAAGTAAACCATTCACCAAATCTCTGTCATAACATCTACAACTATGTCCTAACATGTAAAAAATAAAGATAAAACGAAACCTGGTTTAACTCCGACTGACCGTTAGCGCCGTCCGGCATCTCCTCGTCCGACTCCGGAAACATACATGGTTCAACTCCGACTGACCGTTACCCGTCCGACATCTCCTCGTCCGACTCCGGAAACATATATGGTTGTTGGTGTTGGTTGAATGAAGAGGGTGAGGGTTAAGAAAAAAAATAAAGGAAAAAAGAAATGGTAGAGAGGGAGGGGAGGGAGCCGGGCTTCAAAAATATACAAAAGCCAATACGCCGCGTATAGGGCTATACGCGGCGTATAGCCCGTACGATCCGACAACCCTATGACAGGCCAGGCTAGGACGTCAAATCGTACCCTAAAACGCCGCGTATAGGCCTATACGCGGCGCCTAAGGTGGTGCTGGAGCGGTGTCCCTAGTAGGACCCTCTAATAATTCACTTTAAACCTTTGTACTTTAAATCATGTTTAAATCATTAAAAAAAGTTCACTTAATAACCAAGAACCAAACTATAGGGATCAAAACTGTTATTATGTGAAACCTGCCACCACCACTCACCGGAGTGCCGCGCGTTGGACACCACCTAGGTGGCCGCGCAGCGCGGTGGAGTCCCTGTACAACATATTTAACCCGATTTCGTTCGTTAGCTCGTTTATGGTATAAAATCGTTTATTTTAAGCATAATCGAGAGAATTAAGGATCAAGTAATCACAATATAATGAAGATACAATTCCTAAGTCATTTATTACAGCTCCAGATCAGATCTTTATGAATACTTTGATGATTCTTTCCTTAAAACATATTTATTTGCTTAAACGGGCCAAAAAACCTATAATTAGTTCGGTTTAACCCTTTCTATATAAATAACCATTAAACATCTGCTGTAAACTTTAATCAAACCCTAAAGAACATCCTCCAGCCGTTACTAGCCTCTGCCATCTCGTAAACCTTTTGGTTTTTGCATATTTGTTAAATATACAAGGCTTGGTTGTTGACTTTGCTTGCTTTAGGACCTTTGACTTCCGTTTCTCATCAATCCTTTCACTTTTCGGATAAGTTGTAAACTGTAAAATCGTTCATACATATTCCCTAGTCAATAACCTTCAATCAATTTCGGTAGTTGAAGGGTGTTGACTGGTCAATTTCTTTAAAATCGGATAAAGGGTAAAACAGTCAACAAGTTTGACTTTGCGTTTTCTTACACTTCTGGTCGGATTCAATGTTCGGTCTAGAAGAATTTTATTCTCGTAACGTGATTTTAAGGCTACTGCCCAAAACCTGACTTCCGACTCGCTGTTCGGATTCTGGTCAGTACCAACTCGCTTAAATGTTTAATTCAACATAACTAGAGTTCTACTCATCCGTTTGGATTAATTCCAACGGAATTAAGTTCGTTTTTATTTATAGTTTCATATCAAAAAGTTTCAGGTTCTAATCAGTTATCTCGTTTGACGCGTATTGGACGATTCGCTTATCCGTTGACTCGTTTATTTTTAATTGTACTCACTTGTCTTTAATCTAAAGTGAGTTTTATCATTCCCCTATTTTACTCAATTTTCGCAAACGTTTTGGGGACATATGCGTATATCATACTATACATACATATCTATATATACATACATATCAAAAATAGCAAACATATAATAGTGTGTGATTAACCAAATCTACTTGTTATGTGCTTACTTGTTTATGTGCGCATTCGTGCTCGGAGAGGTCTCGCATATCCCCATGTATTGGGTTCTCATACTATTGGCCACCGCCCAATTCGCTTGGCAACGGCCTTATTCTTATTTGATTATGGTTGATTTACCGGCGCCCGATTCCCTTGGCAATGGTTTAGTCGACAACTTACTTGCTTTTGGTTTGGTTTTATTGCCGCATTTATTACGTTTTGCTTATTTATCATATTAACATTATTTTGGTGTCAAAACTTGGTGGTAAACTCACTCAACATGTTTGTTGACAAAAACTCCATTTTCTACGCATATGCAGGTTGCCTGAGTTGAAGGATGGACACTTAGAAAGACCTTAGGATTATAATGAAGACATACATGGATTTAGACTTGTTGTATTTACTTATTTGAATTGTTTGGTTTTATTTGATTATTGTGTGTATTATTTGAACAAAATTATTAACTAGATATTCTCATTTATATTTATGATAGTATCTTCGAGCTGTGAGCAATCGGATCACGCCCCGGCATTTCCACCTTAGGTTGGGGTGTGACATCTCTCATTGCCAATATCCACTCAAAATGACCCAAGCAGCTAGGGATCGAACTTTGATCTCCACTAGAACGATTTAAAACATAAAAGTAACATTAAAACTTTTTAAAAATGACATATTAATCTTAAATACATATAAACAAAACTTTTAAAAGCTCTCTGTTGCTTCCCACATCCTTTCAAGTCACCAAATTACTTTATTTGTAAATGGAGGTTTATCTTGTATTTGACCGAATTCACGGGTATGAGTCTTACTAAACCCAAATAGTCCTTAAACGGGTTATAAAATCTCATTAAATTAAAAATTAATCTTACCAAAATTTTGATGTGAAAATCCTATAAAATAGAGATCTACTAAAAATCAATATCCGATATAGAAAAAAAGATATTATTTATAATTAAAAATCAATTTTATAGTAAAAAAAATAAGTGGGTCATGGGTCTCACCAAACCTATATAACTTTTAAACGAGTTATAATATCTTATTTATTTGTGAAACCCTTTAATCATCTAACCCTAAATATATTATTAACTTTTTTACAATAAATAAAATTAAAATTCAAAAAAATATATAGATAATAGAAACGAAAAATATAAAACAACCTCGTACTGGGGGACCTAGTAATGTATATTTTAGTAAATTATGTCACTTTCTCTAGGCGATTCATCAATAAATAGTTCTCATTTCACCACATCTCCATTTTCCATCCAACCTTTCTCTTAGAGCTCGCTTACACTAAGTATACCATCAGTGGGAACTTTGCTTTCTGGTTGGGAAGCGCTCATCTCCAAAAGACTAAAACCATGACAAGAAGAGTGAGTTTCAGCCCAGAAATCGACCGAGACAAACCCGACACACCGGAACCCGACATCAAAATATCTACTTTCCCGTCACGAAAAAATTCGGGGACGTTTTCTACCACGAGTTTCATCGGTAGAATCAAAACCAAATTCACTAGAGCACTCGTTTACGTTTCATCTTCACATAAAATATCATCCTCGTCGTCATATTCGCCACCGTCTTGTGACTGCACTATACAAAGATCAAGATCTTGTAACGTTGAACCTTTGGATTCTAGTCATCGAGCTCAAGCTGTTGAGGATTGTATTCAGTTCCTAAATTCTTCTTGTTCTTCCTCTTTACAGAGGTCTACATCACTTTCTTTTTCTTGTTAGAATTTTAATAATTTGTTATAGTTAGTATAGATATGTAACATAAATATTTTGTAACCTTGTAGTTATTGTATTGTATTGTTACCATTATGTCTTATTTGACTGTTTATATGAATACCAAAGTTACTTTAATTTTTCTAAGACTAAGTCCACCAGCAATTGTCGTTCTGATCTAATAGTATCAGGGTAATGGTTAACGTTTGAAACAATGTTTTCATAACCAGATCGGATAGCGAACCGGATGCGCAATCGTTCACCGGTTCAACCGGTCGGACCGGCCGGATAATTTTTCCTCAAAAATGGCGGTTTGGAATGGAAAAGTTTTTTTTTTTAATTATTTTTTTCATAGTAAACCGGTTCAACTGGTTCGGTTTTCCCGTAGGACCGGCCGACTTTCTGAGAACCGAACGAACTGCATAGAACTGGACCGATTGGTGGACTGAATCTCGGTTGAACCGGTTCGACCACCTGGTCCAGTCCGATCTTAACAACATTGGTTTGAAATCTTTATGATCTTAACTTTCAAAACATGAATCAAAGGGGTTTTCCCATAGTCAGGACTGTCATAACTCCATCAATGTCGTAAAACGAAACGAGAATTGTGGCCTTTTTTCAAATTTTATTGTTACGAAGCAAAACAACTAACCATGGATATGTTTCTCTTTTAAAATAACTTAAGGGTCATTTTTATTAATTATCATTTAGTATGTTTTTGATTACTCTGGTCTAAACTGGAAGTCCTATCCAAGTAAGGGTTTGAAGCTTTAGGCTGAGTTTACTTCCCCTAGACACGGCCCGTCGATAGAGGTGTGTTGTTTCTTTTTTAATGGTGTTTTTGAATGAGTTAGACTAAGAGCGTTAAAGTATGTATTGACGGTCAACATCCTGTTTCAAGGAGGCTCACTGTTAAGAAAAAACCAAGTCAACTGTGCAAGACTGCTAGGTGACCGCTATAGATATGTTTTAAAAGTGTCATGAGTTTGGTCAACACAAGAGAGAGTAGAAATTATGTTTGCTACCTATCAGTTGACCGGTCTTAGGTCATAAATAGCAAACGTACGTACTCCACTTGCTTCTCATTTCTTTATGAATTTCTTATGTTGAAATCTATTATTAAATAATAACGAGGTTTAGGTTTAGTCACACATATTTAGTTTTATTATTCTTTCGATTATCATGTCATTACACGTTTTTAAAAATATATTTAAACAAATGATCACTATTGTGTATATATATATAAATTGCTTTGATCACTATTGTATATTTGTATAAATATATTTAAAAATATAAATTGCCAGCTCGTGTTGTAATCACAATATCGCTCCATCCAAGCTTGAAACCGCACATAGCTACACTAACAATAGCTAAATCAACATCTTTCTACTTCATGTCGAACGATCACATCTTATATTTCATCAAGTTTCCATTGTACAATTTCACAGTTTTAATTGTTTTTATAAAATATATGTTGTGATAATCATGATAAGTTCACATCTAATATTTCAACTTTAGTACTTTTAGGGGAGTGGGGGTGGTCCGTTATACACGGCCAACACGCGTGATGGCATCACGAACACCGCCGCCGGTCCCCCCATCACGCGTGATAGGGGTTCGGCCATGATGGCCATCACGTGGTGAATACCAATAAATTTGAACGTTGGGGAGGGGGTGACCGTTGAGGTTGGGTAATTAAAAAAAAAATTTTAACAATATAAATTAACAACCATTTCAATCCAACTCAAAATCACATCCAACTCAAAACATTCTCAATCTTCTACTACAAAAATCTATTTCTTCACCACTTCAATTCAAAACAAAAAAATATGGATTTTCCGAGCAACTCGTTTCTGCTAGACACCGATAGCTCTTCGTCTTCGGACGATGACATTGTTGAATGGTTCCCGTTGTTATATAACGAACTTGAAGGCCCGAGCCGTCCAAAGAAAAAAATGGTGGATCGTGATCGTATACATGCCCACGAAGTGCTAATGAACGAATATTTTGTGGAGGAGCCGAAATACAATGACGAGACGTTCAGGGATCGGTTTCGTTTGCCGAAATCTTTATTTTTAAAGATTGTAGCGGACGTCGAAGCAAGCGAAGAATGGTTTCAAGAATCTTACGACACGAGGGGCAAACGAAGTTTTATGGCACTTCAAAAATGCACATCCGTTATTCGTCAAAATGCACCACCACCCACCGTCCACCACCATCACACCACACCACCACCCCCACCAAAATTCCATCACTAGTGATGGAAAGTGGTGGGGTGAGGTGGCACACTTGTATTGGTGGGGGCAAGTAATGGTTTTTAAACCACACCCACCCCGCTTAGCTACTTATTTTTCTTAGAAAAAGTTGATAAGAATGGTTAAGGTCTGAGTAAGTGAAAGAAGGATGATCGTGTGGCGAGATGAGTACGTAAGTACGAAATTTGCTACTTGCTAGGTTAAACTATCGACATTTGAGTTATGACGCAACCCGCACAATTTAACTGTATACCAGATGTTTGGCTAAAAAACTAAGAAATCTATATGAACCTTGCTTGCAGCTCCATTCAACTTCTGATTACAATCAAAATTCGACTGGTTACATGTTAGGTGCAAACCATTAATCATATTGACATCTATTTAAAAACCCATACCCATTCTCCTTCTATCAAGTCTTAAAACCATAGTGATTATTGAAAGTCTAGCATAGTGTTACTTTAGGCCTTCACCATATCTACGCGTACCCGATGCTGTCGTGAACTAACCGACTGACTTAACACAATAATAGATGGTATACGGACATCTAAACGAACCTAACTGCATATCCGCTCAACTTCTTTGGCTCGTAACATATATGCATCTTTATCAAGTAGAGGAGTGAATGGCCAAGCCTAAAAATAAGCTTGTTTAATCCGAGCAATGCTTATCACGCTTGAGCTAGTTTGCGAGTCCAATCAAGCCTATGTTCTAATTTTTATCAAGCATCTATGCTCTAATTTCTAAATTGCTTCATACATTCACAAATCCACAAGACAGGTCCATAAACAGGTTTCATTAATCAATTGTTTTAATTACCGATTCGCTAACAATGATCAAGCATATTGTATAGGGAAGAATATAATTTCCAGGTGAAACAAAGAAGGGTTTTCTTCATTTCTTGTGACTTAAGCTAGACAACTTCTATACACAAATCACAATATAATTCTTATTAGATTTATGTTCACCAAACAACTTCTATACAACTTCATCATTGTATAATTATATATATATATATATATATATATATATATATATATATATATATATATATATATACTGTGAGAAATGTGATAAATAAATATGAACCACTAGTTTTATTTTATGTTTTAAATATTTAAAAATAAATGAAAAAAATGTAAATGCAACAATAAATGCATTCTCTCTCTTCAATTAATACAACTAATATAGCCATAATAAATCCCTCTCTTCTCAATTAATACAACTAATATAACCAAAATAAATCCTCTCTAATTAATAAATATCAAAACATAATATTTTTTTTTTCAATTGATATACTTAGAAAAACTATTGTTATAAATAATAATAAAAAAATATCATACAAATGTGTTCATTAAATATAAACAATAAATATACAACATACACAAAATTAGATTGCCTACACTTGTTTTGAGCAATAAAAACGTACAACATACAAAAAGTATACAACTTACATATGTAATTTGACATCAACAATTATATAAACTAGAAAAAGATACACACATCCTATACGTGTTTAGGTTATATGTTTTTCGTGTGTAGGTAATATGTTTTTTTATTCTTAGAACAAGTGTATGTTACATGTTTTTGTGTAGGTTGTATATTTTTTATTGAAATTTAATGCTAACATATGTAAGATAGTTTTTGTATTATTCATCACAATGTACCTATGTGTTGATGAATTTTGATATATTGAGTTGAAAGAAATTGGTTTTGGATAGAAAAAATATTTAATGTATGAATAAATTGTATTTAAATGTGTAGGATAAAATTTTCGAGTGTAGGTTATATGTTTTTCGTGTGTAGGTTATACGTTTTCGTGTGCGTGTGTAGTTTATTAATGCTGAATTTTGTGTGTTTTCTATATGTTTTTCGTGTGTAGGTTATATGTTTTCTTATTCTTAGAACAAGTGTAGGTTATATGTTTTTGTGTAGCTTGTGTACTTTTTTGTTGATATTTAATGTAAACAAGTGTAAGATAGTTTTTTGTACTATTCATCACAATGTAAATACGTGTTGATGGATATTAATATATTGAGTTGGAAAAAATTGGTTTTGGATAAAAATAAATTTTAATGTATGAATAAATTGTACTTGTGTGGGATAAAAATTCAAGAGAGAAAAAAATAAGTTATAAAAATAAATGAATTCTTAATATTTTCTAATTATAATAATTTGATTAGTTATATTAATTAAATAGATAACTATTATATTTATTAGTTATATTAATTGAAGAGAGAGCATGCATTAATACTTTTCTCATTTATCTTTAAACATTTAAAACCTAAATTAAAATTAGTGGCCCATTATTCATTTCTCACAATAATTTCATTTCTCTCCTGAACCATCCCCTATATATATATATGTATATTTATATGTATATATATATGTATATAATAATTAATAAATTAACAAAATAACTAACAAATATATATTATGTTATATATTAAATTTTAATTAAAAATATAAAATAATTAAATATAAATAAAAATTAATTAATAAATAGTAAACGAACCGAGCCCAAGCTCGAGCTTAACAAATAAAGATCGAATCGAGTCAAGCTCGAGCTCTGTATAAGCTAAACGAGCCGAGCTCGAGCCTGGTCAAGCTCGGGCTCGTTTGCACCCCTATTGTAAGCAGTCTAACTTGTTGAATTCTAAAACTAATACTGACAACAAATGACCCTCTATAGAAGAACATGCAAGATTCTTGAACAGCATAAAGCACAAAGCATAAGTGAAGAAATCAACTGCATATCTTGAAGTATAAAGATGATAAAAGCTAGTAACCAATACCTCAAAACCAAATTATTGCACCTTGCCAATGGCTCCACTCGTATTTCTCAAACTCAGATTCGTATCTCTCAGATACACCCACGGATTGTCACCTAACTTGCGCAGATACGCCATTGCCAGATCACCAGATTTCGAACATATCTTACACATAATCAGCTCATTCACATCAATGCAAACGAATCTCTGAGCCTACTACTTCGTCCCGACCCTGGCTCATTCGTCTCCCAAACCACACGTGCGGACCTCGGATCCAACAGATGGATATAACCAGAGAAACCGAAAGCTCAGGGGCGAAGCACAGTGAGGGCAGGGGTCCCCCACCCCCTCGTGTACATTTTGAGCCCCCCTCCCAATGTATTTTTAAATGCATTTTGAGTCCGGGCCCAGCGTTCTTGTCCAAGCTTCGCCATTACAAAAGCTCCAGATGTTACAGTGCTGGCAGCTAGAACTCCGAGATCCTTCACGTTCGCTAGATATTCATATCCGACGTCAACTGGAGCGTAGACTATCGATTGCGAGCACGCAGTTTTTCTTATGGTACGAATCAAGCGCGGAGAACACGAAATCATTCGAGTCAGCGATCGCGGCCGACTCGCGTCTTGTAGATTCCAATCGTAAACGGAGATCTGACCGCCATGCGCTATCCACACCGATCCGTCTTCGATTTTGGTGAGCGCGGAGATGAATCCGTCAGAAGCATGCCGAATTGTGGCGACGACGGAGGTAAGGGTGTGCGTGGTGCGGTTTTGGGTTAAAACTTAAAACCAAATCAAAAACCGAAGCTTTGGTTTTTGAAATTTTGAAACCATTTCGGTTGCAGTTTTTCGGTTTTCGTTATGGTTTCGGTTTTTCCAGTTTTTACCATTTGAACTTGAAAAATTTAGGCTGAAAAAAAAGGTTAGATCGAAAATAATGAATTTAGGTACAAATAATTGTTGAGTATTAACTAAGTGAATATTATACATTTGGCAAAAAAAAAAAAATAAAAAAATTGAGTTACGTATTTATTAGATATTTGTAAATCCCTTAAAATAAAATTTTAAAAATAAAATCTAGAAATTCAGTTAGGTTCGTTTTTTTTAAGTTTTTATAACATGCAAAACCAAAGCTGAACCATAAGTTTGGTTTATAAAAAACATAAAACCAAACCGTTGGTTTCTGCGGAGGAGAGGTAACAGGATGGACAATATCTCTGGATCTCGGTCTATGAATACTGGATTTGACTATGAGTGGACGTGGCGGTTGGATAGGGCGGCGAGGAGTGACTATGGACTGCCGGAGTCTAAGGTGGAGACGGTGGTATTAAAGAGCTTGCCGCTGACGTTAAGTTTGATCGGGTCAGTGGATATTCCGCTATCCATAAAAGATTCCGAGGCGCAAACCGACGTGGTTTTGCTTTAGTCTATGTGGTTTTGCTCTTGTGGCGACACAACGACTGTAAGTGGCAGCCGACGGTATGGTTTTCCGGGGAACACCAAAGTCAAACTCTGAAGCTAGCGTGAGCATGGTTAACGCAACATAACATGGCCATAGCGGGAAAACGGGGTTCTTCAACTTTAGAGGATGCCATGGCCTGACACACAAGAAAGTTGTCGTTCTAAAAAAACGTTTACGACCAAATGAGTTACTATGAGGTATCTTTACTCATACTAATGGAATTTTGGGTATATTTTTGTGTGAATGAATGTCTTAAAAAATGGAAGTGGTAAAACTTGTCCCAAATCGGTTTGGAAACAAAGTGGAGATTGGTTTATAAGGTGTAACATTTACTACTTATTTGAAGCTTTGTGATGTGTTTTACCACAACTCCTACCAGCGCGTGGGGGGGAGGTGCAAAATTGGGTTTCTGGACTTAAATTCTTCGAATTCGTGCGTGCCCGCACGTCCCGCGGACACGAATGCAACTCCGAAAATCGCTGGTGCATTTCGTAACTGATAGTCAATGACATTAATGATTATTAGTTTCTGTTTCATTGCACTAATGATTTCGTAACTGTTGATCAATGACATTATTGATCATTATTCAGTAATGATTATTATTTTCTGTTTCATTGCACTAATATGACCATTATTGTGATAATTATACACTAATTACTAAGTATTATAATGGTCATCAATAAGTTATGAGTTTTAGTTTTATTGTTATAAAACTAGATGAAATGCTTCAGTTCATACAACCAGAGAAAAACACACAACTCTCTCATCCTCTCTGCTGCAGCATTATTACGGTTTCGTTTCAAACAAGTGATCAAGTCCGGCAGTCCGTTATTGCTTCGAACCGGAGTACCCTGGGAACCGACCGCGAATCTGTTTAAGGGAATTGTGTCAAACACAAGCCCGGTTCACCGTTATCATTTATTGTTTCTATTTCATAATTTCCGGTTCTAATACAGGAATACCTACAAACTTAAACAGATTACTAATTGTTCATTGCACTAATGATTATTAGTAATGATTATTATTCAGTAATGATTATTAGTTTTTGTTTCATTGCACTAATGATTGATGGTCAATGACATTAATGATCATTATTCAGTAATGATTATTATTTTCTGTTTCATTGCACTAATGATAACCATTATGGTGATAATTATGCACTAATTACTAAGTATTATTATGGTCAACAATAAGTTATGAGTTTTAGTTTTATTGTTATAAAACTAGATGAAATGCTTCAGTTTATACAACCAGAGAAAAACACACAACTCTCTCACCCTCTCTGCTGCAGCATTATTACGGTTTCGTTTCAGACAAGTGATCAAGTCCGGAAGTCCGTTTCTGCTTCGAACCAAAGTACCCTGGGAACCGACCGCGAATCTGTCTAAGGGAATTGTGTCAAACACAAGCCCAGTTCACCATTATCATTTATTGTTTCTATTTCATAGTTTCCAGTTCTAATACAGGAATACCTACAAACTTAAACAGATTACTAATTGTTCCTGTGTCTTTCGTTTTAGAATGGAATCCTAGCCATAATCACTGCCATTTTGCCGTCTCCGCGATCATTGCTTCTGTTATTGCTGTCACAACTAGTTTGGTTGCACCACTGCCTAATGCAGTTACGTCTCATGTTGAGAAACCGGAAAAATTCACCGGTGTGAATTTAATAAATGGCAGCAAAAGATATTCTTTTATCTGACCATGTTGAACCTAGCAAGGTTCTTGACTGAAACCATTCCCCATGTTGATAAAGGGGAAATGGTTGCTCATTCGGTGAGCGCAGTTCAGGCTTGGAATCATTCGGATTTCTTGTGCCAGAATTATGTTTTGAATTGTATGGTGGATGCATTGTACAATGTGTAATGCAAGGCCAAGACTACTAAAGAATTATGGGAGTCTTTGAACCGCAAATACAAAACAGAAGATGCCGGTGCTGGCTAAGTTCTTGGACTTTAAAATGGGAAAGGCTCCAACCTTGGTCCTAAGGGGAGAATTTAAAATAAATAAATAAATAATAATAATATTAATAATAATAATAATAATAATAAAAGAAAGTTCCAAGGAACTTGTTACAATTGTGG
The DNA here is from genome assembly GCF_021521415.1 of Bidens hawaiensis. Classification (NCBI taxonomy): domain Eukaryota; kingdom Viridiplantae; phylum Streptophyta; class Magnoliopsida; order Asterales; family Asteraceae; genus Bidens; species Bidens hawaiensis. The sequence continues at coordinate 334,211 of NW_027492062.1, forward strand.
AAAGCAAGGCCATAGGGCCAATAAGTGTAAGCTTCCAAAGAATGAAAATGCTCGACAAGTGAATATGGTTCGTGAGGTTGATAACCTCTCGATTATGGTCACCAAAGTTAACTTGTGTCGAAGCAAAACAAACAAGATCGTCATTAAAAAGATTGAATGATTCATCGAACCCCTCGAGATGATCCACGCTTATGCGTGTGATCTAAAAGTAATCCCTAATCGTGTAGGGAGTAAGTACTTCATCATGTTTATTAATGATAGTACAAGGTATTGCCATGTGTACTTACTTAAGAGTAAGGATGAGGCTATTGATAAGTCTATCTTTTTTAAAGCCAAAGTTGAGAATCAACTAATCGGAAAATCAAAAGAGTAAGGAGTGACCAAGGAGGTGAATATGTTTCACCTTTTGTTGATTTGTGTGAAAGAGATGGAATCATACATGAACTTACGCCTCATTACTCCCCTCAATCAAATGGTATAGCGGAACGCAAGAACCGCACATTGAAAGAAATGATGAATGCCATGATGATAAGTTCTGGTATAAGCCGAAACATGGGGGGGGTATCGGCGAATTATGTCTTAAACATGATACCCAATAAGAAAAAAAAAATGTAACTCCATACGAATTATGGACGGGAAATAAACCATCATATAAATACTTGCGAGTATGAGGGTGCCTAGCCAAGGTAGTAGTAACACCACCAAAACGGCTACTAATAGGACCCAAAACAGTGGATTGTATATTTATAGGATATACTCGTCCTGGTGGTGCATTTCGTTTTCTTGTGCATGATACTAGAATCAAAGGATGGATCATGGTTTGAGCATATGTTCCGATGCTTGGATAAAGGAAAACCGAGTTGTTCTAGGTCGGTTGAGGAAATTGTTCTAAAAAACGAGGGTGCAAGAGATGAACCTCGAGAACAATCCGAAATACAGGAAGTTGAAATTAGAAAGAGTAAATGGCAAAGGATTGAAAAATCCTTCGGCTTTGACTTCCTTACCTACATGGTAGAAGAGGAACTTCAAACGTACTAACAAACTTAATGATAATTATTATTATTAATTTCAGTTTCAAATGTTGCACTAATGATCATTATTCTTTTTTATACACTTTAATGATCATTATGACGTTTGTTATGATTTTTATGATAATTACTAAGTATCATTATGACGTTTGTTAGGTTTTCAAATGTTGCACTAATGATCATTATTCTGTTTTATTACACATTAATGATCATTATGACATTTGTTGTGATTTTATGATAATTACTAAGTATCATAGCCATCAAAGGTGAGATAGATTTTATCTTACAAATTCATACTTGGAAACTAGTGGATCTTTCTCAAGGATGTAAACCACTAGGATATCGATGGATCTTCAAGAAGAAGATGAAACCAGATGGCACCATCGATAAGTATAATTCAAGGTTGGTGATCAAAGGATATAAACAACGAGAAGGTTTAGATTACTTTGATACATATTCGCCAGTTACGCGAATAACCTCCATCCGGTTGGTGCTTGCCATTACCGCCATTAGAAATCTGGAAGTTCACCAAATGGATGTGAAAACAGCTTTCTTGAATGGAAATCTGGAGGAAGAGATTTACATGAAACAACCTGAAGGTTTCATAGCTGTTGGGCAAGAAAAGAAAGTTTAGAAACTTTTAAAAATCCTTGCATGGATTAAAACAAGCTCCAAAACAATGGCATCAAAAGTTTGATCATATCATGCTTGGTGATAGGTTCAAAATCAATGAATGTGACAAATGTGTATATGTGAAGGACACATCAAAATAGATATGTCATTAAGTGTCTATACGTAGTGATATGACATTGCTGGAAGCGATGACAAAATCATAACGTCCACAAAGAACATGTTAAAGGCAAGATTTGACATGAAAGACATGGGTTTTGCAGATGTGATTTTTGGGAGTTAAAATCACACGAACCCAAAGTGGACTTGCTTTAAGTCAAGCCCATTACGTGAACAAAATTCTTGAGAAGTTTAATGCTAATGACTTTAATGTAGCTAGAACTCCCATTGACATGAGTCAACATCTAGCTAAGAATAGAGGTGAACCCATTAACTAGTTGGAATACTCAAGAATTATCGGAAGCTTGAAGTTACTAGACCAGACGTAGCATATGCTGTGAGCAAGCTAAGTAGATACAGACAGAATGGAATCCTAGGCATGATCACTTTTGTTTCAGACAGCCATGATCGTTGCTTCTGTTGTTGCTATCACAACCAGTTTAGTTGCACCACTGCCTAATGCAGTTACGTCTCATGCTGAGAAACCGGAAAAATTCACCGGCGTGAATTTTAAAAAGTGGCAGCAAAAGATATTCTTTTATCTGACCACGTTGAACCTAGTGAGGTTCGTGAGTGAAACCGTTCCCCATGTTGATAAAGGGGAAATGGATGCTCATTCGGTGAGCGCGGTTCAGGCTTGGAATCATTCGGATTTCTTGTGCCGGAATTATGTTTTGAATGGTATGGTGGATGCATTGTACAATGTGTAATGCAAGACCAAGACTGCCAAAGAATTATGGGAGTCTTTGGACCGCAAATACAAAACAGAAGACATCGGTGTTAAAAAGTTCGCAGTGGCTAAGTTCTTGGACTTCAAAATGGGAAAGGCTCCAACCTTGGTCCTAAGGGGAGAATTTAAAATAATAATAATAATAATAATAATAATAATAATAATAATAATAATAATAATAATAATAAAGTTCCAAGGAACTTGTTACAATTGTGAAAAGCAAGGCCATAGGGCCAATGAGTGTAAGCTTCCAAAGAATGAAAATGCCCGACAAGTAAATATGGTTCGTGAGGTTGATAACCTCTCGATTATGGTCACCAAAGTTAACTTGTGTCCAATCAAAACAAACAAGATCGTCATTCAAAAAGATTGAACGATTCATCGAACCCCTCGAGATGATCCACACTTATGTGTGTGATCTAAAAGTAATTCCTACTCGTGTAGGGAGTAAGTACTTCGTCATGTTTATTGATGATAGTACAAGGTATTGCTATGAGTACTTACTTAAGAGTACGGATGAGGCTATTGTTAAGTTTATCTTGTTTAAAGTCGAAGTTGAGAATCAACTAAATCGGAAAATCAAACGAGTAAGGAGTGACCGAGGAGGTGAATATGTTTCACCTTTTGTTGATTTGTGTGAAAGAGATGGAAGCATACATGAACTCACGCCTCCTTACTCCCCTCAATCAAATGGCATAGCGGAACGCAAGAACCGCACTTTGAAAGAAATGATGAATGCCATGATGATAAGTTCTGGTATAAACCAAGACATGTAGGGGGGAGCAATCTTATCGGCGAATTATGTCTTAAACATGATACCCAATAAGAAAAAGGATGTAACTTCATACGAATTATGGATGGGAAGTAAACCGTCATATAAATACTTGCGAGTATGTGGGTGCCTAGCCAAGGTAGTAGTAACACCACCGAACCGGCTATTAATAGGACCCAAAACAGTGGATTGTATACTTATAGAATACACTCCACCTGGTGGTGCATTTAGTTTTCTTATGCATAATTCCAAGAACCCTGGAATAAACAAAGGCACCATACTAGAATCAAAGGATACATCATGGTTTAAACATATGTTTCATGCTTGGGTAAAGGAAAACCAAGTTGTTTTAGACCGGTTAAGGAAATTGTTCTAGAAAACGAGGGTGCTAGAGATGAACCTCGAGAACAATCTGAAATAGAGGAAGTTGAAATTAGAAACCGTAAACGGCAAAGGACTGAAAAATCCTTCGCCTCTGACTTCCTTTGCCTACATGGTAGAAGAGGAACCTCAAACGTACCAACAAACTTAATGATAATTATTATCATTAATTTCAGTTTCAAATGTTGCACTAATGATCATTATTTTGTTTTAATACACTTTAAGGATCCTTATAACATTTGTTATGATTTTATGATAATTACTAAGTATCATGGCCATCAAAGGTGAGACAGATTCTATCTTACAAAATCATACTTGGGAACTAGTGGATCTTCCTCAAGGATGTAAACCACTAGGATATCGATGGATCTTCAAGAAGAAGATGAAACCAGATGGCACCATCGATAAGTACAAGGCAAGTTTGGTGATCAAAGGTATAAACAACGAGAAGGTTTAGATTACTTTGATACATAATCGCCAGTTACGCGAATAACCTCCATCAGGTTGGTGTTTGCCATTGCTGCCATTAGAAATCTGGAAGTTCACCAAATGAATGTGAAAACAACTTTCTTGAATGGAAATCTAGAGAAAGAGATTTACATGAAACAACCTGAAGGGCAAGAAAGAAAGTTTGCAAACTTGTAAAATCCTTGTATGGATTGAAACAAGCTCCAAAATAATGGCATCAAAAGTTTGATGCCGGGTTCAAAATCAATGAATGTGACAAATGTGTGTATGTGAAGGACACATCAGATGGATATGTCATTCTGTGTCTATACGTAGATGATATGCTCATTGCTGGAAGTGATGACAAAATCATAGCATGCACAAAGAACATGCTAAAGGCAAGATTTGACATGAAAGACATGGGTTTTACGGATGTGATTTTGGGAGTTAAAATCACACGAACCCAAAGTGGACTTGTTTTAAGTCAAGCCCATTACGTGAACAAAATTCTTGAGAAGTTTAATGCTAATGACTCTAATGTAGCTAGAAGTCCCATTGACACGAGTCAACATCTAGCTAAGAATAGAGGTGAACCCGTTAACCAGTTGGAATACTTAAGAATTATCGACAGCTTGATGTATCTTATGAGTTGTACTAGACCAGACTTAGCATATGCTGTGAACAAGCTAAGTAGATACACGAGCAACCCAAGTTAAATTCATTGGAACTGTGTGATTCGGTTGCTTCGGTACCTAAGATACACTCGGGAATACGGGTTGCATTATAACAGATATTATCCGGCAGTTATTGAAGGACACTGTGATGCAAATTGGATATCTGACACGAATGATTCCAGAGCAACAAGTGGGTATGTATTCACACTTGGAGGAGCTGCTGTATCGTGGAAATCGTCTAAGCAAACGGCTATAGCTAGATTCACAATGGAATCAGAATTCATCGCCCTAGATAAAGCGGGCGCTGAGGCAGAATGGTTACGTCAATTTGTTGAGGATATACCAAGATGGCCTAAGCCGGCATCGGCCATTTGTATACATTGTGATAGCTAATCGTCAATTGGCAGAGCTCATAGCACAATGTATAATGGTAAGAACAGACATATTAGACGTAGACATAATACGGTACGACAACCAATCTCTACAGGAATTATCACTGTTGACTACGTAAAGTCAAAGGATAATATTGCGGATCCGTTAACAAAAGCCTAAGTAGAGAGTTAGTTCAGAAGTCGTTCATGGGAATGGGACTAAAGCCCTTGAAAAATTAAAGGTTCATACGAAGGAAACCTAACTCAACAGATTGAAGATCCCAAGAATTGAGTTCAATAGGAAAACCTAATTGTTTGAATTAATGAGGTCACTGTGGGGGGGGGGGGGGGGGGGAATAACCCTACGTATTTAAAAGGTAGTTTACTAGCTACATGGTTGGTAAACTTCCTAGTCCATTCCTAAAAGTGACAAGTGTGAGACTAAGCTTATGGCTTTTAATGATTCGACTAAGGTAACCATACATGGTGAATCACCTATGTGAGAGAGAAGTGGGGTTGCTTCGAAGGGTATTGTTGGGGCACAATACATAATGGCTCTCGCAGAACCAGGCTCATGTTCATGACCATAACGAACACAACTATGAGGACTTGACTTTGTTAGGGAGAGTCTTGTGTGAAGTGTATTGTCGTCTACACAAACGACAGATGAGTTCAAAGACATCGCTGTCTACTCAGAGTCAGTGGCTAAGTGCGCTTCATAAGCAAAGGTTTAAAGAGTAACATCTACCTATTGTATGCAAGATTCAACTAATGAAATTTAATCGAAATAATGTTGTTTCGACCTCCATTCATGTGGGGGATTGTTGGAATTTTGGGTATATTTGTGTGTGAATGAATGTCTTAAAAAATGGAAGTGGTAAAACTTTTCCCACATCGGTTTGTGAACAAAGTGAAGAGTGGTTTATAAGGTGCAACCTTTACTGCTCATTTGAAGCTTTGTGATGTGTTTTACCATAACTCCTACCAGCGTGCAGGGGGGGGGCTGCAAAATTGGGTTTCTGGACTTAAATTCTTCGAACTTGTGCGTGCCCGCACGTCCCGCGGACAGATCGCCAGGCAGAGCACACTGGCACTCGCCAGCAGTACTCTTGTCATCGACTGCAGATTCGAGATCACGAGACATCTTGTAAAAGAAGAAGAAAACGATTTCGGGAGAATGCTTGCCTGAAAAGGTGAGTATTCGCCGGAAATCGCAAAAAAGATGAAGAGAAGAGTGAAAGTGTGGATTACAAAGAGCCCTCCACCCCTTTATATACTAATCGCAATTAATGCGATGAAATTAATGCGGAAGAGAGAGAAAACAAAGGTGCAATGAAACTATGACACGTGGCAAAAAGCAAGCTGGCAACAGCTGTTGACAGGACGCATACCATTAATTTCGCGGCCACGCGCCCGAAAAATCGCGCCCACGCGCCTGAAAAAGCGTCTGGAATGACCATGTACTGTCACGTCACCATAACTTCCTGCACGATCTGACACAGTCAGAAGAAACCGTCGCACGACGTTTCAGAGTTTTGGACTGTTCTTTCCACCAACTCTTCAAATTTCAAAATTCAAAATTCAAAAAGATTAAAAAGTAAGCGGGAAAATACCCCTTACCTTGGCAAACAAGTAACCGTAAGACGGATGCGGGTACAGTGTTAAGGCAAAACCCTTCACATACCTAGCACCCGCAGGGAATTGAAGCCAAGAAAACCTTGGCAAACAAGTAACCGTAAGACGGATGCGGGTATAGTGCTAAGGCAAAACCCTTCACATACCTAGCACCCGCAGGGAATTGAAGCCAAGAAAACCTTGGCAAACAAGTAACCATAAGACGGATGCGGGTACAGTGTTAAGGCAAAACCCTTCACATACCTAGCACCCGCAGGGAATTGAAGCCAAGTAAACCTTGGCGAACAAGTAACCGTAAGGCGGATGCGGGTACAGTGTTAAGGCAAAACCCTTCACATACCTAGCACCCGCAGGGAATTGAAGCCAAGTATACCTCGGCAACCAAGTAACTATAAGACGGGTGCGGGTACAGTGTAAAGGCAAAACCCTTCACATACCTAGCACCCGCAGGGAATTGACGCCAGGAATACCCTTGGAAGTAAAGTAACCGTAAGACGAGCGCGGGTACAGTGTTAAGGCAAAACCCTTCACATACCTAGCGCTCCGCTGGGAATTGAAACCAAGAAGGATCTTCTGGGCAATGCTTGCGGAAACAAAAATAACATCCCCGCATAGCGGGAACGTCGAGAACTACGTTGTTTGAAGCTCCAGGATGGAATTGGTGGTTTTAACATAATTGATCACTATGTTCAAAACTACCAAAAGCTCATGGAGAATCCACACAAGTGGGACTCAACGCTCCTGACTTGCGAGGAGGTTACAGACCTACCCGCATCATACCCAAAGACTAAGCAGGAAACTCGGGAATTTCTGCAAGTGACAAGGACTTCCGCGGGAGGAATCCCCATGGAAAACTTTAAAAAACCCTTTTCAAAACCCTTTGCTTAAGTCCAAAAGTTCACCTCACTTTATTAAACACTCATGAGAAGAACATTGGACTGGGGGGACTTGAAGAGGTAGGTCCCAGCAGAGCCCAGTTAGACCCGCAAGACTCACCTTGAAGAGGAACGTCTGCGCAGAAACCAACTGGATCCGCAGGACCAACCATGCTCAGAGACGTGACGTCCTTACGCGCAGTACGCAAGCTGTTCCGCAGGAAATGCCTCCCAATGGTGAAGGACTCCGCCTGTCCCCGCAGCCTCGGATACAAGCCATCAGGGAAGGCCACCCGCGCAGCAAGGCTACACACACAAGGCACTTAGCTCTCAATCACTCAGTCACCTGAAGGAATGAGCAAAGCCGGGAACAATCCCGCACAAGGGCGGGAGGGGGAATACTCCCGCCCAAATAAGCCAGTCCGTACGATACAGGAAGATCTTCTGTACTGTACCTGACGAGGTATGGGAAAAAGATCTGACTAAAAGATACGACAGCTTATCGACAACAGTATGGCGAGCAGCATGCTCCTGTACTGTGTCACTATTAGCCGCTGCCTACTCACCAACTACTGCCATACCACGTGCGTAGCCGGCAGTTGGTGGAAAAGGAATAGTACACAGCAGGCCTGGTTACTATCAGCCGCTGCCTACCCACCAACTACCAGCAGGGCACGTGCGTAGGCCACTGTTGGTGGAACAGGAACACTGTTGCAGCCGGCCACACCTCCTTGGAAACCCACCTTCGGCTATAAATACCCCATATGGTATGACCGTCATATCTTATCTTATATCATCAAATCATACCTGATATCTGCTCTAGCAATCTTTTAATATACACTTATATTTAAAGAGCAATCTAGTCTGATTCTCACGCCGGAGGGTGGTCACAAGGAGGAACCCCCCCCCTTCTCAGTGACGAGCTCACGGTGTCTGTTTTGCAGGTTATCAGAAGAACCATCTTCTCAGGGTCTAACCCCTCGTGGGAAACATCTAACCCCCAGGTTACCAGTAATCTGCCCGGGGTCCGGTTAGTGTTTCTTCACTAAGTATTCGTTAAAGTCCAATAGAAGAATGAAGCAAAATGATTAAAAAGTATTCATGTGCAAGACACGATTTTAAGAAAAAATTCGGATGATAATGAGACGGGTGTTTGTAATCTTAATCTCATATCCTATTGTAACATTGCGTGCATACTTGGTCTCATACCCATCAAGTACCCGACCCTATTACCCGGTTGGTATCAGGTATGCCTGCACTTAGTTATGAGAAGTTCAATTTATCAATGCACAAGTTAGAGCCACCTTAGTGGGACCGGTGAGGATGGATTTGGTGAAATGCAAGCATCGAAGTTGAGGAAGAGGGGTTGTGCATTTAGTGATAGCAGAGAACTACGTTACTTGATACTCAGTCTTTGGTGGCGGTTTTCTTCATGGGAAGTCATGGGCTGTAATCAACGATCTTGTCTAGACACTTTAAATAATATTTTTTCATCCAATGACTAAATTTGTTATGTTTGAAATAACTGTAGGTTCAAATGTGTAATTTCTCATACTTTTTTTTTTATATATATATATATATATATATATATATCAAACTCGTAATGCGAAGATAAACTACCACTCAAATGAACCTTTTCTTTTTAGAAGTAACGTCCGAACATCTGAGATTACCCTAACAAGTGGATCACCTTTCGTTCAAATAACAGAATGTGATGTCTTGGCCCATGCACCACCCAGTGAATTACAATTTAAGAGTAAAACACACAGACAACCACTCATTTTTTTTACCAGAGTACTGACATAAAACTACATATATACAGTTAAATCATATGCTTTAAGTTTCAATTTATTTTTGATTATAATAGACCATTCATATATATGTAGCATACACGTGATTGGTGCACAAGAGCTTGTGGCTGAGATACAAATGAGTGACTGCTGGTGTCATGTGGGTTTAAAACCTTGCATTTCGGTTTGCATTAAACCTCATAATTGTATCCACCGGCTAGTCCACATTATTATTAATGCACCCAAGAAAGTCTTTAAATTTGTAGTTTGGGTAAACTGTGGTTTTTGTTCTTGTGGTTTGTTTAAATCTGTTGTTTTAGTATAATAGTTTTAAATTTATGATTTTCGTCCTTATGGTTTCATTTCACTTGCAATTAAGCCCGACCTAATAACCTCGTTAAGCCTGGTCGTTAAACCCATCAGCATGCCCCTCACGTGAGGGACGGTTTTGTCCATTTTCTCCTCAAATGCCACCGCCCGAATTCGCAAGCCCTTCACGTGAGTGGCTGTGGTGTATTTGGGGGAAAAAGCACAAAACTCACGTGAGGAGCACACTGATGGGTTTAACGACGAGGATATAACGGGGTAATGAGGTTGGGTTTAATTGCAAGTGAAATGAAACCAAAAGGATTAAAATCACAAATTTAAAACTATTAGACTAAAATTACATATTTCGATAAACCACAAGGACGAAAACTGCAATTCAGTCTTCTAGTTTATATATGGATAACCACATATCGAGTAAGGCCTCTAGTATTTATTATTATTATTATTATTTATTAGAATGGTAGATATTCATTTCATTAAAAAAAAAGATGGGCTTAGCAAATTACAAGGATCCATGTAAAGTTGTCAATTACATGATCATGTTAAGATTACATCCGTCCTATTTTCATTCATAAAAATACGCCATATATTTGATGTCTACGAGAACCTTGTACGCGTGAAGCGTCTTGCTTTGAAATGGTTGGTGGCTTCTTGCACTTTTTAGACACAATATCTTTTCTAGCATAACAATAATACACACACGTAAATGAGAGAGTTCTATGTAGAAGATATTTTTAGCGAGAACAAAAGCAAAACAAAATAAGTTAATCATTTTTTCATTTTAAAGTAAAAAAAATGGTTTAAATGTAATGTTTATTCATTTTCTCTAACATTTTAAATTTAAATAATTTTTAAATGAACTTCGTTGATTTATTGAATCTACATATGTATGAATCATGCATATGCACATTTCCTACACAAGCAAACATTTATAAATGTGAACCACATGATAATATTAGTTTAATGGCATTTTTATGTACCTCATGTATATGAGAAGTAAAAGTTTTAGAAAATATGAAACACGGATTAAAATTTTTTTAAAGATTTTGGCTTTATTTTTTTTTCTAGCATAATTTAGTCTTCTATATGTATGTACATACATAGAACGGATCAATATGGGAACTTAAAATTGTGTTCAAAGTGTATGAAACAATCTTTCACCCTTGGGCTGAGTTTAGGCCACCAACGTTTCCCACAAAACGCTACATCCTTTAATCCTCTAACCAAACAGATTTTTTCTACAAGCTCCAATCAATCAAATAGTTATTTTATTTGTATTTAATTTATAGGAATATTGGTTTTAAATAATCCCAACTATGGTCTATTAGTAAATATCAATCCCAATTTTACACTTGTCTGCTGACCGTCCCAACTATTGATGTATTTGTTTTTAACGGACCGCGACTAACGGATGTTAACTCCGTTAGTGATTTGCTGACGTGGACTTTCTTCTCCGGTCGGAAACCTGCAACTTGCCTCCATTCTCCTTAATATCGTCACATTGTCTCCCTCCCTCTTCAAAAGACATCGGAAATTAGAAAATGAAGTAGATTTCATCTTCTTTCATGGCTAATCCCTATATACCAAACCCGATTTTATTTTCAAAATTTTGAAATCAATGTTACACGATTTACAAAATAAGCACAGGGCTTTTGTTAAGAGGATAAAAATGAGTCGAATGATGTGTCAATTACCTCGAATGGTGCACGATTGACGAGGGTGGACTTCGCCGGAGACAACAGCGGCGGCACGTCGGTTAGGTTTCGAATGAGGGGAAAGATAGAGAGAGATGGTGTAACGATATTAGGGGGAATGGAGGCGAGTTGCAGGTTTCCGGCAAGTTTCCGGCCGGAGAAGAAGGTCCACGTCAACAAATCGCTAACGGAGTTAACATCCGTTAGTCGCGGCCCGTTAAAAACAAATACATCAATAGTTGGGACGGTCAGCAGACAAGTGTAAAGTTGGGACTGATATTTACCAATAGGCCATAGTTGGGATTATTTAAAACCAATATTCCTAATTTATAATAATTGATTGCAAGAGATTTTTACCATTAGATTACTTTTTGCAAAACGTCTTATTGCTGGTTGGGCGCCAAGCAGGGGCGGACCCACATAGGTCCGATCGGGGTACCGGGACACCAATGTTTTTTAAAAATTACTTAGAGACGATATATTAAATTTTGTAAGGACCCCATAAAAATTAATACTTGGAACCCATACTATTAGGATTGAACTGGTATAGTGGAAAGTCCCTTGTTTTACTTGTGAGAGGTTGTAGGTTCAAGCCCCACCATACTCCTTTTTTGTTGTTTTTTTAATATCCTAGTCTTAGTTATTCAGTTAGGGTATTTGTGCTTTTTGTTAGTTTCTCTCATATAGTCATTATCACCATGCAACATATATAATGTTAACATGGATTTTGCATATTCTTTTATTATTTACCTTGTGTACGTATATTATAATTAATCATTTATTTGTGTTAGAGTTATTTTTTCATGTTTTGGTCAATTATGTAAGACCATATATATAGATTACGTTCATGTTTTTCGGGTATGAATTAAAAGTGTATGTTTCATCTAGTTTCTAATTTAGATTCTTTCTACTTACTCGTTTCCAATGACACCATAGTTCCGTGTTTTATTATGTTCCTCGCCTCGACCCGACCCGAATAACGACCGACCCGAAAAATTTTGTAAACCGAAAAAATTGGGACCCCATTGACAAAAAATCCTGGGTCCGCCACTGGCGCCAAGTGTCGTAAAACGCCTTTATATGAAGAGTTTTGACTACACATAATTTTAGAAATTCATAACTGCATATAAAAAATGACAAAAAAGAAAGAAAAAAGATGCAATACTATGTTAAACCATGTACCGCTTTAATATCATTTTATATAAAAAAAAATATATGTTTCGTTGCATCGTGCAATATGAAATTCCAAATTACGCACAATATTGGGACGTATACATTACCATACATTATTTCCAGCAAATGTAATGTTCAAAAATTAATCACCACAAAGGAGAACATCAAAGTTGTTGGCCGTCCTTGTTAATCCTTATTTTGGTTCTCAAATATGTCCACTAAAAAAATAACCAACAATGTCTTTTTCTTTTATAATATATCTGTTTGATTTTCCTTTTTTTGGACGGTAAATGTAATATAACTGTTTGAACGATGAAATAAACATTTAAATTTAACAATCATATCATCATCGTATTTGGTAAATCTCATTAATAGCAAAGTTATGATAGGATATAAGGAGGATAAGATGTAGACAGCCTTATATCTATTTCATATAAATAAAGATGTTGCTTCCGGTGAGAACCCCGACTCGATAGTAGTTTTGCATCGGACCTTGGACATAAGACACATAGCACTCAACCTAGCAAAAGTTGATCGCCTCAGTTAATAGACTATGGAGCTCGTTTCTAAGCTATTTGATTAGTAGAAACTGCATCATCAACATAAATGAGATTATCAAACACAACTAACCAACTAACGGTAGTTGAACAACCATTAGTAACTAAGTTCGTACCAACAAAAGTCAATTATCAACAATAACTAAGTTCCTATTAACATGATCTATTTATAAGTAGTAACTAAGTTGCTAGTGACATAAGCTAGTAATAAATAGTAATTTAGCTTCTATTAACGGTTCTCGAATATACAAAAATAACAACACACTATTTTACACGAATTTGTGCAGTTTGAACAAAATGTTGTGTGATATTTCGTAAATCGTAACCTACAAAATGAACTTCTTTACCTTGGTCTGTTCACAACAGAAGCAAATTGGTTGCTAACAAAATAGAAATAGACTTGTTTGTGACTTGTTGTTAACTTAATAGAATATTTATGAAATTATGATTTCGAGTTTTCATCAAAATATATACTTTGATAAAAAAATGATTGATTTCACGATTTAAAAAGACCATCTAGGACATTACCAACTATGCAACTTATGCATGTATAAAAAGAAGATACAAATGAGTTAGTTAACAGGGATGAATGCAACCTATGACATTATTTATCTCCGCCCATTTGTCGCCGGCGTCATGTTAACAGGGATGAATGGGTACTTCGTTTATAAAAATGGCGAGGTGGGGTGGGTAACTCTTTTCTTAAATGACTCATTTTAAACTATGGGAGGTGCATGCGTACTTATTCAAGAAGTCTGTATTGTCCCAAATTCTTTTTGCTTAAAACCTGTGTTGACGTAAAGGCATTTTGTTTAGAACTCGTTCTAACCCGAACAAAACCCATAACCAGAACCCCCCTGGCTTGATCCGTTTGAGAGGCCTGATTAATACAGTCATTTTAGTAATTAATTATATCCATAGAGACTAGAGGGTCTCGTTGTCAATAATAATTAATATCTTCAATCAAAACTGGACATTGAGTATAATTGTAGGTCACCTAATTTATCAACTTTAAATGCCTCTATTTAAGCATGCCCTTGTCTACGTTGAACCATAAACTTTGCTCATTGAATATAACACAAGTTATAAGTCATGATATCACATAATTTGTTTATACGTGACGGTATAGATCATTTTTCCGCATATCATGCAGACTATATAACCCTATACACCGTGTGGTATGTGAAAAATGTTACATAACTTGTGGTGGTGTGTGAAATACACTAGTGGTGTACGAATACCTAACATTATTCAATAAAGGTGATGATGATGATGATGATGATATCTTGTCAAATCATATTTTGCCATTCGTATTTAGTGTTTATGTTTCATTCAGCACATAAAGTTCATGAAACATGTTTGCGACAAAAGTTTGATGTTTCCTTTCACAAATAGTGTTTTGCTTTTAGAAAGCGAAACAAACTAACAATTACATTTAAGTGTATTTTGGTATACTAGCGTGCTTAAAAACTGTATAGGTTCATTAACAAATGAGGCGAGTAAAGAACGTAGTTAATTTGGATAAATAGGTAACTATAGAGATTTTCAGATGTAATAGATTGATGGTGGTTATGTGACACCGACGGGATGAGACAGGACCAAAAGAGAGAAGGAAAAAGGAAGTAAGCAATGCCGGATCTAGTGGGGCACGACATTGAGAGCGGAGGACATCAAAGATGGGGCACCTCTGTGGGTGGACAAAGCGGGTTTGTTATTTTAATTATGTTTTAAGGAAATTGCATAACTAGCGTCTAGCCTACTTATTTTTTCAAAATGATAAAACACTAACATGTTTTACATAAATTTATAGAAATTTAAATTATTTTATAACCCAAACTTGTCACACGACGGAATCACATAACCGAAGTTTGTGAAGTTTTAAACTTAAAGAACATTATCACCTATGATTAACTTAAAGAACATTAAACCTATGATTAACTTATATAAGCTACCAATACCATAACATAAGTAATAATAATAATAATAATAATAATAATAATAATAATAATTATTATTATTATTATTATAATAATTATTATTATTATGAAAACTGGGCCTGGCAAACTTAAGGTTTAGGTGCACAAATCGGGTTTTTCAAATACCCGGGTTTGAATATGGAATTAGGTTCGGGTATGACCAGGTATTGGAAAATCGGGTATTGGCAATACCCGGGCCGGGTCGGGTCCGGGTATTTTCTCTAAAAACCATACCCTACGCATCGGGTTCGGGCCGGATATCGAACCGGGTATTCTAAAACCGGGTATTTGAATACCCTATTTTCGGGTATTGAAAAAACCTTATTTTTGGGTTTTTTGGGGCTTTTTTTTTGGGCATAGATTGGATTTTTTTTAAAGGGTTACAATTTTTAAGGGTATTTTTGGGTACTTTTTAGGTATTTTTCGGGTAATTTCAGGTATAGATCGGGTATTTGAAAAACCTGGTTTCGGGTATTGGAAAAACCCAGTTCCAGGTATTGAACCGGTTCTGGTTTTCGGGTATTACCTGGTATAAATCGGGTCCGGTTCCGGGTATGGGTTTTGGTACTGAAATGCATACCCTATCCGTACCCTGCGGGTAGGGTAGGGTACGGGTTCGGGTATTAAAAACCTGTGTATAAAAAAACCGCTTTCAGGTATTTTTTTCGAGCCCGGTTTCGGGTTCGGGTTTTTTTTTTTCACTTCTAACTTAAGGCAATATAAGGAAAGGAGTTTATATGGTTTTGATGAATGGGCCAGTTGGGCTACACCACTCAAGATAAAGAGATTCTGAAGGCCCATTGAAGACAGGAATTAACAAGCCACGGCCCACAAGAATTAAAAGGGAACTCATGAATCATGATGGCAGAATTGGGCTTATTAAAAGGGAACTCACGAAACCATCGATAACTAAACAAGCTTTACTAGAGAAATTGATATTTATAATAATAATCATTATTATTCATTTCATCTTTACCAACGACTAGTTTCTTTATTGTGATCATGACTGGGACTCGGGACTACAATTTTAAATATAACTTTGACGGAAGATATTTGTACTTGATACGTTAAGCTTTAACGAATTATGAGGAACTGACGATTGAGTTCATAGCTATTTATTGCTATCTTGTTTAGTTGTGTTAATCCTCATACAGGTTATAGTGCATTATTCAATTGTTACTTCACCACAAATAGGTTGATTATTCAAAAAACAACTTGTATTGCTCTAAGTCAGTTAATCAAACAATATATATGTTATGTCTATGTAACTAATTGAATATTTCTATAAAACATCAAGTAAACAAGTCACCAATGTTTGATGTTAATCATAGCCTCATGGGCATACGATTTGTACTCGTTTAGGTGTATTTTGGGATCTAGCTCATTTCTAGTCGTCTCTTTACATATACAATTCCCTTCGCCGTAAAAGAATGAGTTTTTTTTTTAAATCATCACAAACACTTTTGGGCATTTAAATGATTTTTATTTAATTATCAATTTTCATACAATCCTAACTTTAACATAATTTGACACATCCCTCGTTCATTTTTATACCCAAATCAACCAAACCATGTGACATCATGAATGAGACCAAGTCGTACCAGCAAGTACCAACTCAAAAGTATTATTCCGTAGTCAATAAGAAAACGAATTATATAAAGTAAAGTATTAATTTGTTTATTGGATTATTAAAGATTACTTAAAAAGTAACCATATGTTACGTATATAAATGTATATATGAATTATGATCCACAAATATATCCAAAAATACCGAACGTGCAATGAATAACACCTATCAACTTGCTAAATTAGAAGCAATTTAATATATTACAGAATATATTCGTTTGCATTAATGATTAATGATATTTAAGAAATGTAATATGTGAGTGGTGTTTTTATAATTTAGAGAGTGATTTAGGGTGTTGTGAGTGAAGTGTTTTTATATTTTAGAAAAAGCAGTGATTTTTCTGTATATTTGAAAAGTTACTGTTCATCTCCTATAATTTTTTAATATATTTTGAAAGTGGTTGTGAGTGAAGGAAAGAGAAAATGTAATGATAAAATGTATAAAAAGTATTATTTAATTGAAATGGAGAGAGAAAATAAAATGAGTTTTAGTATAATTTTTGATTTGGAGATAGTGGGTGGGATGAGAATAGAGGTGCACAAACCGGTTTTTTTAAAAAAACCGGTTCGGTTATTAACCGGACCGGTTTTTTTTGGCCCGGAAAAAAACCGGTTTGGTTAATAACCGGACCGGTTAATAACCGGTTTTTTGCTGTCAAAACCCTAACCGGTCTAACCGGTTAGGACCGGTTTAGAAACCGGTTAGAACCGGTTTTTTTATTAACCGGTTTTTTTTATTAACCGGTTTTTTTTTTTTTTTAAATTTCGCGGTTTCAAATACGAATATTTGTAGTTGAGAATGCTCTAACTATTTCATGTAGTTGAGAAGTCGTAATCATCGTGGGGTTTAAGCTTTGCAACATTAACTATATATATAATATTAAATATCAAGTTATGCATATCTTTGGTATTTAGAATGTTAATAATAATAACCTTAACCCCACCACGCTTGTTTATTTTTCAAATAAATAATTAAAAAAGATATTCAATTGGTTATTTAAAACATTAACGTTTACCTGCAATTTTAAATCTAAATATACTTCATGTCAAATTTGATACACTGTCTTAAAAAATGTAAAATAATCATATTTAAAGGTATGTAAAAATTTAATGTTTAGTGCACTTATAACAAGCTATTCAACTAGGTTGGAATTTAATATAATCTTAACTATTTCTTAATTAGTCAATGGAGAAATAATCACGATAAAACAAAAAGATACAAGAAAACCATCACTAGCCAATCTAAAAAAGTTTTTCGCCTTTTCTAATTATATTTGAAACGTTAAACAAATTTGAAAAATAGTATATATGTAGCACTTGAATATGTAACTTCATGAGCTCTATATTTATTAATATATCATATTATATAATTATCTTATATAAATATTTAGTAAAAAAATTAATGAGAATACATTGTTTAATACTTATTAGTGGTGTTCTCTATTTTTTAGTAAATTTTGTAATTTTTACAAATTTATTTTTCATGAAGCCTCCCCATATTTATCACATATTTATCTCATAAACAATAAATATATAAACAAGTTATATAAATGTAAAGTAATAAATATATAAACAAATTATAGAATCCATCATGTTCTTGTAGTATACACCTAGCCATGTTCTTTAATTATATCATAATCTATTATGCTCATAAAAGTTTTTTAAAAAACCAAGATTTGTATATTACGAAAATCAAAAGAAAGAATGTTCATAAAGTTGACGGCCAAATAACTACATTACAAAACTCGATTATTAATAAATTTATTATTATTATAGTTATATCACTTGTCATTTGCCGGCCTCACTCTTCCATTTTATCCCCTTCAAACATCCTTAAATTTTCATCATCATTCATCCTTAAAACTTCATTAATTAATGGTGTCTGAGATCATAGAAGAACAAGAAGATGAAGATTCATACTTCATCACCAACAAAGAAGCTCAAAAGGACAAGATAAGACAACTTTTAAAACACCAAAAGAATCAATACAACACGTCATCATCGACATCAACGTCTTCATCATCTATGTACTCGTTATCTTCATCGAGGGCGGCTTTTCGTTCTTCGTTCTCATCGTTTGATCGTAGCCACAGTCATAAGCTATTGAATTTGATGAAGAAAGGAAGTACATCATTGAGAAGGTTGTTTGATATGGAGCATACAAGCTTAAGTAATCATTTTGAGTTGTATAGTGGATCGCCTGAAACGAAGACGATCCCGTTATGGGGTAGTGATTCAGATGGTGGGGTTCATGATGATCCGTGGTTGGGTATAATTAAATTTGATCACGGGTTTGTTCAAGAACGCGATGAATATGAAGAGCAGAAAGAACAAGAACACCAAGAAGAAAAGAAAGACTCGGTGTCTAGGAAGCACAAGTTGACCCGGAAGAAATCGTTTAGCAGATTACCAAGCTTCTATAAGTTTAGATTTCGGTTTCGGTTTAGGTTTCGGCTGAAGTTAAGAATTAGGTTTTGTTATCGTTTTTGGGAAGGAAAAGGAAAGAGAACGGAAGTGAAAGTAAATAAAATAAAATTTTGGAAAAGAAAAGTATAATATTATTTTTTATTTTTGGCTCTTATTGTGACGGAATGAAAGAGAGAAAATATTATCTCTTGAGTCTTAATTACGGTTGTGTTGTCTAGATGATGGATCGATTATAGTGGGGCACGGTTAAAGGTGAACAAAAAAATCGAATAAGAACCGAAATTGTTTTTTTAGAAAACCTTTTCGGAAACAAGTTTGAGAGAACTCGATTCGGACTTGAATCGAAGTATCGAGAACTGTAATCGGTTTGTACCTGGTTAAACCTTAACCGAACCGGTTATAACTTAGTTTCAACTCAAACTGCTCCTTCCCCCCGCCCCCTATAAACCATGTCAAGCCGTACCGGTTTGAGGCGAAACTCGATGTTGACCAGATTTGACCAAACTCGTAACGTTTAGACCCTGAAAACAATTTGTACACCTTTAGCAAAAGTTATAAGTTCAACAACAGTACCATATCAAAACACTAATAATTATAAACTTTTAATTGAATTCACAACAAAAACAAACTTTTAATTCCCCTTTCCATATGTCACACAAAATTTAATATTTTTTTGAAAGTAATACAAGTACGTATCTTGTAATGTTGCACATATCCTACATTTCTTATTCAAGAAAGAAATAACAAAAAAATATAAAATTTTACAAGTATACTCTCCCTACCTACACCAAAATCATGAATCTAGAAAAATAATCACTCCACCAAAAATTGAGTTTCTTCTTCTTCTTCTTCATAAAGTCTTTTGACTTTTCTTAAAACTTTTGCAAACTACACAATATTCCAATATCAATCTTGCCATAATACTCTCTTCTTCAATCCTTAATCTCCTACTTTGCTTATTCCAAAGATGAACACCATAACTTGACTCTTTTAGTTGCACCACCTTAGCTTCCACCCACCTCCGGTGGGCCCGGTTCACTGGCCGCTTAAACAACCCACCAATTCTTGTCCAATCAACGGGATAAAACGCAGACGGTGGCAAAACACTAACATTTAACTCATTTTGCCTTGTTTTTCTTTCCACTACTCTTGACACAAGATAAGGACCGTTATACCCCCACCGATTTCCGTCAAAAGTCAACGCAAATTCTTCAATAAAATTGTATAACAAACTATGGTTTTTATCAAATATTAACACTGCATTGTTTAACCTTGTCCAGTTGCCCAAGTGCGACGCGCTTTGCGCTCCTATCGAGTTGCGTAACCCGCTAAAATCCTGTAACGCGACAAAATCCGTGTCGAGATACACCCCACCGTATTTATAAACCACAACTAACCGAATCAAATTCGATAAATTCTGAGCTAAGGGGATCCCCCAGGATCGCGATCACCGTTCTTGATATTCTCAAACCATATTTTCGCGGGCGTGTGGTCAAACAAAAAACTAAAGTCAGGTTCTATAGCCAGAACCCTGAACCCCAGGTCTGTCACGGGTTTCAATATCTGAAACCCGTGATCAGAATCCATAGTGTTTGACAATATCATCAAACAACTATCAGGGTTCGTCTTAAAAAGCGCGTCGACCGCCAGAAACTCGCGTTCCCCAAAGAATTTGAAAGAAGATGAAATCCATGTCATGAAAAATCTAACTTTGCAACCTTTAAAGAATTCGGACACTCGGGTTTCGAATTCTTGGTTTGAGTTGTAAAGAAAGTGATCATGTTGCTTCTTGGGTTCTTGAATTATGAGTTCTTTGACGATCAAGACTGGATTATGAAGAGTGGAAGTTGATTTTAATTGGTTTATGATGAATGTTTGGTTATTGATCAAAAGATTTGTGGAGTTTGGGTTGAAGTTGAATGATATGTTTGAAATGAAAGTGTTTTTGTTGAAGGTGTATGTGAATATTATTATTATTAGTATCAGACACAGGGTGGTGATGATGTGGAATCTGGTGTGAAGGTGGCGGTTGCTCCGCCGTGGCTCCGCCGGCTTGGTGGCCGGAAGTTTGGTCTTCATTGATTGGATTAATGTGGCATAATGGATTGCTAAAGTTTTTATTATAAAGGTTTTTTATTTGAAGGATGCTGAAATTGACTTTTAAAGTTTTAATTAATCAAAGGTGGAATTGCATGTCTGGGTTTTTCGGTAGAGACTCAAATTCGATCTCTACGAGGGTTTTAGTATACCGTGTGTTATGTAGGGCTGTTGTCGAGAATCGTTAAAGAAATTTGGGCCGAATGAAGGAAAAGATTGGGTGTTAAGTAAGCATGTTTGGGATTGAGTTTGAAAAATGTTTATTGGCTTTTTTAAAAAGCCATTTTGAAAAGCTATGATTTGAGGCTTTTGAAAAACTGATTTTTAACCCTTTCAAAAAGCTAAAATAAAAAAGATTTTTGTGATTGTCAAACACCTTTTAACTTATTGGTTTTTTGAAAACACCAATAAGCCAATAAGCATTTTTCAAACTCAATCCCAAACATGCTCTAAAAAGGTTTTATTTATTAGGTTAAATAATTAAATTTTTAAATGGGCTTGTTGGGTTATGATTTGGATTGTGCAAAAAAAATTTTAGAATGAATTCGATATGTTAGAAAATTTGAAAGGATGAATTCGATATGCTTGAAATGACTGTCAAGCGGCGGCAGAGATGATTTTCTGAGGAAATGTCCAAACCAAACTCTGATGCTAGCGTAAGTCCGATTAAAATAATATAGTTTGGTCGGAGTCGGAGTGAAATAACGGAGAGTGCGATATATAACATACAAAGAAAGTCATGTTATAAAAAATTAATCAAAGTTGGAAATAATCAGGTGTGTGATGGTCTAGAAGGTTGGTGTGGGGTCCAGTCATGTTAAGTAGAGCCACACATAGATATGCTTTAAATATCATAAGATACTTTTTTATCAAGTATATTTAAAAGTTATGCATTTGTGAACATGAAAAGTTTATGAATTAAGTTTTGTGAATGTGAATAATTGTTGTCTAGAGGATAGAAAAAAGTATGCACCAAAAACGCCTTCTATTCTTATGTGAGTCGTCATAAACGGTTGTAGAGATCTCAAAAACGCATCTAAATAAGTATTTAATCTTTACTAAACATGAATCATAAAAAGGTGAGACTTTGGTAACGTTTATGCATTTATAAAGGACACGTCAATAAGTTGCATACATGAAATTGTTTCACAATTTATTGGCAAAGTTTTATAATTATATTCAAAGATAATTATGATAATTTATGAAGATGAAGTATATTCTTAAACTTAATTTTTGTAGATAAAAATGTGTATGAAGTTGACATAGTTTTCCACTTCTATCACATGGTATCTAACTATAATAAATATATAATGTATCTTGTTTTTATATCTTAAAATTATTAAAAAATTTAGAAGTCACCTCATCTAAATTTTTGGCATATATATTTTAGCACAAACAATATGAAAGTAGCTAGAAAACTAGCATCTTCTAGTCTTAGGATGCAACTATTTAAATAAATATAATCCATGTGTATGTTATTTGAAGCAAACTTTATTCAATGGCATGAGTCATCTTTGAATAACTCATTGTTGACCTTTAATTAGTCAAATATTCTAACATGAGGGCGGACCATATAAATTATTTTTTATTGTAGGGTAATAAGTGATTGTTGGGCATAAATAATTGTTTTAAAATTGAGAATCCTAAAAGAATTTAAGGGGTGTTTGGGATTGTTTATTTTCACCAACTTATAACTTATTAACTTTTAAAAAAATGATAAGATGCTTGGGATTGCTTTTGGTGTGAGAGAAAAAAAATAAATTACACTTTTGTAACTTGTAAACTTATTAAAAAGTTACAAGGAGGTAAAATAAGAAATCCCAAACACCCCTTAACAAGGTAATAATATATTTTATAAATCTAAATATAAAAAGTTTATTTGGTGTGTTTAAGATACAAATGAGAAGTTTTCAGTCTCGTTTCTAAAGCAGAAGTTTTCATTATTGAATTCATTCATACATGAAATACATTAATCTGAAATTCACAAGATTTAGAAAGCTATCACCGACACTTTGAAAATATGAAACCTACATAATCCAGGCACATACACATGATTATACATAGATGAACTTGTATAAATGTATGAGTACAAACATGAGTGTGTTTGATGTCTAACATTGTATGCAAACACAAATGACTACACAAAACAAGTAATTTACAGCTTTAAAACCCCAAAAGTTAAGCTGCTCCCGGGGTTGACCGAAAGTTGACCTTTTCAAGTCTAAATACTTCTTTCCCTTGACTCGCTTCTGTACTAGCTATCTCGCTTAGGAGGAACGTCTAGTCAACCTACACGATCACTATTTTACGTACAAACATAATACAATTAAGTTAGCCTATTATAATATATAACTATTTAGAAAATACAAAAAACTAGGATGTATTGATTCTCACCTCAGATTCATCCGAATTCGATTCCCACAGAAAGCCATGCTCTCCATGAACGGGCTGGCTATTAAGATCTCTGCGTGCAGCTTCAGATCGCGCGAATAGGGATGCGAGGTATTTATCTGCAATGTCATAACAACAAGCATATATTATAAACTTATAACTTATAAATACAATCACCTGACACAGTTTTATTTTCAGTAAAAAAATTAATTAATAAAAAATCTAACCAGATAAGCTGCGAAGGGCATTCTCAGCAGCTTTTTGTTGAGCATCTTTTCGGGTCTTACCCATCCCAAACCCTACTTTCTCACCCGTCAATAAAACCTGCATCATTAAGCAGTGAAACATAAAATGGATTATTAAACATAAAATGAATTATTAAAAAAAATGAATTTTTTTAATGGAAATTTTAGCATAAATTGAAACTTATTAAAAAAAAAGTTGAGATAACAACAAAAAATGGTGTAAAGGTTCAGCACTCGCCTCATAAGAAAATCGCCATTCACGGTGGGAACTAAAAGTTGATCTATATTCAACCTGCAAATAAATAAATAAAGTTAAAGACGTCATGAAGCATAATATAACATGAAATCATGAATAACATATAGATAAATACCTTAGACCTGCATTTCTGTCCAATTCTCTGCAGCACTTCAATGAATAGAGAAGGTTGTTGCGGGTTTGTATCTCCGCGACCAGTGGGCCCTCTTGTGTTATTTAAGGATGGCTGATTATGCGCTACACCTGCATCGGCTGCACAAAACATTTTTCCCCAACTTATAATAATCCTCATCATTAAGTACAGTAAAAAAATTACAATGATTTAACTTTTGTGTTGGGACATAAAAGTCAGTCTTTTAACACCTGATTGTTGACCTCCTAGTGGAAAATTCCTCTTTACCGGTTTATAACCATGTGACACCTGAAAACACCACAAAACTAGATAAGCAAATGTGACAAACTGACAGTATTAGGAAGTAGTTAATATTAGTTACCTCATCACGCTTTGGTTCAGATACGAGCGGTTGAGGCCCTGCAGAGAGAGAACTCGATGCACCATGAGGCAGAGGATAAGAACCAGCTCGTTTTTTGTTCAATATACCAGGCGCTTGAATCGGGCCTGGTAAGCTGGATTCTGAAACATAACGAATTAAGTTATAACACGAAAAAAATGAAAAGACAAACTAAAGATGTTTTATGAGTACTTACTGTCAGAAGGCATCGTAGATCTAACCGATGGTGGACCGTAGATACTCGCAAGTGGAACTACCGACTGGGATCTTTCAGGTTTTAGTTCCATGTTTCCAGCATCCTGAATAAGGTTAAAAATGAAAGAATTAAAATAACTGTACTGCATAATGAAAGGCATGAATAAACTTCATTATACAAACAACTTCAGAACCGATCATTCCGTCTGACATCAGGACGCTTGTATTATTTACTCACCTCTGGTATTAGGTAATTGCAAACATCCGGTGCAGATGGTAGATTCAAAACTTCATCTTCATAAAAATATTCAGAAACCCTCTTTAAATAAGTCTCATCGAATTCTCTGGACAGCGCATCATAATCATAAGTAAATAACAAATAAAAGAATGTATTGTATTGTATTGTGTAAACTGTAAATATGATATTTTTCTTATTTAAACAACCATCTTACTTAAAGAAACCGCCTCTAACATCACAAGCAACGTTCCTCGCCACACATAGAACTGGAACAGCGCTTGCAGTCTTTCATAATTTGATTAAAGATAAAACTTCATATTAGTAAATTAATATAAAAAGATCAAATGAAGAAACAAACATTATAATTTTACAATACCTCTGCTTGTGGAGCATAATAAGGAGTAAAAGCAGGTACCACATGAACTCGTGGTTGATCTTTTTCTTCTCAAACTTTTAACCTATCATCAATCACCATCGCCATTCGCGGATGACAAATCCTATCTTTAAACACATTCAACAAAGATTTATGCGCATCTACACATTCAACAAAATAACTTTAATACATGTATGCACAATTTTATATAGTTTTCTCAAAAGTTAAAACTATCACCTGATTTGACACATACAACACGGTTCAACAATTGTTTAGGAGCAATTAGGTGGCACCCGGGATCCAACAACCTCCATATTTCCAACGCTTAATCTCTTTCAGCCATTGTGCAGATAAAAACTTCAAATCGTTTGCGTCCTTTTGCAATCAAATAGCTTCTCAAATCTTCCCATGCAGGTCTTAACTTAACAAGCACACTGGTATCACGAATCTGTATAGGCAAACAAATTATAATTATAAGTTTACAACTAACAAACCATATGAATACAGAATACATACATTATACATAGACAGTTAGACACATATAACACAAGAACTCTGTATTCAACCTTCCTTAAACAACACATAATAAGACGAAAAAGAATAAAAAATGCAATCAGTTTCAGTTAAACATTTAATGACACTCCATTTCCAACTCTATATAATAAAATTAATGATAATGCAAGATGTGATAAAATCTGTTTCAGTTAAACCTTCAGTATAAAGCCGAAACAGAATTATTACTAATTCGTCTTTAGCCAAATAAGCTTCTATAAACATATTGCTAAGTGAAATGGTCACAACTCAGATCATCTTATTATAAAAAGACGAATAACAATCATTACATTTCGTCTTTAGCCACAACAGATTCTACATTTTGCTAGGGCATAATGCACCAAAATTATAATGATTCATTCACAATTCAAGTTACAATCTTTGATCTTAATTCTTAAATGATTTGTTCTTGCTAAAAAGGAAATATCTGCATAATCCTAACAAGAGTTACCAATATACATACATGTATATCTAAGCACAATAAACACATTGCTAGGTAAGGCTAATTCTTCCACAATAAAGTGAATTGGTCACAACTCAGATCATTTTATTATAAAAAAAGACGAATAATAATCATTTCATTTTGCTAGGGCATACTAACACATCCAGAATATAATGATTCATCCACAACTCAAGTTACAATCTTTTATCCTAATTCTTAAATCATTTGTCCTAATATAATCGCAGACTGCTAAAAAGGAAAAAATCAAGATAATGCTAATAAGAGTTACCAATATGCATACATGACAGTTGACAGTACCTCAGGATTAATCCGAGTCAGGACCACATTTTTCTCTGGCAATCTAATAACCGGCCGAATAACATGGTCATTACCAGCAGCATTAACAGGAACTTCCTCCGGTTTCACCTCATACCTCTGCCCATTACAACTAACAAAATCATTCTCAGCATACTCCTTCAACAACGCCCGATCCTCCACATATCTTCTAAGCTCAGCACTCATCCCACTAACCCTAACCGGATCCGACTCGTGCTGAATCCACCCATTCAACATCTCAATCTGATCATCAAACGACTTCATTGTTTTTGCAACAATCAACGTCTCGTCTAGATCAAACACGATCGACAAACACCGCTTGTTCAACATCGCTAAACACGCGGTGTACAGCCCAGCCGGCACCATACAACACCAGAAACACGGAAACCGCTTTAATTTGCTTGGCATTGCCACCAAATGCACTTCTTCATCTCCAATCAACACCACAGCTGTCTTTAATCAGTAATCAGTAATTAATAATAATAATAATACTAATACTAATAATTAAGGCTGTAAACGAACCGAACCGAACGAAGCATTGTTCATGCTCATTAATAAACGAACGAACGTAAACAAACTTCATGCAGAACATTTTACAAACCGTTTGCTGAACATTTGGTTCGTTTACAGCACTAAAAATAATAATAATTAGGGGCTGTAAACGAACCGAATAAAGCATTGTTCATGTTCATTTTATTAAATAAACGTAAACAAACTTCCTGCAGGACAGTTCACTCGGTTCATTTACAGCCCTAATAATAATAATAATAAAATATTAACCAGGACGGCTACCTTTAGCTCATAAAAGCAACTGGCGTGGAGATCAAGCAATGTATGGTTAACCGAAAGCGAACACGATTCAAGTTTGCAACAAACCGAAGCTGAAGAGATGCATAACAGAACCGAAAGAGGCGAAATGTGGTGGATTATAATCTGGTTGTTTGGGAATTGAAAATTGTTATCATTTTACAGGAATAACATTCAATTCACCTAAATAAGCTTCACCATGGTAAACCAAGGTAGCCTTATTGTTATTATTATTATTAAACCCTAACTGACTCATTTAGCATCAAATTACAAATTGGATGGTAATAGAGAGAGAATTGCAACGGTTGCTGACGATTTAACGACTAGAATTTGTAGAGGCTCTCAACCTCTGTTTAGTGGTTTGAAATGAAGTGATTGTGGGGGGTTATATACAGGAGGAAATGGGAGGGGTTATATAATTGGTCTTCGACTTGGTTTTATTTACGGATACGCCACTAGCCTTTTGTTTTATTTTGTTTTTTCTGGTTTTATTATTAACACTTAAAAGCATTCTTATCAATATTATATTTTTTTTATTTTCTTTTAATTAAATAATATGACTTTTATACCTTTAACAATGTCTTTTTTCTCTTTTTAACTCACAACTACTTCTCAAAAAAATTAAAAATTATATAAGGTGAACAGTGTTTTTGCAAATTTATTTATCAATAAAAGTTTGTTTATATTCTCCACTCACAACCACTTACGACTAATCTAATCTAACTATTATATTAAAGCAACATGGTTCTACATGGCCTTTAATTAAGTTATCCACATAAGATTTCACCTCAACAATTTTCAAAATTATAATTTTCAAAATTATAATTTACAATTAATAAGTTATTTAATTTTAATCTACTTATTTATATTATTAAAACAAAATCATTCTTCCATAAGGTATGTTATTATGAATCCATAAGATAAAAATATGTTATATTAAACAAATTTTTAGACATATAAATATACTTTAATATGCTTTTGAGACGACAAGACATGTTATTACGTATATTATTAAATTTAACTTTTTTGTTATACTTTTTTAACCACCCATGTATTACACGGGCTATATCCTAGTCTATATAATATAGAGAATCCAGTTGGAAATGCTCTAGCAAAGACAAAACTTTTAAACACATTAAATTGTGAAGTCTTTTGAATCTTGGGTTCAAGTCTTATAAACAACAAAATATTAAAAAAAATACTGTAATAATTTTAAGAAAATAGCTACGGTTTTCGTGATTGTGATTTATTCAGATTTATTATATTAGTCCAAAATTTGTTACATATGTTTTTAAAGTTTCATTTTCGTTGCAATTTTTTGTCATTCTCGTTAACATATTTTAACGTTTATATTATTTCTAACTGAAAATATTTGTATTGAAATTGTACTAATGTTTAAGTAAGAAAAGGTTTTTTGATAAATAAACTGGTGTGATTATCAGATTTTATGTAGAAAAATTAAGTTTATAGAGCGTTGATTAACTTCATTACCAATAAAATTGACAATTTTTGTTGTGTGTGTCATTTTCAATAAAGTGTATTTAATCTATGATATTCCACAGAGAGAATATAAGCTGTTATACTTAAATTAAAAATATAAGTATAAAAATGTCACATGGTTTATCTACTTTTTAAAACACTATAATTGTTTAATGTTTAATAGTGATGGACCTTGATTTTTGGTTTAAAGACTTATATTAGTATGTTCATTTTGGTTATATACTAACTAGTGGGTTTAACCCGTGTTTTAAGGCAGTAAATATGGCGGTAACTCGATAGGTATCGGTTAAGTTTGTTTTAGCATGAGTAAAGTACCGGTGTGGTATTGCCACTCGATATAGCAATTGAAGAGGGAAAATATAAAGCCTTAATATACACAAAAGTATCTTGACAAGTGTTATGTTTGTTGTTTTTTTTTTGTTATAAATTATTTAACTATAATAGGTGAATAAGAAAACCCAAAAAATAAATTAATAATATACCAAACTTAAATTATGCTATTATTTAAGAAAATATTAATTAAAACATTAAGTTCACATTAAATTTTGTAATTTTTTTGAGCACCATTAAATTCAATTTTTTTTTCTTTTGAACAATCTAACACTTAATTCAAGACTCAAATCCATGACCTCTTTATGAAGAAAACATTTAGGAAAAACCTCAATGACCAGTTAACCACCCCACCAAAGTGATGATAAAATGGTAAAATAGTTTAAAAAAGAAATTTAAGTTAAATGAAATAAAGTAAAAAATTATATTAAATAATAAAATAATTTTTAGTATACGATAACAAACGGAGTTTTCATTGCACTCTGGCCATTGTGTGACTTCTGACTTGTGTGGTTTGAAACAGAAGTCAAAACATAAGTTGAGAAGCAAGCATGTGAATTCGTTAACTCGTTTGGGTGTGAAATTGAATAATCGATTGATTGGGCACTACCAAACATGTTTCAATTTACTTTGTTATTCTTAATTTCAATGTTGCATTTATTCACATTGATATTTTATTTGAAATTTTTATTTGTTTAACGTGTCATTATTGACTCTGAGAATTTAATCTATTTTGATATTTTGAGATTAAAGTTTCGTTATCTATCTTACTCTCGAACCCAATGCTTTATCGACTTACATGTTTATATTTTGTTGGCTCAATGCCACATTACTCTGTTATTCCCGACTCCAATGTTTCGTTTAATGTTCATGACCTTAACGTTTTCATTTGTTATTCTTATTATTTTAAGTATTCTTAGAATCTCGCATATTTAGTATAAAACTTCAATAACATCGTTTATTTTGTTTAAAAATCAATAGTTTCATTTATTTTTTTTACCTAGTTTTTCGCTTATCCTTGATCTCAATGATTCGTTTATATATTTCGTAAATTTTGATTCTTATAGTTCATTGTTCTTGATTTCCAAATTTTCATATAAAAATTTATGGTATATAGTATATATTTCCCACACAATGGGACGGATTATGTGGACTATCCGACGATAAGGTAATTATGGGTCGACACGTAATTATCAAAGTCCTCGCATGAAAAACATAATAAGTACAGTTGTGTGCAATAACTCGAAACTTGGAATGAATGGGACAAATGAAGTATGATAAGGGCATGGCGGATACGTCGTTGATACATCCTATATATAAGTGTCTTTGTCATATTTCCCATTTGTGGCGTCTTTTGGGTCATTCAAAGATCGACGTTATTCCTTTTATTTAATTATGCATATAAAATTTGTTAAAACTTTTAACAACTCCATGCACTAGTTGTTTTCTTTTAAAATTTTATTTTTATTTTGGGACGAATTCTAAAAGTTGTGAATCTTATAACATTCTAAACCTGACCCATTTAAATTTTCGGTTTTGTTTATATATATATATATATATATATATATATATATATATATATATATATAGATATATATTGTGTGGATCTCACAGTCACAGGAGTGTCCCCTCTTGTTGGGCTCAGGGACAATGGTTTTGTAGCATGTCAGGCAGCATTGAAGGCGGCATCAGGCAAGGTTGTTAAACACGAGAAAGCCTGTTTGGAGAATCAACACGTGTTTATACCCTTTGCCTTTGACACATTTGGATATTAGCTCCGAATGCCGTGGACTTTCTGAACAGAGTTCAGAAAGTCGTGCATAGCAATTTATCGAGCCATAAGAACAAAACTTTGTTTTTAGTAGGATTGGGTTTGCCATCCAAAAGGGGTTGCGGCACAACTTGTTGCCCGCTTACTTACCACTTCATTGTAAATCGTTTGGTTGTTTTTTTTTTCGAAATATATAGAACCTGATTATTATTTAGTTATACAAAGTCTTCTCTTTTCTAAAAGGTTTTGGTTTCCTTTCTACTTTGAACACCATTCAGGCCAACTATTAACCAAACACCAAGGTTTATGTGTAAAAAATTATTATTTACTATTTATTTTATGGTTTAGTCTACAACTTAAGTGGATCTCCATGTTGGTGATTAAAAAGGAAGAAAGATATCATAAAATAAAAACAATATCTCGTAAAGAAAAATTACAATCTTGAAATTAAACTGATAAGGACGTGTTTAAAGTTGTTGATAAGCCTTTGGGTTAACTTCATTCAATATTTCAAAACCCTAACCATTGTCTTTAATCAGCGTGAGGAATCGATCAAATTCCGTGTCCTTTAGAGCTTTCAGCAAGTAAGTATATATCCATTGATTTTGGTTTCATTCCTCAGTTGAACACCATATATATATATATATATTATATACTGCTCAAATATAAAGCAAACACCAAGGTTTATGTGTAAAAGTTTATTATTAATTAAGTACTTATATAGGAACTGAGCGAATCATTTTATTTTTATGGTTTAGTACACAACTTAAGTACATCTTCATGCATTTTGGGAACTAAAAGTACTTTACTGCTTTGTTCATCAAGTGTTAGCTTAATGTGTAATGCATGCATACATGCGTTATATATTTATACATACAAAATATTATCTATACTTACAGTGTGATATAAATTGAAAATATTTTTATGAGTTGTGTCCATATATGTTCAACACTTGTCATTGCTAAATTTATATTATTCTAGTTCATCTGTCTTCAGTTTATAGGTGTTACCTTTGAATGTAAAGGTTAAATATATACATGTTCAAGTTTAAATGTGTAGAAAACAAGTTTTGAATATAAATTCATCCGTTTTTGAAAGAGTGTCACCGATATTCAACACATCATATTGGTTTGCATTCGAAAGTAATTCTTTGTTTCGTTTTCTTTCAGGTTAAAATCTCTGCAAAAGTTAAGGGAGCTGCAATTGGTATTGATCTTGGAACGACGTACTCGTGTGCTGCTGTTTGGTTTGACGGAAAAAAACGAGTGGAGGTCATACTTAACGAGCAGGGAAGCAATATCACCCCTTCTTTTGTAGCTTTTAACGATTCAGAGGTATTGGTAGGCGAGGGAGCAAAAAACCAGATTGCTAGGAACCCTACCAACACTGTCTTTGGCAAGTCTTTTTTTACTTCTTATTCTACATTTTATTTTTGTATACCGACCGCGCACAATACTAGTCCTAGGACCAGTAGGAAGCTCGTTTAAACCTGAAAGTTGATATTCGGCTTAAATTTATTTTTTGAATTAAGATGGTTCTAGCCTGAACCTGGTCCTAGGCCTGATTTATCCTGAACATATAAAAGTTTGAAGGCTTGGTCCCTTAAAAGGTCAATCTGGATCTTTTTTAGAAAAAATATACAGTTGAGACTTGAGATTGTCCTTAAACCGAGATCGTTAGTGCTTTAAAAAAATAGTTCATGTGTATAAAAGAATCTTTGAGTTATTTTTAATGGTTTAAGTCATTATTAAACCTGATATGTTCACCTTACAGACAAATATGCAATTGTTTGAAATTCTTTCATTTATGTTTATTGTTTAATTTACAGATGTGAAGCGTTTTATCGGATGCAGATTCCATGATCCTCAAGTGCAGAAGGACATGAAGTTGTGGCCTTTCAAGATCGTTGAAGGGCCTGCAGAGAAGCCAACTGTTGTAGTTCAGTCGATGGGTGAAAAGAAGAAATATGCACCTGAAGAGTTATCAGCCATGGTTCTCAAGAAGATGAAACAGTTTGCTGAAGCATTTATTGGAAGAGAGGTAACTGATGCTGTCATCACCGTTCCTGCTTATTTTAATAACAATCAAAGAGAGGCAACAAAGGAAGCAGCAACACTCGTAGGCCTCAATGTGATGCAGTTGATAAACGAGCCTACTGCTGCTGCAATTGCTTAAGGTTTGGACCATATGGCTGACCAAACATGGCACAATGATAAAACTGTATTGGTGTTTGATTTGGGCGGTGGAACCTTTGATGTATCTCTTTTGAAAGTCAGCAAGACTGGTGTCATAGATGTGAAAGCTGTTGGGGGTGACACTCATTTAGGCGGTGAGGATTTTGATAGGACGCTCGTTAGTTACTGTGTAAAAGAATTTGAGAAAAAACACAGGGAGGATATAAAGGGAAATCCTAGAGCAATGGGGAGGTTGAAAGTTGCTTGTGACAAAGCAAAAAGGGATTTGTCGTGTTCTATATTCGCTTCAATTGAAATCGACTGCTTGTATGAGGGGATTGACTTTTCCATCAAAATCAGTCGAGCGAAATTCGAGGAACTGAATTCAAGTTACTTTGAGAAATGCATTAAACTGGTGGAAAAGTGTTTGTCTGATGGGCATATAAAGAAGAGTAACGTAGACGAGGTGGTTGTTGTTGGCGGGTCCACTAGGATTCCAAAGGTACAACGATTGTTGCAGGACTTTTTCGATAGGAAGACACTTTGCAAGAACATGAATGGCGATGAGGCTGTTGCATTCGGTGCAGCAATCTTGGCTGCAAGGTTACATGGAAATAATGATAAAGCGGTGTGGGACATTGTTTTACAGGATGTCACTCCTCTTTCCTTAGGAGTAGCAGTCGATAATGATTTGGGAAAAGATCTCATGTCTGTAGTTATTCCCAAGAACTCATCCATACCCACCTGCAAGAAAGAAATATATTATTCAAAGATCAACCATACAGGAACGAAGATCACAGTGTATCAAGGTGAGAACAACAAAGTTAAGGAGAATATATTACTTGGCAGCTTCGACCTTTATGGGCTTACGCTAGGTTTAAATAGAAAGTCACAACTAGAGGTTTGCTTCAATATAGATGCCAATGGAATCCTTCAAGTCTCTGCAGAGGAAACATCCACTGGCAAAAAAAACTCAATTACAATTTCTAAGACCTGGAATTAAGTTTCCATTTTATTTGGGAGGTTTTGCTTTTGATATGAAATGCTACT
The DNA here is from genome assembly GCF_021521415.1 of Bidens hawaiensis. Lineage (NCBI taxonomy): Eukaryota > Viridiplantae > Streptophyta > Magnoliopsida > Asterales > Asteraceae > Bidens > Bidens hawaiensis. Next base: position 368,752 of record NW_027492062.1, read on the forward strand.
GAACAACTTTTTTCTATAATGTGTTGATCTGGAATGTGTCCATTCTTTTTATACTTTTGATGTTTGTATTTTGTATACATTTAAATAGTAAACTACAAAAGCTGATGCAATGTATTTCAAGGCAATTGCAGAATGCATCAGTAGTGATCTAGAAGCTTGTGAACTCAAACTCATATATTAAAGTGCTCCAACCTAAGTTTGAGTTTGGGCTTAAGCTTGGCTGGGTTAGAGCTTTTAGTGAACCGATCTCGAGTAGCTCTATGTGTGGTTTGGGTCAATTGCGTCACTAGTTGGTTTAGCCAGATAAATGTCTGTTGATTAACGAGTGCTTGATTGTGAATAATAGTTACGTTAAATTGTTACTTTGATGTATTGTTGAGTTCGCATGAAAATGATTGTGCAAGATGCCAAAATATAACAACTATCGGTTTGACTTATTATCGGCATATTGACTTATAGATGCCAAAATACTAATGGATAAAAAATGATAAGGATGATGATGAAACCACTTCTGAGAAACCGTCTTTTGAGAAGCTATCGGTTGAGCAGGCCCTGTATCATAGTTACAGGCTCGTTATCCAGGCAGGTCAAGCCAGCTTCCGGTGCTCGGGCAAGTATTCTCGGCCAGGATTATTTACCTGAAGGTACATTTGGTGAAGCCCGGGCTGCTGGTGCCCCTGGCCCAAGTGATGACTCGTCGATGGCTTCATCTTTTGGTAAAAACCCCGGAAGCATAAGGAAATGCCTAAGGCCAAGGGTGCTGTTTCCGAGTCAGTTGCAGCTGTTGACCAAGTAGTTGAGGATGATGGTGATCTAGAAACTTGGTAATCTTACGGACTTGTGCAGAACGCACCAAGTTCTCGTTAACCTCAAACAGAAAATACATATCTATATGATTCATGAATAAAGACCCCAAAAATGCATAGAGGATTCTTTCCGATGGCATCTGATAAGTTGGGTTTAATGGTGTAAAGGAGTCGAGCCAAGCCTGTACTCAGCTCAATTAAAGTTCTATTTCTAAAGCTCGATCTTGGCTTGTTTATCATTCGAAATTTTATTTTATCTATAGTTATATATAAAAGATTGTATATATTATTCATTATTTTGTGTATATATATATAGTTGGTACAAAAAGTAAAAATTATGTATATGATAGGCTTGTTTGGGCTTGTAAATCTAGTCGAAGTCGATACGTGAAGGTCAAAGTCATTTATTAAAAAAGCTCCAACATAAGATTGAGTTTGGGCTTAAGCCGGTAAGATGTATTTAAAGGCAATTGCAGAATGCATCAAATGGTGATCTAGAAACCTGCTATGCCTACCAACTCGTGCAGAACGCGCAAGCCCCCATTTAACCTCAATACATAACACAAATATCTATATGAAACATGAAAAAAGACAACAAAAATGCATAGTGGGAGTCTCCTATAAAGGCTCTTGATGTCCAATGGCATTTTATGGGACATGTTTAAGGGTGTTAACGAGCCTAGTCAAGCCCGATCCCAACTCATTTAGAGCTCTATATCTAATGCTCGAGTTTGGCTAATGCTCGACTCGCTTATTATTCAGTTGTTCTATTTATTTGTATCATAATTTTTATTTATAGTATATATATATATATTATATAGTTATTTACCATAATCTATATATTTAATTAATTATTATGTGTATATATTTAATATAATGTGTATTGGTTTATATTAATCCTAACTATCATCTTTTGGTCGTTGCCGGTCCCAACTAACGAATTGGTTGTTTACGGTCCCAACTTTTAACATATTTGTTCTCCCAACGGTCCGCGACTAACATAATCCTAACGCTTTTTCGTCCCAAGCATCTTTGTAACCTTAGATCGGACATTTAGAAACCCTAGAACCATGTCAGAATCGAATGGTGGTGCTCAAATGGTAGTGGCTGGTTGATTGTGAATCAGTTGGTGGTGGTGCTGTTCATGTTGAGTTTACCGGCAAAAAATGTGACTAGTCCGGTCAAAATTGTTTTTCCGGCGACCTACAAGTAACGGCATTAGGATTTTGTTAGTCGCGGACCGTGGAGAACAAATACGTTAAAAATTGGGACCGTCAACAGCCAATTCCTTAGTTGGGACCGGCCGTTACCAAAAGATTACAGTTGAGATTAATAAAAACCAATACCCGTTAATATAATAATAAGCAAAAGTTATAATAATAGGTTTGTTTAAGTTTGTGAATCTAGTCAAACTTGACATGTGAAACTCACGCTAGTTTATTAATATAGTTCCAACATAAGCTCTGGTTCCGGCTCGACTCAGTTCGAGCTTTAATAGCAAACCGATCTCAAATAACTCAACTATTTTATATCACTCGCTGAGTTAGCTAATTTTGTTACATAGTTACTTTCAATTTGTTATAGATAAAATTGTAATGAAGAATTTGTTTACAGTTATAAAATAAAATTGCAACGTAATTTAGTTTTTTAGACAATAAAATGTAGTTTTTAAAAGATTGAGTTTTACAATTTAAAAAGTGGTAGCGGCGCAACTTGTTGACCGCTTGCCTTCTGTTTCGATGTAATAAAAAACTTGCAAGAAATATTTTTTCTTTTACTTGAAAAAACAAAATATAGATTGTGACAAATAATAACATTTGTGATGGCAATAAGAGTGTAGGGATCATTTGACATGTAGGAAGAGTTGAGGGATGATTTATGTAATTGGGCTATTTTACCAACAAAAACGTAATCCAATTAATAATAATAATAATAATAATATTTTACTCCTAAAACCCTGTGGAGAACTTGAAGAATTGCAGGTCCAACTCAATTGAATTAAATTCAATTCAGTAGTTAATAATATTCGCATCTCATTCAAATCAATTGTTTCAATATCTAATTGCTGCTTCTTAATGTTTGTTGTTTGTAATTGTGCAGATAGATAGAATCAATCATGATTACTGGAGGATGTGGCAGCTGTGCACCTAACAAATCTCCTCTCTTCTTTCAGGTTAGTTTAAGTTAAGCCAACCATTTGAAAATTGTGTCGTTTTTCGGGTCTTAATTACTTAAGTAAAGCCACATTATTTTGTTTCTTGTTGACTACTATTTAAACTATGCTATGTAATTGTAATCTTTGCACCTTTAGCTAATTAAGATACACCGTTATTTTGTTGACTTTATTATTTTCTTCTTCGTGTTTGTGTTTAGTGTAGGCCTGTAAACGAACCGAGAGTTCGATGAACTGTTCGTGAACCGTTCAGCAGGAAATTCGTTTATTTAATAAACAAACGAACATGAACAACAAATTTGTGTTCGTTTAATTAAACGAGCGAACATGAACACATGTTATGTTCGTGAACCTTCCTTTATTTATGTCCATTTATGTTCGTTTACATGTTAATAGATAATAATTAAATGTTATCTTGAAGAGTCATCTACTTAATGGTTTATATCATATAAGAGAGTTCGTTTGTGTTCACTTATGTTCATGTTAGTGTGTTCATTTTTGTTTGCTTGCATTCACCTGAATTTGTTCATATATGTTCATTTAAGTTTGTTCATCTTTGTTCAGTTATTTTTATTTATGCTTGTGAACTGTTTGTTAAGATTTTAAACAGACGAACATAAACGAACACGAACACAAAATATGTGTTAGATTAAGTGTTCGTGTTCATGTTCGTTTAAAGTTAAAAGAAACGAACACAAACATGCCCTTGTTCGTGTTCGTTCGGTTTGTTTACAAGCCTAGTTTAGTGTGTTGTTTTGTTTCCGCATTGACACTCTGTTCCTAACAAATTTTACTACAATTTGTTTGTGTTTAGACGTGCTTCATTTCTTTAATCTTGTGATGGTTAGATAATATACTGTTTGAATTTACATGTAAAATAATCCCTAATTAATACCATAACCCGTATGTTTTTCTATACAGACGTCTCTATCAGGTTCATTTCCAGCATCAGTATGGCACCCAAAAGTTAGGTTAAACACCGCTAAAAGAGCCCCTTTATTTCCATGTGTGAAATGTGAAAAGAATGATAAGGATGATGATGAAACTGCTTCTGAGAAACCGTCTTTTGAGAAGCTATCGGTTGAGCGGGCCCCATATCATAGTTACAGGGACTCGTTATCCGGGCAGGTCGAGCCGGCTTCTGGTGCCCGGGCAAGTATTCTCGGCCAGGATTATTTACCCGAAGGCACGGTCGGTCAAGCCCGGGCTGCTGGTGCCCCTGGCCCAAGTGATGACTCGTCCACGGCTTCATCTTTTGGTAAAAACCCTGGAAGCAGAAGGAAAATGTATAAGGCCAAGGGTGCTACTTCTGAGTCAACTGTTTCCGAGTCAACTGCAGCTGTTGACCAAGTAGTTGAGGATGATGTTGAGGATGATGATAGCTTGTTTGAGAGATCAGAAGAAGCAAACGACGAGTTTTCTGATTTTGTGGTTTACCAGGAGGAAAATGAAGAAGATGAGTTAACCGGGTATGACCTCGACAAGAAACTCGGGCGGCCCCACCCGTTTATTGATCCTAAAGTTAGGAAGCCGATAAAGGAGCCGCTTACGAGTGAAGAGTTATGGTGGAATTGGAGAAAACCAGATAAGGAACAATGGTCCAGGTGGCAGAGGAAACGTCCTGATGCCGAAACGGTTAGTGGTTAACTTAATATTATCAGTTTTTTTTACCCGTTTTACTTAATATTAATTGTTTTTGTTTGGTCAACTGTTTGGTCAACAGGTGTTTCTCAAGGCAATGGCAAAGAGCGGGCAAATTAAGCTTTATGGTGAAGAACCGACCTTAACCGAAACTGCACTTTATAGAGCTAGAAAGCATTTATACAAAGAAGAAAGGTTTAATTGTTTAACCGAATTCTTATAATATTTTTAAAAGAAATAATATTTTATTAAGAAGTGGTTGGTGTGTTATATAGGCTGCAGGCTGAACATGATAGATTGGAAAAAGAAGGCCCGATCGCTTATTACTCGGAATGGGTTAAAGCATGGAAAAAAGATACGTCACGTGAAGCAATTCAAAAGCATTTTGAGGAAACCGGTGAAGATGAAAACACACAACTTATAGAAATGTTTTCTTGTCAAACCGCTCGCGAGTATCGTGTAATGATGGGTATTGATTATCGTGTTTCTAGAGATCCGTTGGCTATGCGGATGACAGAGGATCAGATAAAATAAAGTATGTTGTTGAAACATTAATACTTAATAATGTTGTGATCTGTTAACTTGCATGAGTGTTATCAACTTTGACCTGTTTACTTGTAGTATGGGGCGGAGATCCGGTTTACCCAACGGTTAATTACATTCAAGACCCGAATCAAGTGATTGATTTTAGGGGTCCAGATTTTCATGAGCCGACACCTAATGTTTTGGCTTATTTGCAACAGGTTTGTGGATTTTAACTGAGTTTTCGGTTACTTTTACTCTTTCAAGCTTTATAAGAGTATGATCATATTATTTGTCGTTTGGTAATATTTTTTCCTTATCAGAATGGCAATATAACATTGAAGGAGGAAATTGATAGAATATTGGCTAGTGAGAAAGTTGAAAAAGTTAAGGTAAAAGTAAAGTTAGTTATCCACTTTTGTAAATATGCAAAATCACTTTGAAAATTATGATGAGTTTGGACAATTTTGTAAATAGGTAAAGACACCATTTTCTGATGATGAAGCTATGGCTAAAGCTGTTGATATTGGTGAAAAGGAGGTAAATTTGTGTGACATTTTTTATTTTGATTTTGGTTATTCTGTTTTTAAATTATTTTGTAATATTTACTGGGTCATTGATGCTGGTTGCGTATGTTTTCTTTTAATAGGATAGTGACGATGAGGGTAAATTTGACGATGATGAAAATATCACACGTAATTGGAGTGTTTTGAAAACTACTCCTGAGCTTCGCAAATCAAAGGTAGTTTTTGTAATTTCTGATATTATTTGATTTTTTAATGATTTGCAGATTACTTTTAATTTGTTATATATTTCTACTTATTTGCAGCCTAAACCTGCAAAAGGTAAAGGAAAGATGACTTTGGAGGAAGCTATAGCCGACTCTGAAAACTTGACTGATTTCTTGCTGGACTTCGATCAGGATAAGTGATACTGGAAGCTATTTTTACACGGTATGTTTTCATATTTATTTTCCTTAACTTGCCTGAAATATGGTAATAAACAGAAACATTAAACATGCATATGCTGATTTACATTGAAGTTGACCTGTAGTTTACATGTTCTTTTTACCATTTTCAATATTGAAAGTTAAGCAACAAGTTTTGATAACTGAACATTGTTATAAGTTAAATAATTTATTTATCGTTGCAGAAGGAGAAACTATGAGTCGATTGCTCTATTTGCATCTTTCCCACAGAAGATCTTAATTGTAAGCTGCAATATATTCGTGTTTGTTTTCTCATAGAGCAAATACCTTAAAAGTAGCATATATAGGAGTAACTAGAGTTACCATGGGTGGAGAAAATGATATGTAGTTTTTTAGACATTTGTCCTTGTTGTGAACTAAAGTTTCATCCGAGTTATAAAAGATGTTGTGCAAGGATCTAAATTCTAAACACTTGAAAACAGAGTTGGTAAATTGGACCTTTGTGTAACTGGTGATAACAGATTTGAGTTCAGATAGGCTGTTTGTTTTTAGCGTGGGGCTGTTTGAGTTGGATACTTGGATTGACCAGCAAACAAGTATGTTATTAGCTGGTGAAGAGCCTACCCATGAGATGGACCTCATGAGCAAGCTCCTGCCCAGTAACAACAATAAGCCTACCAGCAAGAGGCCCAATAGCCCAAACGTTCTAGAAGCTTACTTGGAGGGAAAATGCCTCCTATGGATTTGGAGGGAAAATGCCTCCTGGGTTTGGAGGGAAACTAACATCATGTAATACCTCCCCTCTATATAAGGGGAGGAAAGAATCATGTAAAAGAACACACATTCACTAATAATCCAACATACTCTTTACTTATTATCAACATCTGATCACCATTCTCTATATCTTGTTAGGCAACTTACCTCCTTCGTGGGAATAGGTTCCAACATTGGCGCCATCCGTGGGACCTCTTGATCACGGGTCTCATTTAAACCTCTAGAAGAATGGTCGATCAAATCCGCCGCCACCACCGTTGTCTCACCGGCAAAATGTTTTGGTTTGTCCGTCCACTGTTTCGGTAAACAAGCACCAACCTAGTTCAGGGTCTCCGGCGTTATATCCATCGCCGGAATCTTTTTCCCGACTCTTCGGAATATTCCGTGAAGTTAAGGATCTAGAAATATCCTCCTGTGAGTCTTGAGAAGTCGGACATGACGATTGCTTTCAACCAACAAGACACATGCTCGTTTTCTTTTACTAATTCCAGCCACTCCGGCGACAGGCTACCGCAACCGCAACCCCCGGTTCCATTGTAACTAGCACCGTCGCTAAGTCCATAGTGCCCACAAGTGCACATCCGTATCGGGAAGATAGAAAGAACATCGATGGACCAGTTTTGTTCGAAAATGAAGACGATATAGAGGTTGAAGACATTACAGCCGAAAGGCCCAAGATAACCTCGGAGTTCATATGACTCACCGAGACGCTTAGCAAGCGTCGAAGAGCAAGAGTATGAAGAAAACTTCAAGTGTCTACATGATATTTAGATCTACACATGTTTAGTAGAAATGGGGGAGTGAATAAGCTCGATTTGAGCCCATTCTGCCCATGTTCGCGTCATTTCAACTCAGTTTGGAGCCCTCATCCGCTCACGTTCAAGCCTTTTTAGTTTAGGACAGCAAGTCTTCTAGTTGGACTTTGTCCAAAGAGACAGAAAAGCCTTGCGATATTGCGGAACGGTTTTTATTACGGTGACGCCAGAGACACCTAGCCGGTATCTCCACTCCTAACAAAAGTAATCGGTTTGACCTCTTCATCTTGTTTAAGTTACTTTAGTACACCATATAGGTTAGAAGAATTTTTTTTTATACTATCATTAAATCTTGATGTTCCACCAGATCCAAAGTATGAATTTCTATATGGAAAAAAAATGCGTCTAAATATAAAAAGTAAAAGAATGAAAAAGGAAAGAAAAGTTATGTCAAATCATACATTTACCTACTTTGTAAAGTATTTATTATTATAAAAGGTTGGAAAGTCACTTTTGTAAAGTATTAATTTAATATTAATATGTTGCAAAAGAGGAGACATGGTCACATGAGGAGGCATGTATGTTTGACTTTTCAAACACAAACTTCACGTTTAACAAGGATGATGAGAAATTTGCCTTTTAAAAAGTTGATGTGACTTAACCCACAAGCATACATCTTTTTGGACAACCCTTACCTGCCCCATACATTATTAAACTTTATTTGCATGCTAAACAATGTTAAAGTTTCAAGGCGAGCCCCTTCTTAGGGGGTGTCCTGGGCTATTACTTTAATATGAAGGTCCTTCTTAAACAAGGCTCACAATTCCTTCAGATTGTCAAGTTAACAATCTTTTTTATTTTTTATCAAAAAAAGGGGGGGGGGGGGAGGAGGGGAGGGATAAGGTCTGAAATAAGGTCGTAAAAGTTTTGCATATTATAATACTTATAGTGCATACTTAGATATCCCATATGGGAGACAATTTCTTGAGTTTGCTATGCAGGAAATTTTGAAACGTTAATGAACAAATTATTACATATTTGAAAGTATTTATCAAGAAGAAAGAATCTCCCCTGGGATATTATAATACTTATAGTGCATACTTAGATATCCCAAGTTAAAAGAGTATTTTGTTGGGTTTTAAACAATTTAACTTTGATATGGGCTTAGTTGGTTATAATTTAGGTTGTGAAAAAAACTTTTGTATAAAATTAAGATTAAACATGTCTCAAATGAGACTAGAACCTATAACCTTTTGGTTAGGAGTATTACCCTTTTGTCACTAGACCAAGCTAGTCGTTATGCAATTGAGTTTAAACACTAAATATACATATTGTTTTAATAAAAATACATATAATTAAAAAAAAATTGGGCCTAACAGGGTGTCGGGCCTTTGGCCGTCGACCACCCGACCATACCCTTAGGCCGGCCCTACTTAGCCTTCTATAAGGGCTAGCTAGCAGCGCAGCTAGATGTCCATTTACATTTTGCATTTATATAAACACTATTTTTTAATAAAATACTTGGTTTACAAAGAAAAAAAATGTCATTTTAAGTTATAGTTTTTAAGAACACAGTTAAAGCATTGCAGTCTCACTTTGAAACCAAACTAATAAAAAAATAAAAAAGATTGTTTTAGCAACTCTACAAGACTATTTAATTTCAATGCTTGCAAATCGGTTCGTGTCGAAAGGATTCTGGTTTGGGTCAACAAAGTAAACCGATATTTGTTAGAACCGGGTAGAAGAAGTCAAAAGGATAGGTTTGAAACCGAATTATTTTGGTTTCAAAGTGTAAGGAGGTATTGGATCAACCACACAAATAATCGCACAAACCGGTTTGGGTTGAAGCTAGTTTAGTTTGGTCAACAAAAGTCAAAACTGGTTTATGATCGGCTTCGGTTCGGGTTGAAACCGGTTTATTAACCAGGTTACGATCGGTTTCGCTTCTGGTTTTTGTTGGCCTACTCGGATCAAACAATCGAATCAAACGAACAAACAAACAAACAAACAAACAAACAAACACGAGATATTGGGGTGACAACCCTCAACTTTTTTCATATAACCAAACGAACTTAACTTCATGAACATACAAGGAGAAGAGACTCCTCTTGACACACATAAAACAATAAACTAGACCCATAATTATAGTCTTACTAAACCAGCTCTTCAAACAAATTACTTAACTTATTCTCCAAGACGAAACCTTTCCTAAACCTATTATTATTCAACTAACTAAAATAGAAGATAACAAAATAAACCCTTAACTTTATTAATAATTTAAGACTAACCTTCAGTTTTGACCAGTTTCATTCAGGTTTTGACCGGTTTTGGAACCGGTTTTGGTGGAGAAAATTACAAACCAATTCTGAACCTACGGCTTCAGTCGTTTCCAAACCGATTTCTATATTATCGGTTTCAAAATAGTTCGGTTTCAGTTCAGTTAACCGGTTTATTTGCCCACATGCTCACGTGAGAAAACCCGATAAGGAACAAAGGTCCAGGTGGCAGATAAAGCGTCCCGATGCTGAAACGGTTAGTGAAATTTCGATCATAGAAGAAAGGGATTTGATGAATAAATGAATTTTTTATTATTATTCTCAAATGAACTGAAATGTCCATATATAAAGAAGCTAATCAACAACTTAACTACTTAACCAATCCCGTTTAACTCTTTAACTATAATTAAATAATCAACTAATATCCATGTCATCACAGAAAGCCACGTCACCATATTTATGTGTAATAATACCAACGGTTGGTGGATAACTTACAATTATCAGTTTTTTTTTACATGTTTGACGTAATATTAATTCTTTTTGGTTAATCGTGTTTCTCAAAGCCATGGCAAAGAGTGGGTAAATTAAGCTTTATGGTGAAGAACCGACCTTAACCGAAACCGCACTTTACAGAGCTTGAAAGCATTTATACATATAAAATGATGGTCAGTAAACTTGATATTTTCATTTACAAGGGAATGCTACATGTACAAGAGAATAGCTAAGATCGAGGAATAATACGTGGCCAAGATCAAGGAAAAAAAGTACAATTATTACAAGTGAACCAGGTTGTGTCGTAGCTCATAATGTCACCCCTCAAGGTGAACGACCGAGAGAGAAGTCCATCTTGGATAATACCTCGTGATAGCACGGTTTGAGCAACGGTTTAGTTAAAACGCATGCTAATTGATCATCTCCTTCCATATGGGTTACCCGTATAATACTTGTTTGCCCCCTTTCACGAACAAAATGAAAATCAAGCGCTAAATGTTTCATTCATGAGTGAAAGATAGGATTCCCTGAGTAGTGGGTTTAGGGGCGGATCTACTTCAAAGTCAGGGGTAGCATCCGTTACCTCTCAACTTTTTGGTGGTAGTGTAAATTTTTTTCATTTTAGGTTGATTTTCGTATTTCGTTACCCCTTAAAAAATATTACATTACCCATATTTGTTTAAGGTCCAACCAATTTAAAAGTTCAAATCAAATAAAGCCCAAACAAAGTTTATAGCCCAACGCAAATATAAACCGTTAACTTTTTTTTTCTTCGTTTGAACGATAATCATTAAACAGAAACAGGCTAAACAAAATCATCATTTATTAAAAGTTCAAATCAAATTAAATCAAAACAAAATGACTAAAGCAAATAGAAATCATTAACATTTTTTTTTCCTTTCGTTTAAACGAGAAACATCAAACAGAAAAATGCTCAATGAAATCATCATTTTGAGTTTGAAGTTTTTAATACTGTTTTGGATATGCAAATTCAAAAACTTGGAAATAGATTCAGTGAGGTTTTAACTAGTTTGTTAGAAAATATGGCTGGTTTAAATATATGTGATTCGTTTTCCAAGTTTGACATATCTAAGGAATAAGATAGTGACATTTTTGAGAATGTATCTGAATGATTTTAGTAATGAAGAAAGAGGGTGTATTTTGGGTTGTCGTACGACCTTTTATCACATTTTAAAGAAAAATGATAAATTTATAAAATTGGGTGAAATGTGTGACCTTGCTCATGTAAGAGTGGAAACCGGAAAGCATACCACTCTTCCTTTGGTTTGTTGAATATTGAAGCTAGTCTTGGTTTTACCGATTGCAATCTCAACTGTTAAAATATGTTTTTGTTTCGTTTACATTGTATTGTATGAAATACAACAAAAAAATTTTTGAAACGTTATTCCTAAGATTCATGTCTAGATCCGCCACTGAGTGGGTTGCATTGATGTTATCACAATAAATAGTTGGAGTGACTGTGGATTTGTAGCCAAGCTCGGTTATTAGAGAAATAATCCATTGTACCTTGGCTGTAGTTGACGCAAAAACTCAAAAGTTAGCTTCTGTAGATGAACGAGCCAAAGTTGGTTCTCTTAGAAGTCCATGCAATGGGGTTTGAACCGAGTGAACTGTGGGTCATGTATGGTGTTAACCAGGTAGTGTCTTAATAATACAAAGAAGAAAGGTTTAACCGAATTCTTAATTATTTTTTTAAAAGAAATGATATCTTATTAAGAAGTGGTTGGTACGTTATATTGGCTGCAGGCTGAACATGATAGAATGGAAAAAGAAGACCCGATCGATTATTACTCGGAATGGATTATAGCATGGAAAAAAGACTGATAGGAAACCAGTTATTCAACAAAAATAGGAGTAGTGGAGCAGTTTAATAACTGTTAATTAGGATTAGTATTTATAGCATGTTCTGCATTTATTTTCATGTCGATGTTATTAATATAAAATTAGGGTTTCTTTAACCTTGTGTTTGGAGAATTGCCATCTCGAATTAGCTAGTTGGAGATCAAGCCTATCTCGAATTTGGCTAGTTATGTTAGTTTCATTACTTTAGATTTCCAGATTCTATCAAAGACACGTCATGTGAAGCAATTCAAAAATATTTGAGGAAACCGGTGAAGATGAAAACACACAAGTTATAGAAATGTTTTATTGTCAAACCGCTCGTGAGTATCGCGTAATGATGGGCACTAATTATCGTGATTCTAGAGATCCCGTTGGTATGCGAACAGTGGCGAAGCTTGGGTTTCGCCACGGCGGTCAAGTCCCGGATCGATAAATCAGACACCAAGTACATGAATAACTCTTGTTTATATTAATCAGAAAATGTAACTCAAAAACTAATTATAAACTCTCAAACCCTAACTCGGTTTGACTCTTGATGAACCCTAACTTGGTTGCACCAACTTCACAATCTAATGTCTAACCATAACTCAGCTTATATAGACTAACCTAACTTGCTAGCCAAGACATTACCAAATATAATAAAACCCTAATAATTCTTGGGCTGGGCTTTACATTTGGGCCAAACAACAATTGAGCCAACATGCAATGACCGAAGTCATGGACCCAAAATTTTCGGGTCGATGATTTGTTTCGTGTCGGATCAAACAATATGGCATCTATATATCTAACTTTTTTTTTCATTAATTCAAAAACGATTGTTCTTACAATTAAAAAAAAAACTAGACCTAAAATATTCATAATAATGCGAGAGCTGAGAGGAGGGGTGAGTACCTTAGAAGAAGAATTCAAATTAACCGGCTCACTAGCTGAAGCTCTGTGACGTTTACTCGTTTGTTCCTCATCGAATAAATTGTATCTTGCTTTTTCATGATTTACCTAATTAAGAAGATTCAATATGGTGAGTTAAAGGAAAATTTCACCATGCAATACCAATTACAAGCTTAGTTGATTAATTTTCTCAAATCCCCAATTCATAATTACAAACCCAAATTTTATAATCCTTGAACATAAAGATGAACTATGTTTAACAACACAAAAATAGAACTATTACCTTGCTAAAAGGGGCAGTAAAGGGCGTTGACGGTTAGACGGTGGATGGCCGGCGATGGGCAGTCGAGCAAATGAGCACAAAAGATGGGTTTTCTGTAAGTTGTGTTTGGTTCTTTTTTTTGTTAAACATGTTCTTATTTTTACAATTTACAAATAGCCCCCTCAATTTTGAGTTTTATAAAAACAAAGTTTTTTACTAATTTTGTAACTTTTGTTTATAAAAACTGTGAGGTTTTATAAAAAAAAATCAAACGATGGGGTATTATATTCAAAAAAAAAAAATCAGTGGTGACCGGTAGCATTTTGGAAAAATACATTAGGGGTGACCGCACTTAATACCTATAAAAATTTTCGGAAAGAAAACGCAAAATTTACCCTACTAACGGAAAAAACGGGAGTGACCGGAGCCACCCCGGGTTCCCATTGAGTTGCGCCACTGTATGCGAATGACGGAGGATCAGATAAAACAAAGTATGTTTTTAAACGTTAATAATAATGTGATCTGTTTACATGCGTGGGTGTTATAAATTTTGACCTGTTTACTTGTTGTATGGGCGGAGACCCGGTTTACCCAACGGTTAACTACATTCAAGACCCTGATCAAGTGATTGATTTTAGGGGTCCAGGTTTTCATGAGCCGACACCTAATGTTTTGGCTTATTTGCAACAGGTTTGTAGATTTCAACTGAATTAGTTTGTTATTCGTTAATAATTAGTTCAAGTGTTTATTTGATGTATTGATGGAAAAAATATTGATATCGTTTATGTTGTTTATTGATGGTCTAAAATTTTATTATCAGAATGGTAGATAATATTACATCGAAGGAGGAAATTGATAGAATATTAGCTAGTGAGAAAGTTGAAAAAGTAAAAGAAAAGGTCCGTTTAATTATGCATTTTTGTAAATATGCGAAATCACTTGTAAATGATGAGATCACTTTCGAGTTTAGACAATTTTGTAAATAGGTAAAGACATCATTTTCTGATGATGAAGCTATTGCTAATGCTTCTTATATTGGTGAAAAGGAGCTAGGTAAACTAGAATGCCATTTCTGTTTTTTAATTATTTTTTTTTTGTATGTAATGTGTCACTGATGTTTGTTGCATATGTTTCCTTTATTAGGATAGTTTATGATGAGGGTAAATTTGACTATGATGAAAATATCACACTAATTGGAATATCTTAAAAACTACTCATGAGATTCGCAAATCAAAGGTAGTTTTATAATTTCTGATTTATTAAATTTTTGAATGGCCGGTTTGTACTTTGTAGATTACCTTAAACTAGTAATTTACCCGCGCATTGCGCGGTAAAATCGGTCAGTAAAACCCGGTGTTGCAGTGGCGAATCAATACGAATTTAGTCATTACTTACGTCCGTTACGGTACTGGAAGTAAACCAAATGGAAACAAAAAAATAAAAATAAAAATTGAGGTTGGCAAATGGGGTGGCATCGGTTGTGTGACATTCGTCAATTTCGGGTTTTGTTTGTATTCGTTTTTGTATTTGTTTATTATGTAACCGACCCGATTTGTAAACCGAAGCTTATGTTATAATCAAAATGATGGATTTATGTTACAATATTGTTTCACACTTGTTTGTTGGGTCTTGAAAACATCCTACCTTTATTTTTATTTTTATTTATTTATTTATTTTATTATTTTTTTTTGTTGTTTTGTGTTTTTGTCTTGATCCATTTTGCATGAAAACTCTTGTGTCCCACACTCATATTTGACCACCAACATTACCCTATATATACACCACCTTTCCTCTTCATTTTCCCTTGCTACAACTCCAAAAAAAAAAAAAAAAACTCTCTCAAACATCAAAGATTCAAGGTTATATTCTTAAGTGTTCTTGAAGGATTTTGGTCTTTCATCTTAATTAGTTTATGTAGCCTTATTAATACTTGTTTATGGTTGTGCAACATATATATAATATACACCCCTTGTTTACCTTTGGTAGTTACTTCTCTGATTCCGGTCGATGAGGTTTCGGACCCCATAAGGCAAGGCTTCATGGAGGACTTCGTGTCCTTGATATATATACATCTATATAACTTGTTCATACATATTAATCTTGCTTATTTTAGTTTGTTGGTCATGTTTACAAGTTCCATGGTTATGGGTTTTTAAGAGTTTATGCTTCGGTTTAACCGTAAATAGCTCCAAACCGTAAACCGAACTTTGTTACTAGTTTTGTTTGTTTAAACATACTCAGTGTTAAATCTAAGTTTCTAAAATCATTTTTACAAATTCTATGGTTATGGGTTTGTAGAATCTTACCTCGGTCTTAACCCGAAATACGATCCGAACCGAAAACCGAACTTTTGTTTAAAGACTTTACTGTTAACTTTTGGTATTTTTTTATTTGTACATTATTATACAAGTTATTTAGTGTTTGGACATATGGAAACCATCTATGAACTTGTTGTAAGATGGAAACCGAACCAAACCGATTCTTGCTCACTTAAGACACACAAGAGTATTTTTTTTTAGCCATCAAGACTTGTATATTTCTTTAAAAATAGTTACAAATTGATTTTCGCGCCTGAAGCTGTGGAGCTACTTACCCGTGTTCAGCGGGTCATGCATAGTAATGTTATGACTCCAAGATCAGCAAATATAGTTTTTAAAAGATTGGGTTTTGCGATTCAAAAAGGGGTAGCGGCGCGGCTTGTTGTCCGCTTGCCTTCTGTTTCGATGTAATACAATAAACAATCATATATTAAAACTTCTATGAAAAAAAAATATTTTCTTAAGTACTTGGAAATGTTGGATCCAACTTGATCTCATAACAAAGTTTGGACCGACAAAACCGAACACTCGCTTAACGTGCGTTGTTAGTTCTAAAACAATGGAACTACATACTTGGTTAAGTCTTATTAAATTTTATTGAGTTATCTCATAACATTCAATATTTTGGAAAGTTGACTTTGGGTTTGACCAATTATCAAGACCCGAACCGACAACCCGAACACTCGATAAAAAAAACCCGTTTTAGTATCTTTGTTCCAAAGGGATTTGCATTCTTGCATTTTACCCACCTTATTACTTAACATAGGCTGAGTAAATATTAAGGTTAGATACTTTAACACGATTTCGAGCAAACTTACATTTTTAAAGGGTTATTATTATAAATTCTTAGATAGTCACATTTTAAACCTTGAACTTTAATTATTTACATTTCTCAACATTTATTTTGTTTAAAGACCTTCAAGACAACCTTTCTAAATTCAAGACTTCTTTTCTTTTTAAGCATTGTGCGTTAAACTCGTCGTTCCGACAAATCTCCAAATTATCATCTTTCAAGTTTACTACTTGAATGTGAGTACTTCATACTCCATTTTCCATCTTTTATTTTGGGGGTGACATTTCATACTTATTCAACAAAATGCTTTATATTTGAATCTTAAACCACAAACGTAGTTGTATACTTTACCTAAATAATTGCTCGATTTGGTGTTCTATGCTTATATGCCTATGTGTTTATCGCTTTTGGTTGGTGGAACTATAAAATCCTAGACTATTTGGCATCCCCTTATAGCAAGGTGTCGTTAACGTAATGCAATTAACGATAACTATAAAATCCTAGACTATTTGGCATCCCCTTATAGCTAGGTGTCGCTAATGTGTTTAGCGATATCTATTTATCCAAATTACGACTTTTATTTATCGTTTCGTATGCAAGTTTTGTGGCTATCTTTATTATATACTAATATGATTAAACTTATGAATTGCTCACCGACCTTTGTGTTGACAAACTTTATTTTATGAAATGTTGCAGGTTTGCATCTTGGTTGATTTATGATTGTGAAGAAAACGACATCAAAGACCTTAGGATATTAGTAAAAATGAACAATATCAATTTGCCATATTTTGTGATATCTTGTTTATGGGTATTTTATGGATAATTGTTATGTGACATTTTCGATGTTGTGAAATGAAATGAGTTTATTAAATACTGTCACTTTAATTAGTGTCATGTGCTTATGGACAATCGTTACACCTCGGCATGTTCCGCCGCCTTTGGTTGGGGTGTGACAGGTTGGTCCTGGACGACGACCGCAAGTCACTGCGAATTTAGTCAATATTAGCTACGTTCGTTATGGAACTGAAACCTAATTAAAATGAAAACAAAAAATAAAAATAAAAATTGAGGTGAGCCAATGGGGCAACTTCGGTCGGTCCCAGATGCTGAGGCAGTGGCTCTATGACACTCATATAACATATTATAATTTTCTTTTGTTAACATATTTAAAACAATGTTTATTCGGTCGGTAAACCCGGGCGTTGGTAAAACCGATCATTGCAACGGCGAGTCGACTCATATTCGGGTGTTCCGGTGGTGAGTCAGTAAAACTGAACCCGGGCGTTGGTAAAACCGATCATTGCAACGGCGAGTCGACTCGTATTCGGGCGTTCCGGTGGTGAGACGGTAAAACTGGGGCGCTGGTAAAATCCGGGCTTTCCGGCGGAGGGCCAACGTGAATTTTGTCGATTTTGTTTACATTTGTTACGGTACCCGGAACTAAAATTAAGTTTGGTAAAACCCGGGCGTGGGTAAACCCGAGCGTTGTTGGTATTGGACGTTGTGCGGTGAGTCAGTAAAACCCGAGTGTTGTCAGTCCCGGGCGTTATGGCGGTGAGTCGACACAAAGTCGGTAATACAAAAAACAAAACGTTCGTTACGAATCTAGAAAAAAGGTGAGTCGGTAAAACCCGAGTATTGTAAGTCCCGGGCATTGTGACGGTGAGTCGACACAAATTTGCTTATACAAAAAATAAAACGTTTGTTACGAATCTAGAAAAATAAAACAAAAAGAAATAACATTTAATCAATATAATAAAAAAAGTTAAAAAAAAAAATTTGGACCGTTGAGGTGGTGCCACTTGCCCAGTCAGGACCTTGCGGCACCAACCTTCAACTTTACTTATATAGATATAATTTGGTATATAATCCTACTTATTTGCAGCCGAAACCAACAAAAGGTAAAGGTAAGATGACTTTGGAGGAAGCTATAGCTGATTCTGAAAAGTTGACTGATTTCCTACTGGACTTCGACCAGGATAAGTGATATTGGAAGTTATTTTTACACGGTATGTTTCTAATCCACATTAATTTTAGAGATGTTAATATTAATTTACCTTAACTTGCCTGACATATGGTTAAAAGGTAGAAACATCAATCACCCATATGCTGATTAACATTGAACTTGACCTGACCTTTACATAGTCCTTGTAAAATTTTCGATTTTGAAAGTTAAGCAACAAGTTTTGCTTAGATATATTTATTTTTTAATCATCCCGTTTATAAATATCTTTAAATTTTTTGCCCTCGACATTGAATGCGTTAAGCATCATGATTTTAATAACTGAAAGCTATTATAAATTAAGTAATTACTTTATCGATGCAGAAGTAGAAAACCTGAGCAGATTGTTTTATTTGCATATTTCCCACATAAACTCTTAATCGTAAGTTGCAGTATATCTGTGTTTGTTTTCTCAACAAGCAAATATCGTATAAGTAAAATATGTTGCTATAATTAGAGTTACCATGGGTGGATAAAATGAGTTTTTTAGACATTCTTATTGTTGATGTGAACTAAATTTTTGTCCGAATAACAAATAGCTATGCTGTCACCCCCCCTCCCCCCTCTTGCAAATTCTTGTAAAAGATTCATGCAAGGTTCTAAATACTTGCATACAGTGTTTTTACGACAAATAACTTCTACCATTTTCTCAGATTTGTTAGAAGTCAGGCTTCAGAACACAAACACAAACTTTTGATCTCAACCGAAATTGTCTCTTTTTATGTTTATAATAATTCTTGACACCTC
This sequence comes from Bidens hawaiensis, assembly GCF_021521415.1. Taxonomy (NCBI): domain Eukaryota; kingdom Viridiplantae; phylum Streptophyta; class Magnoliopsida; order Asterales; family Asteraceae; genus Bidens; species Bidens hawaiensis. The sequence goes on from NW_027492062.1 coordinate 387,992, forward strand.
AATTACATAGCCCCAGCCCTAACTCTAATTATACTAACAATAAACCATGCTAATCCTACTCAAATTAAACATAAACTTAGCATACTTGAAATTCAAACTCATACTTTCTAGACTAGATAAACTTGCAAATAAATAAATTAAACTAAAATGATAAGTCTAAACATTCAACCTAAAGACTCGATAAATATAAACTAAAACACTTTCACTTAGCTCATTCAACTTTCTTTTTAACCAATTTCATAAGATTCACCTTCTTGCACACACACTCTCCTACTGTGTGAATTGAGGCTTGGATTTTGTTAAAAAAAAAAGCGGGTTGAAAGATGCCCAAACACACAACACAATAATTTATATCATTGGTTCAAAATATGTATAGTAAATGAAATATTTTACAAGCATATAAAATTATAACACACGTTACACGTATAAGTCTTACACATGGGGTCTATAAATTATACATACTATAGAGATGACATATATTCGAATACAAAGTACCCGAATCATGAAATAATATGTGAGAGGGGGTCCAATTATTCCCATAACAATTAACGTGGACTTTGTACATGGGGTATCATGTCTTTCATTCCCATAATGCTTGAACTGTATTCTCCAAAAGTATTGCTATTACCAATGAGAGGAACATCATAAAGGTTATGTTCTTCGCTTTCAATCATAAAGCCACTTGCTTTGGTATAGTTTTCTTCATAAATGCAAGGATGAGATTTGCTAGATTTTCTCAATGTTTCAAGCTCTTTGGCCACCTCTTTCATGCTAGGTCTCCTCTCACCTACTTGGTCAAGGCATCTACGAATCAGGTCACATGTTGCCTTTAATTGCTCATCGGTTGCTTCCCTTACCACTTGATGGTCAAGAATCTCACGCAACCGATTTTCCTTCTTCGCCATTAGAAAATAATTTGCAAGATTTCTATCCTGAATACTTTTTTTTTCGTCAATAGTTTTTTTTCCTGTTAAGAGTTCTGTAAGAACCACTCCAAAGCTATAAACATCACTCTTATCCGTAAGATGACCAGTTTGAAAATACTCAGGATCCAAGTATCCAACCGTCCCTTGAACCAGTGTAGTGACTTGATCATGACCCAATGGGATTAACCTTGAGGCTCCAAAATCGGCAATTTTAGCCGTGCAATTGTCATCCAACAATATGTTGGTAGATTTCACATCTCTGTGGATGATTGACATTCTAGCATTTGTGTGAAGATAAGCAAGTGCACTGGCCGATTCATGTGCTATCCTTAAACGATTATCCCATGACAATCTCCCTTTCCCACCTGTCCTGTTATGAATGTGGCTATGAAGAGTATCATTAGAAATAAATTCATATGCTAACAGCGGAATATCGGTTTCTAGACAGCATCCCAAAAGTTGCACCACATTTTGGTGACTTATTTGTGCTAAAATTACCATTTCATTTATAAATTGATCCCTCTGTCCTTTGTCCAGTCGGAGAGACTTTTTGATTGCTATTATACGCCTATCAGGTAAAGTTCCTTTGTACACAATGCCATTACCTCCTCTTCCAATAATCTTATCTTCCGCGTAATTGTTGGTCGCTTCTTCTAGCTCTTTAACTCGAAAAATTTTCAAGATGCTTGAGCCTGTGGTTTTAAGTTTATCTTCCAACATTACACCTCCGTTTTGTTCAAAGAATTTTTCTCTTAGCTTAGTTAGCTTTCTTTGCTTAATCATTAAGTACAACACGGATAATCCAATCAATAATGTGATGAGACCAAGCCCCAAACCTGTTTGTGATTAGAAGATAATACCAAGATAATCCGTCAAACATGTTAATAAAGGTGCTATAATTTGCTAAATATTTGCTATACTTTGCCAAGTCACTTGAATTTGCTAAATATTTGCTATACTTTGCCAAGTTACTTGAATTTGCTAAATATTTGAGGCCCAAGGGGCTAGGAGATCAAAAGTTTAGCACGTCAAAGTTGGCAAGTAGCCAAAAGTTTAAAACCTGCAAAACTGTCCTTTTATAAGGGTTTATATTCTTTTTGCTACTTTCGAATTTTCTCATTCTTCATGTATGTATTTAATTATTATCTAACTTGTTTGGGTATAAATACATTAGCTACACCCTAATTATTGGGTATTGAAATATGCACATATGCTATAAATAACAAGTGTTTTTTTTGTGTCTGTGTGTACTGTGTAGTGTGTGTATATGTTTGATTAGTTATTTCTTGGTTATTTATATGGTGTCTTTGTTTTGTTAACATCCACTAGGAAAAAAAAACATAACGGGGTACACAAGTAAAGAATTGGGATTGTCGATATACTCAATACATATGGGGAAAAAAACATAAGCTAAGAAATTGGTGGAAGAAATATGGAATGGAGATTATACGAAACTAGTTTTTCTATCCAGCGCGTTGCGCCGGGACAGTTGGCAAAACCCCATCGTTGAATCACGAGCGTTGGTAAAATCCGAGCGTTACGACGGTAAGTCGACACGTCAGCTGCGTTCGTCACGATATAGACACCATTGGTTAAATTTGAGCATTAAAACCAAAAAAATTAATTCGTCAAACTAACATATAAAAACATTAATATATAAGAAAACAAAATATTAAAGACGATGTTTATTTGGTTTGCAAACCCGGGAGATGGTAAAACTCAAGCGTTGTCGGTCCCGAGCATTGAGATGGTAACTTGACACAAATTCAGTTGGTTTTGATTATGTACGTTACTGTACCAGAACTAAAAAACGAAAAAATATATATATAAAAATTGAGGTGGGACAACGACCAATTTTTTTTTGGTGGGGGGGGGGGGTGTCGGTCGGTAAACTTGCACATTGGCAAAACCCGAGCTTGTCGGTCATGGGTTAAATAATGCAGCGAGTCTGCATAAACTCAGTCAGTTTTTTTCAGGTTTGTTATGATACAAGAACTAAAACAAAAAAAAAATTGACGTTTGGTCGATTTCCATTATGTTTATTATGATAACTGAACTTTAAAAAAATCGTCAATCAATACGGTGCCGCCAAGTGACCAAATAGGCCACTTGCGGCACCAAAGTTCTTCTTTATATATATATATATATATCTTAATTCTCAAATGAACTCAATATACAACGATATATTATAGTTTGACCTTTTTTATATATGATAATAGAGACTTTTGACCTAGACGGATCAAACAATCAGATCACACAAACAAACGAACACGAGATATGGGGTGACAACCCTCGATTCTTTTCTAAAGAAGGAATTATTATTTTAGCATATTCTCTCCAAAGTCCAAGTTTCATTAGCCTCAAGGGCTTGGATTTCTTTCTTCATGGCTTCTCTCCAGTTTGACTCTCGTGCGGCCTGTTTAAAGTGTTTTGGCTCACTACGTGAAGTAATGGCCGCCAAAAACGCTTTATGTTTGTTAGTAAATTTATCATAGGAAATGTAATGTGCTAAGGGATATACCGTTGAGGACGTTTGATTAGAAGTGGTTTTCTCGTGGTCTATATATGGCGGAAGCATGATTTCATAGGCGTTAAAATTGCTTGGGACGAAATAATAATCAAACGAACTTCACAAACTTAACAAACTTACATGGAGAAGAGACTCCTCTTGACACACACAATAAACATAACCTAGACCCTATTTATAGATTCACTAAACTTACTCTTCAAGGCGAAACATTTCCAAAACCTATAATAATTCAACTAATTAAAATAAAACATAAAAACTAAACCCTTCACTTTATTAATAATTCAAGATTAACCTTCATTCATCCCCTTAATCTTGAATTTTTGTTCCACCAAGGTCTTGAATCCCCAATAGTACTCTAAATTATTCAATTTTAATCACTGGTTCGTCTTTTCCCTTTCTTTTCAATTGTTTGTAACAAACCTGTTTTAAACAGGTTCTTCACGTTCATCGTTCAAACCATCCACACTGAACTCAAATACAACTTCATTCTCCACTTTCCTCTTTCTCACTTTTATTTTCTTTCTTTGCTCATCAAAACTTGTATATGGATTATTCTTTCGTTCTTTACCAGACCCTGTTGTGCTTTTCTTTCTGACTATTCTTTTGAACCTTTCATTCGGTTATGATCTTTCATCAACAAATGCTCGATTATTGACTTTCACACACGGCTCTAAATCTGCAGACTTATTAGCTGCATCATTCCTTTCTTTCAGTGTCATATCCTTTCTCTCACTATATTAATCAGTAGCGGATTTCTTGCTTCGTTTATGCTCACTTATCTTAACAGTTTTCTCATATTCAAGGTTGTTTGAGTCAAACATACTTGAAGATTCACCATCTTCTCTTTTTCTTCTGAAGAAATTCTCTCATTTTTAATCGTTTAAACTTTCTTTTTCTTCACTTTCTAAAAGAGCTTGCAAAGTTTCTTCTATCTCTGCAACTTCCTAAGCTTCTTTCATATGTGCTTCTTCTTCTTGAAAAATTGCATCCAATCTTTCTTTCTCAGAGATCTCATCCAATCTTTCTTTCTCAATGGCTTCTTGAGATGCTTTTTCATCTTGTACCTTTCATACAAAATGAATTCCAAGAAATCGAATCTTCAAAGCATGCCATACCTCCTTAGCATTCACAAGTACGCCAACTTGTACCAAGATGTCTTCAGGTAGGGTTTGGCATATGAACCCAACTTTGTATACATATTCCTTTTGTCTACAGCTGCGTCGACTGTAGGTTCAATCACATCCTAAAAACAATAGTGTTTCAGAAATCCCTCCATCTTGGTTGACCATACTTTGTAGTTTGATTTCGTCAATATTGGAAGTCCCCAATCACCATTTGTCTTTCCTATCTTTACTTTCTTTTCTGGTTTGCTATTTTAGTTGGAATTGATTCCCAATCCCGAAACCAGTCTCCAATAAATAACTAAACACCACAAAATCAAGAACAACATTCTTGATTACCTGAATACAATCTTGCTAAATACGAACTTGCTTTCAAATCATGGATTCCAAAAAACCCGAACACTTTCTTGCAGTTTGATGTATATTTGTGTGCTTATAGATGCTTTCGACGAAGAACAAGTAAAACAATTCACAAGGTTATCTTCTCACTTGAATGAATGACTCGCCTGGTTGCCTTCTTCTTTGCGATTGCGACGGGTAGAATAAAAATAACTTACTACTCTTTTCTTGGAATGATCGGTCAACACAATAAAAGGAATTTGTTGAATGTAATTTCTCTTGAGCGGTATCGGTAACAAAGTAAATACGTCACTTTTGTTTCTATGTTTTCAATTCCTTTTGTGGCTGTATATTTACTCACAAAATGCTCCAAAATTAATAAACTATTAGGTAGCGTTTGGTATGCATTAACGACAAGGGGAATGAAATGATTCATTGCGTGGGAATGGAATATGTGATGTTTAGTTGCTCAATGAAATGGAATCATCCATTACACATGGAATCCCATTCCATCAAAGCCATTCCTTCCCACCCCCATTCTTTTTTTTTCATTCCATTCCTCCTTCATCATACTTTCTCAACAACACCACCACTTAACAACAGCAACCACCACCACTGCCATCGCCACCACCGCCACCAACACCACCAGCGCCACCACTGCCGCCACCACCACCACCATCACCTTACAACCAGCGTTACCACCGACATCGCCGCCGCCACCATAGTTGTCGTAACCACCGCAACCATTATCACCGCCTCCGCTTGGCCATCACCACCACCACCACTATTGCTGCCTGACCACCACCACCGTTTCCGCCACCTTACAATCGCCATCACTAACAATGCTACCACCGCTAACTCCTCCACCACCACCACCGCCACCACCACCACCACAACCATCGTCCCTGCCACCTGACCGCCACCACCACCACCACCATTTTCGTCACCGGAGCTACCACCACCACCGTCGCTAATGCAGTTTTTTTTTATTTTGGTAAAAAAAGTTATTTTGAGATATGAGTGTTTTTGTTATTTCTATTTCATTCCTACAATTTTTTTGGATACCAAACAACATAAAGTAATAATTCATTTCATTCCTATAGGTTAACCAAACAAGACAAATGAATCTTAATGATCCATTTAATTCCCTTGTCCATTTCGTTCATTCTCCCATTTCATTCCCCCTTCATTCCATTACCTCCAACCAAACATATTTTTATTTTCTATTACCAACAAACAGCGACGATCTTTCATAATTATTCAAGAAGATGATAGAATCCTTCTATGAAGAAATGAGACAGGTAGGATGTCCGGAACCCATCGTTCATCCCGACGGTCAAAGTGATGAATACTACGCTAACTTCTTTGACCAGGACAGACCCCTCACACCAGTGGTCCCATATAGGAGTCAACCCATTCACTTCCCAGGCACAGAGCAAATGCCTATCAATGTTCCAAGTGACCCGCCAACCCCAAAGAATCATCCTTCGATAACATGGAGGTTGACGAGCCAGCTAAGTCCAATCCCAAGGAGGGTACCCGATTTGGATGCATATTTACTCTGACCCAAGAACTCTAGTCTATAACCCCAAAGATTCTCCTCACGATTCTATTTCAGGTCCATCAAGGAGACCCAAAATGAGAGTGATGCAACCAGAGACCATTTGGATTGAGGTAAATAAAAGTAATGTGGAGGTTGAACCAGAAGAAGATCCCGAAGAAGAAGTTGAGCCAGAAGAGGAAGAATCAGATGAAGAACCAGAAGAAGAATCAGAAGAAGACACAGAAGAAGATCCAGAGGAGGAAGTCCCAAAGGAAATGAGCATTGATGATAAAAGCCATGAGGTGCAAAGCCACCCAGGATGTGACTGTCCACCAAGCATGGGCTGTCAACAACCATTGTTTCATCTGTCCCCTTATTATGATCCACAAGATCCATAAGTCCAAGCACTTACAAGTGGTTTTCCACCCTACACTGGTGTTGTTCCAACCATCTCGGAACAAGTAGAGGAGATCAGGCAGCAAGAAGAGGCTGCTGAAGCTTTTTATAACATGCCGTTTGAATCAAGTCCTCCACCACCATACCCAAGGAACCATTATGATATAGTCATGATGGGATATCGTGATCCACCGCCTCAATACAGATACCCAAGTTTTATCCCTCAGTCACAGGAAGAGCATCTGGATCGGGCACTCCATGAGACCGATGAGTTGAGAAAGGGAGGTAGCTACGGAGAGTAGAAAGAGGAAGAAGGTGGAAAAGAAGTTACTACACAAGTGTAGTAAGTTGAAGAAAATAATCAAGAAATACATGAAGGATTGAGGATCCTACTTTGCGATAGTAGTACCGTCTGTTTCCCGTTCCGTAATAGTCGTACTGTCTGTTTCCGTTCCATTCCGATCCGTCGTAGTTGTACCGTTTGTCCTTATAATAAGTCCGTTGAACTTAAGTCCAGGATAGTAGAAGTTGTCAATGTGTAATGTGGTCCCGTTTGTGAGATAAATAAAAACTCTTAGTAATGAGTAATTTTCCTTATAATTTCAGAATGTCAAATCAAAAAAATCCCTCTCAAAATAATGAAGCTTCAAAAAGCAACAAATCAAAAAACCGAGCATGCTCAAGGAAATCATGAGCAATTGATAACCAAAATGCAAGAAATGATTAATGCCATGAATACATTATTACCCACATTGAAAGAAAAATCTATCCACCAAAGTGAAAACCGACAACCCAGTAAGTCTGTCAAATCCAAATCCCGTCCTAATCCTACCCCTCAAAACGAAGGAAGTGATCAGGGATCAACCAATGGTGAAAAGATCTACCAAACTTTTAAGAAGAAGTTACGAAACGAAGGTTGTTTGTTCAAAGACTTCAAGAACTGTGGACCGAAGGAGTTTACGGCGACAAGGGTGTCATAGCCGCCGAAGGTTGTTGTTTGTTCAAGAACTGTGGACCGAAGAAGTATTGTCCAATGCATGAGACCGACTTAATCCAAACCAAGTTCCTTAACCACAATGTGGTCGGAACTAATCTGAGAGACTATAATACCAAGTTCCAAGATTATTGTAGACTTGTGCCCCAATTGGTAACACCCTAATCAAATAAGGTAACGCGCTACATATGGGGTTTACCGAGAGAGATAAGAGACATGGTGAGGTCTCATCTACCGCAGACGGACGAGTCTACTATGGAGCTTGCTGGTTATTTGATGAACGGTATGATCCGCAACAAGGAAGAAGACAAGAAGGAATATACAACAAGTGACAAGAAGGGAAAAGAAAATAACCGTTTCAAGGGAAAAGATGTGGATAGGAGGAGGGGTGGTTTCAATTCCAACTACCCGTTGTGCAAGATTCGTAAGAGGCATCATCTGGGTCGATGCCGGTTCGCAGTGTCTTCATCTGTCATTTGTGATACATGCAAGAAGCCAGGACATGCTACTGCTGATTGTTGGAAGAAAAAGATGCCTTGCTTCAATTGCAAGGAAATGGCACATTGATGGTTGGGTAAAAGTTAGTTTATTTTATATATTAATTAGTTAATTTTAGTTAAATAATCGAATGAACATTGGTACTTCAAGCGTTGTTATGTGTTTTCAGGACATTGGAAGTTAAGGAGCTTAAACGAGCTAATTCAGAGCCATCCAGATGAAGATTGAGCAAGCCTAGAGAAGATGGAAGGATGGGGAAACATGTATTGAGGGTTAAGAAGGATTCGGGAAAGGATTGGATGAGAAACTTGAAGCCGAAGTGAAAACTGAACAAGATGGGTTACCAGAAAAGTGTCTTTTAGTAAAACGGGTATATCTCGCGTATAAAATGAGTTACGGAATCCATAATATATGAATTTTATGTTTCTCAATGAGAGGAATCCGAATATGAAGTCAGTTGCATCTTCGCGATACGCAAAGATGCTGGACATGCATCTTCGCGATACGCGAAGATGCTTAAAGTCGGCAAAAGTTAGGGTTTTCACTATATAAACGATTTTTCGACCCTATTTCCGGGATAACGACTTCCAGAGGCAGGAGAGGTGCTCTAGGACGATTTTCAGCCATCCCGAAGCTTCAGGATTGTCCTACAATCGTATGTTCAGCAAGATAAGTGCTTTAACGATTATCTCGATGTCCGGCTAGTCCTGTGTGTTCGTTCTAGGCTAAGGTTTTGTGTAATATAGTGTTATGATCAGATTCTTGTGCTTCATCAATATAGCTTGATTAATTTTATATGATTTGTCTTGCTTAATTAGTATTTGGTTGATTAAAGCTTGAGTTTGCGAATATTGATTTGTGTAACGTTTGTTTGGTTGTCCATCAACACTTAGGGTTAGGCTCTTGTGTCATTGGACTAAAATCATCAAACCTTACATTGAGTTAATCATCTTAGACATAGATTTGGTAATTGTGGTGTCCGGGTGCATTTGTGTCAACAATTCGGTTAGGGTATCGTTTGTCATCATAAATCAAACCATAGGACTAGCAATTATTATAAAACCAAAGACTAGAGAATCTGTGATTAACGTATGGAACACATAACCCGAACCTAGAATGAATGCTTTTTAATTAATATTTTTTACAACTCTTTTCAAGTAATAATTAGTTTTAATTAATCTTTTTCTACAAACTGCTTGACATCGTCTGTCCGCCTTAGTTAATTAATTAATTTATTCATATTAAATTAGCACTTTTCTTGAGTTCCTGTGGAGACGACCTTACTTACCCGTACTATTTTATAGGTATTTAAGTCTTTAATTAATTGTTTTTGAGTAGACCGCGACAGCCTACGTCAAAATGGCGCAGTTGCCGGGGACTCAACGCCCAAAGTGCTAGTTTAGTTTAGTAATTTAGTTTCAGTTTTTTTTATATTTATTTGTTTGATTTTACGCTTGGTATCTCTGTGTTTCATGTCTGTAGGTAACCCACAATGATAGGGAGTTGGGTTTATGACCCACATGAGGGATACGAGTTCGTGGAAGATGCTTATCCGTACCATTCATTTCCATACCATGAAGGACCTTCATACAACCCGCAAAGCTACTATGAATCAAGTGAATATGATAGTGATGGACCTGAAACGCCAACTTTTGTACGTTACCAAGAGGAGGAAGACTACTATTATGATGAGTACCCCCAGTGATATATGAAGAAGTTCCTCAGTATTATAATCATAGTGGTACTTATCAAACGAATTATCAGCAAGATCAAGAAGATTCCTCTGGTAACAATGAAGAGTCTATAAAAGACGTTATGGATTTTCTGAAGGAGATGAAGAGAGAGATAAAGAAGCTCAGAATAAGGCTATAAATCAAAGGTTAGAGCTTCAAGAAACGTCTAATGCGGCCCAAGATGAACTGATGAGTCAACTGTTAGAAGAGGTGGCCCAAATTAAACGAGAACGAGAGAAGTTGGCTAGTGGTGTCGTGGTGGATTACGAAGTGATAGTTGAGGTTCAGGGACTTTTAGAGCATGAAGTGGAGGAAGAGGTTGTGGAGATTAATACCACACCAACTTCATTAATTACCAATGAGCCAATGAATGTTGCAGTTGTGGTTGAACAAGATGACATTAAGGGACAAAGTTCAAATCTTTTAGGGCATGAAGTTGAGAATTTAGACCCGGTTGAAGGCATATCAACCTTTGAAGAACCTATGATTAGAGTAGCCCAGGTGAATCCCAGTTGTTCATTTATAACAATCACACCAATAAACAAAGTTGTGGGGAATGGTTCAAGTTCAAGGAAAAGGAAAGTGAGTTTGGAAGACACTGAACAGAACATGGTGAAATGGGTCTACATTGTTTCTATTGATATGCCAACCACAAGGATGAAGGGGGGCACACAGCACCTCAGCTACCGAGCATACTCCAGGAACTCAGTGGGTAAATGTTCAGCTCGCTTTCGATTAAAGTTGGGTTGTTCAAGCAAAAGCAAAAGTGGGTGTGCTCGACTTGTTAACCATCGGGCGAATGTGAGAAATTCTAAGGGTAAAAGTGCATTCACACCCGCCTGTATGGGTTCATCAAACATACTTAACATGAAGGAAGAAGAGGAACCGAGGCATATTAACTACCGAGCTTTTAGAGGAAACTCGGTTGGAAAATGTCCACTTAGACCACCATAACCAAGAAATCAGGTAACGGTCTGGCTGAAGATCTTAACAAAAATTTAGCACTAATCGGGAGGCAACTCGGCCTAGTATTCAGGTATTTGTATATTTTTGTTGTAGTTGAACTTTGTGGTTGTAGTTCACTATAAACCCTCACGAGACCATACTCGTCCACCTGGGCTACCGGGGGGTTTAAAGGGCTTGTTGCACACGCTAAATGCAACCGTGATTCCTACGAAAGTTAGTTAGGTCTTTTTAACATTTTTACTCGTTTAACAAATTTGGTTATGAAATTTATTAATCTCGGTTGGTAATTTAAAATTAACTGTTTTGCAAACGGTTTAAAAGACCTATATTTTTAACACTTGTGAGAAGCTTGCTTCTACATGTTTGAGAGTTTGAAGATTTTATTTTGAGAGTTAAGGAGGTAAGGTTCACCGAGAGATCACCGAGGGCACGAGATTTGCACATGAGAGTTTTTCTTATTTATCAGGTGATTTTGTTTTCATAACCTTATTTGTTTTGTTAGTATTTGTGTTAAAAGTGTAATTGTATTTGTGTATAATAAATAACCACCATCACATTAGGCCTGGTTTTAAAATTGTCAAAGTGAATTTTAACCTCGTCCCTATTTTATTTGTTAAACTTTAAACATTGAGAACAATGTTTGCCTCAAGTGTGGGGATGGGGGAGAAATTGAAAATTTAAAAGTTTAATGTTCCTTGAATTAAGATTTTTTGCACAATAATGGAAAATGATAGAAAAATTGCGGATTATTTTTCAAAGTTATTATATAAATAAATAAAACAGGAACACACTTAATTTGGGATGTGTCGGTAGGCTCAGCCTTGAGAATGAAAAGATAATTTGGTTGTAGACTTAATTGAACTTTAAAATGCTTGATTTTTAGTGGGAAACGCCTTCAAGGTTTTGTTTGTTTAGCTAAGCCTATGTAAGGACTGGAATGAAAGATTAGGCCATACTCAAGCCTTACTATTAGATTTGATCACCAAAAATATATTTTAATATGAATAGTCTATATTACAATGGTTGGATAGGCTTAACATTAAAGTATGCTAAATGGCTTGTGATATAAACATAAATGAAAAAAAAAATGCTAGTTAAGTGGCTAACGTTTCATAGGCGTATGGTTTTATAGCCTTAAATCCTGTATTGATGGGATACTCCGGGGTTCGGAGACCATGGCTCGGTATGCGGTTTATCATCTGGTATGCGTAATCCTAAGTGGATTATTCATATTAAAAAAGCTTAAAAAGAGCAAACCCGCAGTTTATCTGCCAATTAATAAGTCATTAAACATGATCACAAAAAGTGCTTTCAAAGTACACATTCAATACTGACTTGATCATCCACGCTGTTAGTCATGTGGGGTCCCCGTGCTCGAGTCTCATTGCCATTAAGAAACGGACCACACGGGACACGTCACATGTAAGCCCTACAGATGAATTCGTGCATACTCACGTATGGTGATGGACTTCGGGGTGTTGCTTGATAACGGGGGTATGTCATGTAGTGGGGGCTATTTACTAGTTGGTTACCTAATTGCACCTTAATCATATCTTATGGCCATTCTAGTAGACTTTGATGCTTAAGTTTAGGTATTGGTTCGATAAAATATCCAAGATTGTCTTAGCTGTTACATATGGGCTTAAAAATTGTACACATGTGCAAAATTTTGATCGTCTAATTTTAAGGTTTAAGTCAAGTTGGGGTGGTCTGGTTCGGTAAAACTATAATGAAGCATGGTAAGGCGGCTTCAGGGCTTTGAGGTGTGGGTTCCATTTTAATCATATGAACTAATAAAACTGTCGCACCTTATTTTTCCCGGTAAGTATTAAGGCATGGGTTTAAGTGGACAACAATATCGGCAATCGCGGTTTTTGTGTTCTTTGTGCTTAATTAAGATAATCTATGAAATATTTTGAGATTGATTTCTGATTCTAATTCCACTGCAAAATCTTTTTCGGGATGAAAAAGGATAAGTGTGGGGATGTGATGGTTGGATAAAAGTTAGTTTATTTTATATATTAATTAGTTAATTTTAGTTAAATAATTGAATGAACATTGGTACTTCAAGCGTTATTATGTGTTAAAGAATGTTGGAGGGAGTGGCACCAAGAATGAAGGAAAGAAGGGGAATGCTCGAGTTTTATACTTGACACCGAAAAGGCCGCCAACATACCGGAAAGCATCACCAGTACGTTCTTAGTCAATAACGTTTACGCAAGAGTTTTATTTGATTCTGGTGCAAATCAAAGTTTTATAGATTATAAATTTTGTAGTCTATTAAACGAACCTTTAAGGAAATTAAATAAAACCATAAACGTTGAAACGGCCAGTGGTGAGATTGTTAAAATTTCCGAGACCTTAGGAAATGGAAAGATTTTGTTGGCAGGCTACATCATCCTTGTACAATTACTGCCCATGACCTTAGCAGGCTTTGATATAGTTCTAGGTATAAACTGGTTATCCGACAACCATGCCCGTATCATTTGCAATATGAAAACCATAGAACTCCAAGCCCCTAACAAGCGAACAATTCAAATTGCGGGCGATAAAGATGCTGGTCATGTTAGCATAATCTCCATGATAAAAGCTAACAAATGCTTAAACCAAGGATGTTTAGCATTTATGGCTTACGTGACAAAAGAGTCAAAACCAAAGGAAATCAAAGACGTACCTATAGTATCTGAATTTCCCGACGTCTTTCCAGATGAAATTCCAGGAATACCACCCAATCGAGAAGTCGAATTTAGAATAGACTTAATGCCTGGAACAGCTCCAATAGCCAAATCTCCTTATCGTTTGGCTCCGACGGAAATGAAGGAATTGAAGAAACAATTGGATGAATTGTTGGAAAAAGGATTTATTCGTCCAAGCTCATCACCTTAAGGAGCACCGATATTATTCGTCAAGAAGAAAGACGGATCCATGAGGATGTGTATCGACTACAGGGCATTGAACAACGTAACTATTAAGAATCGATATCCGTTACCTAGAATTGATGACCTATTCGATCAATTGCAAGGAGCGAGTATCTTTTTGAAAATAGACTTACGTTCTGGATATCATCAGTTGAAAGTCCAACAAGAAGATATTCGAAAGACATCTTTTCGGACAAGGTATGTACATTATGAGTTCACCGTAATGCCATTTGGACTCACTAATGCCCCAGCCGCTTTCATGGACATGATGAACCGAGTTTGTAAGCCTTATTTAGATAAATTGGTAATCGTATTCATCGACCATATACTTATTTATTCTAAATCAGAAGAAGATCACAAAATTCATCTTCGGATCTTACTTGAATTACTCTGAAACGAGAAGTTGTACACTAAATTTTCCAAGTGCGAGTTTTGGCTGCATGAAGTGCAATTTCTTGGACACGTTGTCAACGCCAATGGAATTCAAGTGGACCCCGCAAAGATTGAAGCAATAGCTAAATGGGAGATTCCTAGATCGCCAACCGAGGTTCGAAGTTTCCTAGGTTTGGCTGGATATTATAGAAGATTCATCGAAAACTTCTCCCGTATAGCAGTTCCCCTAACTTCATTAACCCGAAAGAATGTTAAGTATGAATGAGGAACCAAACAACAAGAAGCATTTGATTTACTTAAACAAAAGCTTACAAATGTGTGACATTTGTCAATTTCGGGTTATTTTATACTTGTATTCTTAATGTAAACCCGACCCGTTTTGTATCCCGAACCTTTCGATAATTGTATGTTAAATATTTGTTTTATTGTTGTTGGATAAAAAAAACACCCTTTTCGGTTCTAAAAATTCCCCTAAAACGCTCAAAACGAACTCCAGGGACTAAAACTACCAAAATGGAGACTTGAATGACCCATTTGTAGTTTGTGCTTTCTTGGGTCTATAACCAACCCATTTTCATGAAACACCCTTTATGAAAGACCCATTCAACTTACCCTATATATACACACCCATCTTCTTCATTTGTGCTTGCTCATTTCTTTATTTCTCTCTCAAATTCTTGAATTCTAATGTTGTTCTTCATAAGCTAATCTTTCATTTTAACTAACTTCTCAATACTTAAAGCTTGATGTTACAACATATATATAATATACACTCCTTGTTTACCTTCGGTCTTTCATTTCTCCGGTCTCGGCCGGTTGAAATGTCGGGCTAGTAAGGCAAGGTTACATGGAGGACTTTGTAGTCCTTGTTTATATATTTAACAAATCTAACCATATAACTTGTTATAATTGCTTAACTTCTACATATTTTAGTTTATTGTTCATATTTGTCAAGTTCCATGGTATTGGGTATGTGGTTACTAGCCTCGGTTTCATCCCGAGTTGAGAACCGAACCAAAAACCGAACTTTTGTTTAAAAGCATTATTGTTAACTTTTTGAATGTAAAACTTGAGTATTATTATTTATAAGTTATTTTACAAGTTCCATGGTAATTGGGTATGTGGTAACCATCCTCGGTCTTATTCCGAGTCAAGGACCGAACCAAAAACCGAACTTTTGTTTAAAAGCTTTATTGTTAACTTTTTGAATGTAAAACTTGAGTATTATTATTTATAAGTTATTTTACAAGTTCCATGGTAATTGGGTATGTGGTAACCATCCTCGGTCTTATTCTGAGTCAAGGACCGAACCAAAAACCGAACTAAACCGAGTTCACTCGCTTAAGACACACAAGTGTGTTTTTAGCCACCAAAACTCATATTTTTCTTCAAGATTATATTTTAAATCAATTTTAGTTAATTTCTAAACATACTTGGCATATCGGTAACCAACTTGATGTTATAACAAGTTCGAACCGATAAGGTCGTATACTCGCTTAACGAACGTTAAGGTTCTTTACAATAGAACTACATACTTGGTTAAGTCTATTTTGATTTTATTGAGTTATCTCATAACATTTATTATTTTGGGAAGTTAACTGTGAGCTTGGTCAATTATCAAGTCTCGAACCGACAAACCCGAACACTCGTTTAAACCTCGTTTTGGTATTCTTATAACCAAGGGTTTTGCAATATCGCATTTTAACCCACATTATTACTTAACATAGGTTGAGTGAAAAAAGAAAAAAACTAATGAATAGAATACCGAGACCCGGTTTCGAGTAAACTTATTTTACAAAACTCGTTTCTTTAATTTCTCAAATATTTACATTTTAAATTCTAAACTTTATTTATTTACTTTATTTGTCATGTATTTTATTTTAAACCCTTCCAAGACTACGTACTAACACAAGACCCGTTTAATATAGGTCTTGCTCGTTAAACCGATCTCTCCGATTATTCACGACACTATCTTTCAAGTTACTTGTTAATGTGAGTACTTTTTCAACCCCCGTTTTCCATCTTTCGTTTTGGGGGTGGCATTGCATACTTATTCAAATTCAAATGATTTATACTTGAGTCTTAAACCACAACACGTATTGTATATGTTTACTTAAATAAATGCTCGATTTGGTGTTATATGCTTTACATGATTATGTGCAAATTCTTGAATGCTAAGGCGGGTAGCCTCATCAAAGTATGATCATACATTAATTCCGAGTATATATAGTATCCCCATATAGAAAGGTGTCGTCAATGTATTCTTATTGACGATTTTATTATTGTCGTCAATGTATTCTTATTGACGGTTCGTCAATATATTCTTATTGACGGTTTTATTATCTAAATTGTTGCTATTATTTATTGTTTTCATATACTAGTTGTGGATTTCATACTATATACTTATTGTCCAAAACTATGAAAATTGCTCACCAACCTTCGTGTTGACAAACTCTATTTTATGCAATGTTACAGGTTTGATGTTAGCTTGATTGGATTACTTGAAGAAACTTATTATCTTGGCTTTAGGATATTAGAAAATAAAAGAACAAGTTATTTGTTTATCTATCTATTTGGCATTTTGTATGAACAATTGTTGCGTTATTTATGATGATATGGATTTAAATGAGTTGTTTAAATATTATAACTTTATAGTGTCATTGTGCAATGAGCAATCATGTCGCGCCTCGACGTTTCTGCCTTCATTGGTCGGGGTGTGACAAAATGCACCTATACTGGGCTTGCCAGAAGGTACAGAAGATTTCGTTGTATTTAGTGACGCATCTCATTCGGGTTAGGGTTGCGTACTAATGCAAAGAAAGAAAGTAATAGCTTATGCTTCTCGTCAATTGAAAGTACACGAAAAGAATTATACAACTCACGATCTAGAGTTAGGTGCCATAATCTTTGCCTTAAAGTTATGGAGGCACTATCTCTATGGAGTCAAATTTATCGTGTACACTGATCATAAGAGTTTAAAACACATCTTTGATCAGAAAGAACTCAACATGCATTAAAGAAGATGGATGGAAACTTTAAACGATTATGACTGTGAAATCATCTATCACGAAGGAAAAGCAAATGTTGTAGCTGACACATTAAGCCAGAAGGAACATGAGAAACCCAAAAGAGTTCGAGCCTTGAGATTAGAGCTACAAATAGATCTAATCAAACGAATCAAGAAAGCTCAGAAACAAGCAATTGAAGAATATCATATCTCGGAGGAAAAGCGTAACGACATCATTGATTCTTTAGTCAAGGGAAATGACGATATACTCAGACTTGGGAATAAAATCTGGGTACCAATTGTTGGTGATTTACGTGAAAGGATCATGAGTGAAGCTCATAAATCAAAGTATATGATGCATCCCGGTAGTCATAAAATGTATCAAAATCTTAAGCCGAACTACTAGTGGAATTGGATGAAGAGAGATATTGCTTTATATGTTGCAAGTGCTTAACATGTTTACAAGTCAAGGCAGAACATCAAAAGCCTTCAGGTTTGCTTCAACAACCTGAACTTCCTGTATGGAAATGGGAGATGATAACAATGGATTTTATTACGAAACTCCCTAAGACTTCCCGACAGCACAATGCTATTTGGGTAATCATTGATAGGTTAACTAAATTCGCTCATTTCTTACCTATCAATGAATCCTATTCTATGGATAGATTGGCACGGATTTACGTGAACAACATCGTACCATTACATGGTGTGCCATTATGTATCATATCCGATCGAGAAATTAGATTTACGTTTCATTTCTGGAATAGTTTTCAAAAAGCGTTAAGAACTTAATTGAATCTTAGCACTGCTTATCATCCTCAAACTGATGGGCAGAGTGAAAGAACAATTCAAACGCTTGAAGACATGCTCCGAGCTTGTGTAATCGATTTAGGCGGATTTTGGGATGATCATCTGCCTCTGATGGAATTCTCGTATAACAATAGTTATCACACAAGTATTCAGGCTGCACCATTTGAAGCTTTGTATGGACGAAAATGTAGAACACCTGTATGTTGGTCCGAGACCGGAGACAATCAAATATCTGGACCCGAAGTAGTCCAAGAAACGACGGATAAGTGTTACAAATCCGTGAACGACTTAAGACGGCAAGAGATCGACAAAAGACTTATGCAGATGTCTGCCGTAAGCCGTTGGAATTCCAAGTAGGCGATAAGGTTTTACTAAGGTATCACCATGGAATAGAGTCGTACGATTTGGCAAGAAAGGAAAGTTAAGTCCACGTTTCGTAGGATCATTTGAAGTACTAGAACGAATCGGTACTGTTTCTTATCGCTTACGATTACCAGAAAAGATGAAAGGAATACACGATGTATTTCATGTCTCTAACTTACGTAAATGTCTGGCTGACGAAACCTTAGCCATGCCCTTAAAGGATGTCGAAGTCAATGAAAATCTAAAATTTGTAGAACAACCCCTACAAGTTGAGGATTTCTAAGTCAAGCAACTTAAACGTCGAAGGCTAAAGTTAGTCAAGATAGGATGGAACTCTCGAAGAGGACCCGAGTTTACTTGGGAGCTAGAATCGGAGATGAGAAGAAAGTACCCACATCTGTTCTAGCTAATCTCGAGGACGAAATTCATTCTAAGGTGGGGAGGATGTAACATCACGAAAATTTTGGTCCAAATTTTGACAAACTAACAAAACTTAAGGAATAAAAATATTCATGGCAAAATAAGACAATAAATGGAAGTAGCTTATGTTAAGGGAATGAAGTAAGGAGACTTCATCCCACATGGAAAGTGGTAAAGAAAATAAATCACTTTATAAGGAGGGAACATTCCATGATAATGTTCTTAAGTGACCAACCACTCTCCCTAGTCCTAGCGGAGGGTGCGAAGCACCCGACGCGCACGGGCCCGGACACAGGCGATGGGCGCAATGTGGCGCTTTGATGGCGCACTTCACACGCTCGCATCGCCGCGAGCCGCTTAAGAGACGCCTTTGTATTCTTGGATTATGATATGAAATCAAAGATATGGCAAGTTTTGCATCTTCGCGATACGCGAAGAATCTGAGTTGCAACTTCGCGATACGCGAAGATGCAGGACACGCGGCAGACCGTCGTGACACGTGGCAAGCCTACGCGGCGACTCAGCGAAGCTAGTGCAGCTTCGCGATACACGAAGATCCAAGAAAATTTCTATAAATAGATCGGGCATGGGGGTGTTCCTCATTCATCCCACACATCCCAAATCACATATACAACATCGATAAGCGTGCCATGATCTCGATATGTCGATATCCCGACAAGTTTTACCTCGAAATGTGTGCTGTAACCTTACCTAAAATACTCTCTCGACTTACCTCCAAGTAGAAGTGCGGTCCAAGTAAAGTATAGGCATTTCGTATAAGTAAGCTATTCAAGGTAGGAGTTCTGCCCGATTATTATATTATAAGTGGCTTAGTCCCTAGTCGGGGATTTAGCCGTACCTTGATTTTATAAAATGGAAATAAATAAAGTCAAGATTATTATTAAAATAATATTTCTTTATTATATATAAAGATTTTTTACAAATATTTCTTATAGTAAAAGAAATTTGAAATATACGTTTCTTCATGAAGAAGAAACAATGATTATAAATGAGTAACAAAAGAGAGGACTAGAGGTCCTTATATTTTATAAAGAGATAAATGTCAAGGTAAAGGTTATGCAATCGGACTAAAGATCTAAAGCTAGATCATTGATCTAGTACTTATAAAACGTTATTCTCGTACTATAGGTCCGAGGTAACAAGACAAATTGGTGAGAAACACCAACCAAGGAGAAAGGTGAATACGTCAAACTTTTTAAAACAAGTCTGTGAATGTTTCCATGGGATTATATCCCTAAAACTTTATAAACAAAAGTAATGTTGGCCCTCAGGCTATTATATACGTTTGGTTGGATCCTTACATATGTGGGTAGACGATGGGCACACCGCACCACACTTGCTAATACCTCCGCCACGTTGGGCCGGGCCAAAGTAATGTCCGAGAGGGGATTATATTGTGTATATTTATAGTTGCTAAGACCTCGATGCTACGGTATCACTGAGTGGTATCAAGTAGTACTGTATGTTTATAATAGTAAATTTGACTTGGTTATTTCCTAAGCCACGATGGGCCGGGTCATAAGATACCCAAGGGGATAACTAGGTATATAAATGTTTTGTGTCAGCATATTCACCAGCATGCGTTGCTGACGTATTTTTATAACTATTTTACAGGTAATGGAGAATAGGTTTTTGAAGACGAGGGATAGCCGTCAGACGATCTGATGGCTCAATGAATATTTTATTATTAAAATAATGTAAATCGTAATTTTAATTTCCAAACACTTTTGTATAAATGAAACGAGTGTTTTAAAATCCCGTTTTTTGAATATAATAATATTTTAATCAAAGTCTTCCGCCTTACAACCTTAAACTCTGATATATTTACAAAACAGGTACCAACTTATGAGTCACACGCCTAGGCCCTAAGCCGGGGTGTGACAATATAATCTCTTTCATATTTAAATATTATATTGTGATTTAATCACAAAAACAAAAAAATTAAGATTTAATTGAACGTCTAGTTGTAAATAATTTCTTAAAGTTCTTACAATCCATTGAGTTCACAAATTATCACTGTAGGTCCCGAAACTGGATCCGACAACGAACGGCTTTGTTCTTGATAAGTGTTCGAGACAGGTGCGGTGAAATCAAACGACCGAACATAAATAATATAAAGATAAAATAAATGAACGATCTCGTTGTCGGTTAAATATTTGATATATTAATAAATGAACCGAGCCACCCAAGGTGAGCTCCCCTTGGGTGGATGATTTACACCATACAAACACACATAAAAAGAAATACATGATTCATATTTATAGCCAAACAAGAAAAAAAACATTCTAGAAGCTTTCCCGTTGAAGTTAAACGCGTGTCGAAGCTCTCGTCTCGTGACCGTATTTCTCGCCGACATTAATTATTATCTTGACAGTGAATAAATAATGGGTTTCGTAATTTGATATCGTAAGTCACAAATATTGACCTTACAATCACTCCCTATATAAATATATATATACATACAAAATATCACTAAAAATTGCAGCATGTATGAGCTCAAATGAAATAATTCTTCATGGTTGTTACGAGACATATGGGCAGAGACTGGTACGATTTTTTATTTTTTATTTTTATTTAATTATTTTTATCACTTTTATAGCTTTTACATGGAATTGTAATAAACGTTTATAAATGCTTAATTGGTTTGAACATTTTAATATATGTATTTTAACTACAATTAAACTTGATTAACTATACGCTATGTTATTCAACAAAGCATGCATGGACTAAAATGCAAATTGATCAAAGTTGATAAAAGCATCAAAGTTGAAATACTCATCAATAGCAACGTAAGTATAATTTACTGTTTATACTGGATTGTTTTGGCCTGATCAAATTTTTTAACATTTTCTTAATTTATTTAATTTTCTTTTCAGGTTGATGGAAAAGATGAATACGTGGGAGGCAGATTTGATGCAATCCGAGAAGAATGCTCGAAGCTAAGTGGCACAGTTTATTTTCCGATATTGATGTATTTTATTGACTATTAACTAATATTTTGTTAACTTGTAATATTTCGACTTTGGATGTCTAATTATGAAATGAATGGATAGTTTTGCTATCTTTGTATTTTATGTTGTTTGCCATCAGAATTTAGTTATGGTTATTAATGTACAAATTAGTAATTATACAAAAAAATTAATAATTTAATTTTTTAAAAGCATTAAAACGATGATACGCATAAATGCAATTCGTGTATTGGTGTCGTAAATGCTCTTAATGAAAACGTGTCATAAATGTGTGTCATTAAACATGACGCGCGGTGCATTTTATATTCAATTTGTGACTAGGGCTTGTGTGTCATACGTATCCTTTAATGACATCATTTTTTTCTAATAGTGCCAATAGCCCCTTTAAATAATTTGTTGGTTGTTCAAAAAATCAGATGCTGCACTTCTAGAATTATTTGTGTTTATATCAATTTGAAAAAGAAAGATTAATATGTGTTGAAAATTCAGGCATACTTTTTTACCATGATTTTATTTTAGCAATATTAAATAGGAATAGGAAATATATATACCTAATGATAAGTGAAGCACATTTAATGATTTTGTATTTGGTTGTATCCGCTTACAACCATCTTTGAAAGTGGCATCACCAGAATACCCTCTTTTGCATTTGCAGTGTAACTCCCCTCAGTATTCTCACAATCTCCATAACATGGAAACATGTTTGCATCAAGACATTCATTGATATCTATAAAATAAACAAACGAATATCATGGTTATTGTTACCTCATTACTAAATCAATCATATCAATCCTAGTCTTACAAAATATTTTATTTCAATTGCTATATGCTGTGTGGCTCTACTAGCATCAATTTATTAGCCCACATAAGTGTACTGGTTTTATTAATCTAAAGTATAACAAATTTTTTTACCTCATTCGATGATGCATGTATGATGAGAATCACGTGAACCATGCATATAATGCATTTTTATTCTATGATGTATGCATGTTAAGAATCACGTCCCATATAATGCATTTTTATCTGTTTTTAACGTGCACATAATATATGTAAGTACTTTTGATTATTTTTAATTTTTATGCACTATGGATAAGTACATTTTGATTTTCAGAAGATGTTTTCAAAATCAATGTGAGTCCTCATATAACTTTAAGAACTAAAAAATACATTTTTTTTAAACAATTGAAAGAGTATCTATACACTACTAGAAGTATTTCGCCAAAAAAGAAAAAAAAACTGCGCTGAGAGATTTCTTTATATATATATATATATGGTAAGGATCCTAAGAGAACCATTGGCAAATTGAGAACTTTGAGAACCATTTTGGACCACTAAAAAAAACCCTAAAAAAATATTTAAAAAATTATAAAACAAAAAATTTAAAAAAGTAAAAAAAAACAAAAATTCTTATATTTCATATAAAAAAAACCAAAAGGTTTTTTTTTGTTTTAATTTGTATTATACCTATACACATATGTATACTTTCATTTAATCTCTAGTTACGTAATGTACACATATGTACATTATCATTTACCTTAAATTATACATATATGTATAAGAAAAAACATGTGTGTACATATTATACATATATGTATAATAAAAAAACCGATTTTTTTCTTTTTAATTCGTATCATACCTATACACATATGTATACTTTCATTTAATCTCTAGTTACGTAATGTACACATATGTACATTATCATTTACCTTAAATTATACATATGTGTATAGGAAAAAAAACATATGTGTACATATATGTACATATTATATATATATATGTATAATATAGCTAAACCGAGAACATTTTTTATTTTACGTTTTTTTAGAAACCGAGATGATAAATAAGAACTTTGGTTTTTTTACTTTTTTTTATTTTTTGTTTTTATTTGTTTTATGACTTTTTTTTATTTTTGGGTTTTTTGTAGTCCAAAATGGTTCTCATAGTTCTCAATTTTCAAAAAGTTCTCGCATGATCCTGAACCTATATATATATATATAGACTAACTATAAAATGAAAACCCACTTGAGTTGTGAAAACTCTAGAAACTTATTCTCAACCACATGTTTTTAATTACTGTTTAAATCTTGTGGTCCACAATTAAAGTGAATAAAAAATGTAAATATAAATATAATTTTTTCTCTCTCATGAAAACATATATAAAAATTAGTAAAAAAATGTTAAAAAATAGCAAAACTTTTTTTTTATGTTTCGATGTTTTGTATTAAATGTTACAACATATATTACATGTAACAAAAAAAAACGATGTTACATAGGGTTTTCGCGGGTTTTCACAACACAAATGGGTTTTCATTTTAACCTTTCCCTATATATATATATATATATGGTTAGTTTCATTTGAGAACTCAAAAAAAGTTAAGAACTTTTAGGAACTCTTAAAAACCAATTATTTTTTCAACTTTTTTTATATGTTAACATTATTTGAGACTTGTTTTATCATATTTATAAAAAAAAATTACTTAACGCGTTAGCTACAGCACTGCACGGGTCGATACGCACAGCGCCTAGTATCCATCGTTTACGGCTAGGACTACTAGGGTATCTAATCCCATTCGCTCCCCTAGCTTTCGTCTCTCAGTGTCAGTGTCGGCCCAGCAGAGTGCTTTCGCCGTTTGTGTTCTTTCCGATCTCTTTTGATTACATATATAAATCACAAGTTACACATGTGTAAAATTTATGTGATAAAAATTTACATATGTGTAAAAAAACATAGATATGCGTAAAAAAACTAATTATCATAATTGTAATCGTAAATATATATGTCAAAAGTGATAAAACTACACTTAAATAACATTAACATACAAAAACTTTTATAAAAAACATTAGTTATTAAGAGTTCATTCAAGTTCTTAAATAATTTAAGAGTTCTTAAATAGTACTAATCCTATATATATATATATATATATATATATATATATATATTGGTTTTTATTAATTAAAGCTATCATTTTTTTGTCGTGGTCGGTCCCAACTAATAAATTGGATGTTGAGGGCCCCATCTTTTAATGTATTTATTCCCAACGGCTCACAAATAACAGAATCCTAATATCGTTACTTGCAAGTCATCGGAAACATGCTTTCGACCGGAAAAGTCACATTTTTTTGCTAGAAAACAACCTGAACACCGTTACCACCACCAACTGACTCACCACCAACCAACCACCACCACTTGATCGATCACTACCAACCGATTCCGACGGTAGTTCTAGGGTTCCGCCGACCTCAATAATTAGGGTTTTTACTAGGAAAAAGGTTCCTAAAGGTTCGATCCAAGGTTACAAAGATGTATGGGACGAAAATATTAAGTTTTTCAAAAAAAAAATGTGAGTTTTATGGCCAAAAAAGTTTTTCTGGCGACCAACAACTAAGGGTGTTAAGATTCTGTTAATCGCGAACCGTTGGAAACAAATACGTTAAAAAATGGAACCACCAGCAACCAATTCGTTAGTTAGGATCGACAACAGCCAAAAGACGATAAATGGGATTAATAAAAACCAATATACTTTTTCTTTTTCGTAAAAATCGACAAAAAGTACCATAATCACATGTTACATATGTTACGTGCATTTACAGTACGCATCTGAGGCAAATTGTAAATCCTCATTACACATATTTCAAAGGTCAACTCGTGTAAAAAAAAGTTAATTATAAAATTTTTTTTCTAGTAAATGCAACTTACATATAATACGTGCATTTGACAAAAAGAAAAAGTTTTTAAAAATCGTTTTTACATGTTTTTTGTTCTTAAAGTTCTCACGGCTTATTGTTGTTCTTAAAAGAACCCATTCATTCATAAACAAACACACACACACACATATATTCTATATATATTGTTTTTTTTAAATAGGAAAATTGGATTCTAATAATCAAAACTATCATTAAT
Organism: Bidens hawaiensis; assembly: GCF_021521415.1. Taxonomy (NCBI): domain Eukaryota; kingdom Viridiplantae; phylum Streptophyta; class Magnoliopsida; order Asterales; family Asteraceae; genus Bidens; species Bidens hawaiensis. Next base: position 413,840 of record NW_027492062.1, read on the forward strand.
CCCTACTAATAATATGACTGCCAGCAGTCTCAACTTTTACCTTTGTTGCTAATAACAATCTTAGTCTAACAAACCATTAACTTTCTAGGTCAAGTAGATATTAAATGACAAAAGTACCCGTTTACACTAGAAAAATAAAAACAAAAAACAATTATCATGGACCAACAGGATGCTATCACAATTTACCAACTTTACAGTTAACACTATCTTCTCCGGCGAATATATTTACCGGCAACCATCCAACCACCATTTTTCCGGAGACATTTTCATCACCAATACCCATTAAACCTTTCTACCTATACTTCCTCACCGTTAATTCAATTCCGGCGAACACACCATTCAACCCAACTCTGCGACCTCAGAAACCAACGACTTTGGACCACGGGGAGTCGGGACTCGCCAGTTGGGTTCGCTATGCCGACGAACTCACACCTAAACCAAGCACTTAAACTCATCTCGCAATCATTCTTCCAACCTCCGATTTTCCGACGACAGTACAACCATATCTCCTCGCTTCAGATCTCGAAAACTAGCCATACATTTTAGAAAGCGATTAAGAGTTTAGGGTTTGACGGGTCCAAATAGTTGGAGTGAGATCTCGCCACAAATTTCAGATCTGATTTGACGGTCCAAGCAATTAGAGTGGAGGTTGTTGGCAGGAAAAAAGGTGTGATCGGATGTGAACTGATGGATTTATTTTGCTCGTCGGAAGTTCGCCGGAAAATCAAGTAGGTCGTCGGAAATTAGTTGAAGAAGATGCAGGGTAGGTCCATGATAAATTAGTGTTTTAATTTATTTATTTATTTATTTCTAATCTAAAGGGTACTTTTGTAATCTTACACCCACTTAACTAACAAAGTTAAGAATTCATTAGACTGAGATTGTTATTAGTAACAAAGTTGAATGCTCGGTAGTCATATTGTTAGTAGGGATTAATATTGGCCAGCAGTGAATTGTTTGAATTATTAACATCCAATTTTCCTTTTAAATATCATAGTTAAAATGGACATTGTCGATCAAAAGAATATGTAATCAATGCTTTAAAAACCGGGTTTTAACTCGTATCGGGTTAGGTGAAAAATTGATAAAACCGCCAAGTTGAATAGTTTTATTGTAATTTCATATAAATACAAATTCATCTCAAAAAATAACCAAAAAAAGTTAAATCCACAATAAAAAAATAATACAAAAGTACACGATTTTAAAGCAAAGTTTATTTTGTTTTTAAATAAAAGTGTGCAATCGGTTTATGACATCAGAGTGTCATACACATTATTTTCAAGACCGACATTCTTGGTAAACTGGCTTTAGTTATAATCGCTAGATTAAAAGTAATTTTTGAAAAGTATGGGCCACAAGATATCAAAAATCTCTTAGGCTTAAAACAGAAAAAAAACTGGCAGGTCGATGTCTAGCAAACCGCCCAAAAATACCGACCTACTGTGTGAAACCTGATATTATCAGTTCAACCGACCGATACGAACTGGTTTTTAAAACATTGTCTGTAATAACCCGGTATTGCTAGTGTCCCATGTTTTTTTAATAAAAGTTGGTCGTTCAAAAGAAAATTAGAGTAATTTTAACTAATAGATTGAAAGATAGATATGATTAATGTACCGTGGCAGCCAGGAGGTAAATATGGATTCCCTTGATAGCCATCTTTACATACACAGCGGTAACCGCCAACTTCCCTTTGAGAGTCCACACACAAGCTATTTGGGTACTTGCAGGCAAAATCATTGGTTCCATTGGCTTGAGCACAACTCAGATTACCAATAGCCCAGTCAAGCACTACTTCAACACTAGATTCAATCCTATCTTTGAAGGAAGTGTCGTCTATATTCTTTGCACTTAAATCACTAACACCATTAAACTTGAATACGTTCTCCTCACCGACAAAGGCATATGTACAAGGAGCAAAGGACCGTGTATCACTCACGTTTCCTGAATTCACCAAGCTATTGACCCAGGAGTTATAGTATTTTATGTCTTGGGGAATGGATGACTGGCAACAACCACTTCCTGAGCACTGGTCACGTGTTACCTCATCCGGTTTTGAGCAAAACACCATACAGCCTGTAGACGCGCTTCCATTCTTTGTTGTTGATGTCAGCCAAGAATAACCGTTACACCCGATGACTGTGAACTGATTTACTTCGGAGAAGGTGTAAGGCCACCGATTACTAAAACCGTAAGTGATATTAGTTGAAGTGGAAGACCCGTCTGGAAAATTGCATTTGCTTGCTACTAAATTGGAAGTCCGGAGGGTGGAGTCAGTTATCCGTTTGATGGACGCATAATCAGTTTCAGAGAAATAGGCCTTTGGAGGGTTTACGGATTCGTTGCAATAGATATCAAACTTCTCGCCTATAGAACAACCGGAGCCAATGCCAATGCCAAACGGGTAGGGAACAATCAAGTCCCCGCATTGGGTTTTGCAGTTTGGCTTAATTGCTAAGGTGGTTGAGTTGGTGAGCTGGTAGGTTTCGTTAATAGGTACTGTAAAGGCCAACGGTAGAAATATTGCAGGCAACATTATTAGAAAAAGGAATTTCATGGCTGTTTAATGTAATGTAATGTAATTTGTGGTTGGATATGAGGGCCGGGTACTTATAATTAATTGCTCAGTCGATCTAACGGACACCCTCTGCAATATGAAAAAATATACATATAAAAAAAAGATAGACAGCTAGATATATACCTTTTCCATGGAGGTTATTAATTTGGGACCAGCTGATAGAGAAAGTTTCGGTGTTATTCTCACTTGCATTTTGATTCATCTATAAAGGACAATTTACATAAACCAAACTCTTTCTTCACGGTACAAGTGATGCAAATGGTCTGAAGATAAATTACAAGTTGATTTGTCTAACAGTGAATAAAAATCACCCCTGTATTTTTCGTTTTTTGGACTATAACCTAAGTGCATTATCGCATAAGATATTTGTTAGATGCTTGATTGTGACACGCATGTACGTAGTATCGTATCAAATTGTATCTCGTATTGCATACCCGAGCAAACCTTAATTTGGTCGTGGGTATACTTTATTGTTTCCTTCGTATAGTATCTGCTATGAACGGGAGTTTTAAAGTCGTGTACTTTATTGTTTCCAGTTTAACAACATTTTATAAGTAGAAGACATGGTAGTAACCAAAGGGCTTGTAATTGCCCCATATTAGTTGCCCATTGTCTTCTTCATTCACGATTGAAAGAAAAGACTGAATTTTGTTACACCAACTAAAAAAGAATTTTTTTGTAGGTCTCTAAACCGGATCTAACCAACAAATTTTTAAATCAATCTTGGTTGTTAGTTAGCAGAAATCACCACCAACAAAGCTAAATCAATCTTGTGATGTCTGATTATTGCCAAAAATGGTAAGTATGGAGAGTTAATGAGGTGATAAAATAGAGAGAGAGATACAGTTTTTCTAAAAAGTTACATATGCATGGGCATGCTCCTACTATTTATAGTAGAGAGCATGCCATGCTTCTTTATTTACTTGGCCCAATGGCCTTTTGCTTACAATGGCCTAAGGTCCAAATATACATAATAAGATAAACGAAAGCACAAAATACTGACACAATGGTAACAGGGAGGTATTGAAGGGCAAGATCATTCTTTTCTTATTATAAAATACATACAATCGACAATGATAAATAGAGGAGTCCAAAGCTAATTATGGAGAAAATACACAATAATCACAGGAGCATTTCCCTCCTTAATTGTAGCCTAATTGAGGATCCAGAATATTCTAACACCCCCCCTCAAGTTGTGTAGTGGGATCTCCAATACCCAACTTGCTTAATACCGATTCGAATGTTCTTGCCGTAACCGCCTTTGTGAGAATATCAGCTAACTGATCTTCAGATCTCACAAACGGGAGTTCTACAGTACCATCTTCAATTTTTTCTTTTATGAAATGCCTGTCTATTTCAACATGTTTTGTTCGGTCATGTTGGACAGGATTTTCTGAAATTTTAATTGCAGCTTTGTTGTCACACATCAATTGGATCGGAAGCTTTACTGGAAAATTAAGTTCCTTCATCAATTTTTTTACCCAAAGGATCTCTGTGATCCCTTTAACAATACCTCTGAATTCTGATTCTGCACTTGACAAAGATACAACTTTCTGTTTTTTACTTCTCCAAGTGACCAGGTTCCCTCCGACTAAGGTAAAAAACCCTGCAGTAGATCGTCTGTCATTTGGATTTCCACCCCAATCAGCATCGGTGAACGCCTTAACATCTAGGTGCCCATTCTTTTTGAACACTATACCTCTTCCCGGAGTACCCTTAAAATATCGTATTATCCTCATAACTGCTTCCATGTGTTCCGACTGAGGTTGATGCATGAATTGACTTACTACCCCAACAGCATAAGCAATGTCTGGTCTAGTATGGGCTAAGTAAATTAGCTTTCCTACCAGTCTTTGGTACCTCTCACGATCTACTAGCTCATCTTTTTCATCTATCTTTAGCTTGTGATTTACCATCATTGGAGTATCACTTGGTTTGCAGTCCACCATACCTGTTTCTGCCAATAAGTCTAAAATATATTTTCGTTGAGAGATGAAAATTCCTCCTTTAGATCGAAGAACCTCAATCCCAAGAAAATATTTTAGCCCTCCAAGATCCTTCATTTCAAACTCTGTAAAGAGGTTCTTTCGAAGCAAGGTGATTTCTTCCTCATCACTCCCTGTTATGATCATATCATCAACGTATATTATTAGACATGTAATTTTATCACCTCTTTTCTTGAAGAATAGGGTATGGTCAGCGTTACTCTGTTTGTACCCATATTGCTTCATAACCATCGTAAATCTCCCAAACCATGCACGTGGAGATTGTTTAAGCCCATACAACGCCTTCTTGAGTTTGCATACTTCATTTCGTTGAAATTCGCCAGAGAACTCAGGGGGTGCTTCCATGTATACCTCTTCCTTGAGATCTCCATGTAGAAATGCATTCTTGACATCAAATTGATGAAGCGGCCAATCTTTATTTGCTGCTACCGAGAATAACACCCTAATAGTATCAATTTTTGCAACTGGGGAAAAAGTTTCAGAGTAGTCAATGCCATATGTCTGCGTATACCCCTTAGCCACCAACCTTGCTTTATATCGTTCAACGGTTCCATCAGATTTATATTTAATAGAAAAAACCCACCTACAACCAACAGGCTTCTTTCCTGCAGGTAACACACACTTTTCCCACGTGCCATTTTTTATAAGAGCTTCCATTTCTGTATTCATAGCATCTTGCCATTCGACTTTCTTACTTGCCTCTTGAACTGTCTTTGGGATATTCTCAGAGAGGAGGATGGCAGAGAATGCTTTTGCATTATCTGCAACTCCCTCTCTGCCTCCATTCACCGGGTACTTTGAAGTTCGAGATACATGTTCTGGAGAATATCGATTCGGTGGAACGCCTCTATTTATCCTCGGAGGCAGAACACGAGTCGGTGGTTCTTCTGACTGCATTTCTGGACTTGAAATATCATTATGACTTGTAACATCATCAAAATTGGACAAGAAAATATTATTTACCTCTTGTTGGACATTGTCCGAAGTAGATTCATTGGTTGTGTGTACTGGTTCGTCAGCCCCTTCTATGTTGGTTGGGAGGGACTCGGTGGCGCCATCTACAGGCTCTGTTAGAACAGTTTCAGAACAACTTAGAGTGTTTAACCAATCTAGAGATTCCCTAAGTTTCTCCCCCTGAACGCTAGATTGGTTGTTGAAATAAAATTCAGATTCGGAGAAGTCATAATCCACAGTGACATGAATACGACGTGTGATAGGATTATAACAACGATACCCCTTTTGATGAGTAGCATATCCTACAAACACACATTTTTCTGCGCATGGGTCAAATTTGTTCCTATTGTTCTTAGGAATGTGAACAAATACTATGCATCCAAAAACACGTGGTGGTAGGGTTAGAATAGAAGGGATAGTGACTTGACTTCCTAGAGTTTGTAAAGGGGTTTTATGTTCCAAAATTTGTGTAGGTAGACGATTAAGTAGATAAACGGATGTAGCTATTGCTTCTGGCCAAAAAGACTGAGGAACTTGAGATTCGATCATCATAGCACGACTTTTCTCAAGTAGAATTCGATTTTTCCGTTCAACGACACCATTTTGTTGTGGTGTGTTAGGACATGTAGTTTGATGAATAAGGCCATTTTTTTCACAAAAACTTTGCATAGACTGATTTATAAATTCTCCACCATTATCAGAGCGAAGAATCTGTATTTTTTTCTTAAACTGGGTTTGAACCATTTCATAAAATGCAAAGAATTTTTTAGGAACCTCTGATTTATGTTTCAGAAAGTATATCCAAGTCATTCGAGAACAATCATCAACAAATAGCACAAAATATTGAAATCGACTATTATTAGAGTTTGGAGCAGGACCCCAAACATCAGAATGTATCAATGAAAAAACCGACTTAACTCTAGTGTTACTTTGATCAAAAGGCACTCTATGATTTTTAGCAAGAACACAAGTTTCACACTTCATATCATGAGTGGATTTATTCAAAAAAAGACTCGGAAATAACAACTTAAGATACCCAAATGAAGGATGACCAAGACGACGATGCCATAACCAAAGTTGTCTATCAACTGTTCCGTGAGCAAGCATGGCATGTCCCTGGTGAGTCACCTCGTCAACATAGTAGAGACCTCCTTGCTCAGTACCACGCCCAATTATCTCCTTCGTAAGAATGTCCTGCAAAATGCAAAATGTTGGATACATTAGCACCACACAATTCAATTCTTTTGTAACATGGCTAATAGACAACAATTTTGAGGATAATGCAGGAATGTAGAGACAATTTTTCAGCTTCATTTTCTTAGAGAATTCAATTGAACCCCCTCCTTTGATCTCAACCCGTTCTCCACTAGCAGTTTCGATATAAGTTTTAGATGAGGATGACATATCTAAAAAATCTTTATAATCATACGTCATAGTGTCTGTAGCCCCGCAATCAAAAATCCATTCACTTAATTTTTTTGGATTAGAATTTGATGTATAACGAGCTCGACAGACTTTAGGTTCCAAATTAATGTTGCTAGGGGTATCCTTTTGGTCATTGTCAAAACAACAGGGTTTAAAGTATTTAGGGTTGAGAATGGAAGGACTTGGGGTGTAATTTCCACCAAGCCCTTTACCTGTTGCGTTTATTCCAGCAGCCACACCACCAAAACCAATTGCTTCATCCTGCCTTTTTGATGTCGCCGGTTCAACTTCGGCGTCTTGATTTCCGATGGCAGCCGCCCCTTTGCCTCGCGATTCTGTCTTTTCCCTGTGATTGTCTTCCCACCATTCGGGATAACCAACAAGTTTAAAGCACGTCTCCTTTGTATGCCTCTTCATCTTGCAGTGGCTACAATACAATTTTGCTTTATCTTCTTTTTCTTTATTCCGCTGCGATTCTGACCGGTTTTTCGGTTTTGCGGTTGATTCCCTTGCTGCCAGTCCAAGGCCGATTTCAGATGACCTGTCAATTTCAGAATTTACAGGTTTTAAAATGTTGATTCTTGCTATCTCTCGTCGTACCATAGCGTATGCGGCTTCAACCGTAGGGAGTGGGTCTCGTTTCAAGATGTCCCGCTTAATTGGTTCCAACTTGTCATCGATAGCTATCAATAGTTGGTAGAGTCTTTGTTCTTGAATTTTGTTGTTGTAGATCTGAATATCTTCAGGGTGTTTCATTGGGTTCGGCTCTCTTCTGTCAATGGTCATCCAAATTTTTTTCAGTTTGTTCCAACATTCTTCTAATGTATCTCCTCCTTGCCTCAAAGAGTTGGCCCTTTTGTGAAGATCAAAGACTTGCAATGAATCTGCCTCAGAGCCATATGTAACTGCAAGGCCATCCCAAAGGGCCTTTGCAGTCGGATATTGCGAAACATTATTTACCAAACTAGCATCGATGTTTTGGATCAGCCATGTGAACACACACTGATCATCTTGTTCCCATCGTGCGTACGTCTGATCTGTTTTTAGAGGTGGTGACGGTTCCCCAGTAATGTGAGAGCCTCTCCCTCTGCCTCCAATAGCCTTTTTCATCAGGGCTGCCCATAGGGCATAGTTGTCTCCTTCTAGTTTGATTCCAAGAGATAGATTCTCGGAATTGGTTGTTATTGGCTGTGCTCCAAGACCATTTCTTAGAAGCGCAGCGATTTGTAGTGTTAATTCATCAGGGATGTTGGTTGCAATAGTAGTGTTGTCTGACATGTTGATGAATTTCTAGGTTCAAAGGATTATACCTTAAGCTCTGATACCATGACACAATGGTAACAGGGAGGTATTGAAGGGCAAGATCATTCTTTTCTTATTATAAAATACATACAATCGACAATGATAAATAGAGGAGTCCAAAGCTAATTATGGAGAAAATACACAATAATCACAGGAGCATTTCCCTCCTTAATTGTAGCCTAATTGAGGATCCAGAATATTCTAACAAATACAACCTATAATTAACTAACAAATACAAAAGACTTATAACATCAAAGTGGGCTCTATAGTTTTTAATGGTCGGGTTAGTTTAATAGCAAGGCTTTGGTTGATTGATCAATAAAGAATTATTGTAACGAGTTTTTAAATAAGTTTTTGCAATAATAAAGCATGTATCGATCTTGTGCCTTGAACATCACCGTCACAGACTCACCTTCTTGCATACATTTTCGAATTGTGTGAATTGTGAGGCCTGAGTATTGGCAAAAAATAAAAGGGGGTTGAAAGTTGCCGTTAACATACATGACAATAACTTTACATCACTAGTTCACAAGACAATAAATGAAATATTTTACCAGCATACACACATATACAAGTCTTTTACTTTGGTCTGTAAATTATGCATGGATGACATAAATTCAAATATAAAGTACCAGAATCATGAAATAGGACGCAAAAGGGTTCAAGCCCCTTCGGGAGCTACCATACTAACGACGGCAACAGACAAGTGTGTGGAGGTGAGACCTTGTTCCAACCAATCAAATCATCCTTTTACATTTTTATAAAAAAATTAAATTTTAATTTTATTTTCAATTAAGTCATTACTCATTTTTCAGTTAAAAGTAAGTTAGTGTCACTCTACCTACATAAAAGTTACATGATTGTACATTACTTGGTTACTCCAACACACGTCTTACTTAGTTACTTCAATACACGTCTTAGCCTTGAAAACTTGAGAGGAAGTGCCACATCAACCACAGATCTTTACACTTTTGTATTTCACAACGATTTATATTTAAATAAATCACGACTACACTAAAAAAATACTTGAATTGATATTTACACATATATAAGTGTGTCCGTGCACGTAATTTATATATTTTAAACGTATACAAAGGTAGTTTTAGAAAACTACCCCTGAGCTTCGCAAATCAAATGTTGTTTTTGTAATTTCTAATATTATTTGATATTTTAATGGTTTGTAAATTACTTTTAATTTGTTATATAATTATGTTTCTTATTTGCAGCCTAAACTTGCAAAAGGTAAAGGAAAGATGATATAGAAAGTTATTTTTCACGGTATGTTTCTAGTCCGTGTTAGTTTTAAAGATATTCATATTAGATATATTGCACTCGACAATGATTGCATTATGCATACATATGCTGATTTACGTTGAAGTTGACCTGTAGTTTGCATGGTCTTCGTACAATTTTCAATTTTGAAAGTTAAGCAACAACTTTTGCTTAGATATATTGCCTTTTTAATCATACAGTTTTATAAATATGTTTAAATATTGCACTCGACATTTATTGCATTAAACATTAAGATTTTGATAACTAAACGTCATTATAAATTAAAAACTTTATTTATTGTTGCGGAAGGAGAAGACACGAGTTGATTGTTTTATCTGCATAGAAGATCTTGTTTGTAAGCTGCAATATATTCGTGTTTGTTTTTTTGGCAAGAAAATAAAGTTACCATGGGGAGGGTGTTGAAAAGTGATCCAAGTCCTATTTACATGTGACCAGTTGCATGTGTTCCTATTTACCAGTTCTTCCTTTATTTGAATTTTAAATAAATGCAGTTAGATATTGTTATCAGAATTCTAAGTTTTTAGTTTTGTTTACGTTATTCAGTTGTAACTGATTCTCTATATAAGAGATCAGTAGTTTCCTTTTGATGTATGCACTTTCAATTCATCAATAAACAATTAAGCATTTGGCTCTTATTTTGCTCATTTACTCAATTTCATCTGCTCTTATACCAACAAAATTGGTATCAGAGCCAGAGAACTCTATTGTTAGTGATCCTCTATCTCAATCGAAGTTATGGCTGATGCTACAAGCACTTTACCAACTGCTCCTACTCCAATCCCGATCTTCAATGGAGAGGGATATGAGTATTGGAGTATACGAATGAAAACGATCCTAAGATCTCGCGATTTGAGGGAACTAGTCGAAACCGGTATAGACGAGACTGAGAAGGACCATACTAAATTGAAGACGGTGATGAAGAAAGATGCACATGCCATGGCAATCATACAACAAGCTGTACACGACCACATGTTCTCACGTGTGGCTGCTGCAAGTACAGCTAAAGAAACCTGGGACATCCTAAAAATGGAGTTCCAAGGAGACTCCCAGGTTAAAGTCGTGAAACTGCAAGGCCTACGAAGGGAATTCGAGAATCTGGTAATGAAAGAAAGTGAAACCATCAGTGAGTACTTTGGAAGAGTAATGGCTATTGTCAGTCAGAAGAGGGCTTTTGGTGAGATCGTTCATGATCAAACCGTTGTCGAAAAGATCTTGCGCAGCCTTACTCCTAAATTTGATTACATAGTACCGTCCATTGAAGTGTCATTTGACCTGTCTCAACTTACCCCAGTTAAGTTAATGGGGTCTTTGCAATCTCAGGAAGAACGGATTAACAGCCGAACTCCTGAGAAAACTGATAAGGGAGAAAAACAGGCTCTCCAAGTATTTCAAGACCCTAATAGATCCCAACAAAGCAATACCTTTGGACCAGGCCGTGGGCGAGGACGAGCCTTGTTTAGAGGACGTGGTCGAGGAAGAACCATGGATCGAAACAGTAGGGGACCTCAATGTACCATTTGCTATAGATTTGGTCATGTCAAGAAGGATTGTTGGTTCAATGAAGAGGGTCAAGCAAATGTGGCTGCAGATAATGAAGAACATGATGATACAAAAGGGAAAGAGGACCAACGACTGTTTATGGCTTATACAATTGATAAGCATGCCACCCCATTCTCTCTTATGGCTCACACGGTAACCAACAACAACGCTAACTGTCTATGGTTCATTGATTCCGGTTGTTCCAACCATATGACAGGATCTAGGGAAAGCTTCACGACCTTGAATGAAAACTTCAAGCTTGTTGTTCATCTTGGAGATAAAAAGGAATTACCTGTTGAAGGCAAAGGCACGGTTAAAATTGCTACTGCTAATGGTAATTTTCGATTGCTTGATGATGTTTATTATGCTCCAAGGCTTGAATTCAATTTGTTAAGCATGGGCCAGTTAATGAAGAAGGGTTACTCTTTGTTATTTAATGATAATAAATGTGTTATAAAGAACAAGGCAGCAGGTACAATTTTAATGACAGTAATGGTGGCCAGCAATAACATGTTTCTCCTTGATGCATCTAAGACCACTTCATCAACTGAAACTAGCAGATCGGTTATCATAGATGACACCTCTCGATTATGGCATATGAGGTATGTTCATTATTATTTTCATGGTCTTAAACATTTACATGACAAGAGTATGGTCCTTGGCCTTCCAAACATTAAACCGGTTGAATCCTGTGAAGGGTGTGTTTTGGGTAAACAAACTCATACACCCTTCCCGTTTAAATCTTGGAAAGCCACGAAGAAACTTGAACTGATTCATGCAGATGTTTGCGAGCCCATGCAAGTTTCAAGCTTAGGTGGAAGTAGTTATTATTTGTTACTTATTGATGATCTAACACGTATGTGTTGGGTCTACTTTATTGCTAACAAATTTGATGCGTTTGCCAAGTTCAAATTGTTTAAGGTGATGGTTGAAAAGGAAGCAGAATGCTCCATCAAAGTACTCAGAACAGATCGAGGAGGTGAGTTTGTATCCAAAGAGTTTGACTCATTTTGTGAGTCTCGTGGTATTAAAAGAGAACTTACTCCTCCCTACACTCCTGAACATAACGGAGTCGTAGAGAGGAAAAATCACACTATCATGGGAATGACAAGGAGCATGATCAAGCAAAAGTCTCTCCCAAATTTCTTTTGGGCTGAAGCCGTGGCCACAACCATCTATATTATTAACCGGGCTCCAACCAAGGCACTCAATGATCAGACTCCATATTATGCCTGGTATAATCAAAAACCATCAGTACATCACCTTAAAATCTTTAGCTGCATAGCCTATCGATTGGTCCCTTCACAAAATAGGAAGAAGTTAGATAACAAATCTGAACGATGCATTTTTATTGGCTATTCAACTTCAACCAAGGGGTACCGACTCTATAATCCCACTATAAAAAAATTCCTCACTCGAAGGGATGTTGTGTTTATTGAAGGGCAGAAGTGGATATGGCAAAAAGACTCATCAGACCACAATAATACCTCCCATTCAATTTACCTTGATCCATTTCCTATTGAACAACCAACATCTACTGAACACACAACCAGCAACTCTCCAGAATATAACACCCCTACCCACCATAATATACCTACTCAACAAGCCATACCTACCTTTAACCAGTCCAACACACCTGTAACTATTAATAGCTCTACTACACCATCTACTTCCACTAGCCATGCCCAATCTTCTACTTCCACCTCAATGAGTCCACCTCCAAGGGTTAAGGATCTGCAAGATGTGTATGACAAAGAAAAAAAGATAGATGTCGGTAAAGATTTTTATAATTGTCAGTTTGCTTTGAATGTTGCAGATCCTGCTACCTATGATGAAGCTGTTACAAAGAAGGAATGGAAACAAGCCATGCTTGGTGAATTAAAGGCAATCAAGAAAAACAACACATGGGAACTTGTAAACCTCCCACTAGGTAAAAACCTAGTGGGTTTGAAATGGCTGTACAAGACAAAAATTGGCCCTAATGGTGAGGTTTTAAGGCACAAAGCAAGGCTGGTGGCTAAAGGTTATTCTCAACAGCTTGGTATTGATTACCAAGAGACATTTGCACCAGTTGTTCGGTTTGAAACAATTCGGGTTGTGATAAGTGTGGCTGCTCAATTTAGGTGGAGTATCCACCAACTTGATGTTAAGTCTGCCTTTCTCAATGGCGACTTAACAGAAGAGATATATGTTAAACAACCTCAAGGGTTCGAAGTTAAAGGCAATGAACACAAATTTATAGGCTAAAGAAGGCTCTGTATGGCCTAAAGCAGGCACCACGAGCCTGGTACTCAAAAATTGACAACTACTTTGTCACCAATGGATACAAGAGAAGCAACAATGAGCCTACTTTATATGTTATGAATTCTGAAGCTAATGATATTATGTATGTGTGCCTGTACGTAGATGATATCATCTGTACTAGCTCTTCTTCTAAACTAATTTCAGAGTTCAAGAATGGAATGAAGGAGACATTTGAAATGACAGATATGGGCCTACTTCAATATTTCTTAGGACTGGAAGTTACACAAACCAGTCATGGAATATTTGTTGGTCAAGAGAAATATGCCAACAATCTAATATCCAAGTTTGGAATGAAAGGATGTACTTCAAATGACACTCCAATGAATGTAAGTGAAAAGTTATTGACTGATGTTCAGGCGGATAAGGCAAATGAAACGGTATATAGGAGTCTTGTGGGTGGTCTAATTTATCTAACTCACACACGGCCAGATTTGGCTTATGCGGTGTATCTCGTTTCATGCAGTCACCATCCAAGATTCATTTTGGGGCAGCTCGTCGTATTGTAAGGTATGTAGCAGGTACTACAAAGTTTGGCATTTGGTATGAAAGAGGCGCTCAAGTGAACTTAGTTGGATTTACTGATAGCGATTGGGCAAGCTCCTTGGATGATTGTAAGAGTGTGTCTGCCAATGTGTTCACAATTGGTAGTGGTGCTGTAACATGGAGCACTAAAAAACAGAACACGGTTGCCCTCTCAAGCACTGAAGCGGAGTATATGGCCTCAAATGCTGCCACCTGTCAAGCTATTTGGCTTCGAAGAATTATGAATGACCTTGGCGTTCCTCAACAAAAAGCAACTGTGATTTATTGTGACAACTTGTCTACTATAAATCTGAGCAAGAACCTAGTTATGCACAGCAGATCCAAACATATCGAGCTCAAGCATCATTTCATTAGAGAGATGGTGAATCAAGAGGAAGTGGTGCTAGAACATTGCAATACCAATGATCAATTAGCCGACGTGCTAACTAAAGCCTTGTCTAGGGAGAAGTTTGTGTTCTTTCGTCATCAACTGGGTGTCATGGAACTTGAATCAAGGGCGGGTGTTGAAAAGTAATCCAAGTCCTATATACATGTGACCAGTTGCATATGTTCCTATTTACCAGTTCTTCCTTTATTTGAATTTTAAATAAATGCAGTTATATATTGTTATCAGAAGTCCGAGTCTTTAGTTTTGTTTACGTTATTCAATTGTAACTGATTCTCTATATAAGAGATCAGTAATTTCCTTTTGATGTATGCACTTTCAATTCATCAATAAACAATTAAGTATTTGGCTATTATTTTGCTCATTTACTCAATTTCATCTGCTCTTATACCAACAGAGGGGAGGGGGGGATGATATGTGCTTTTTAGACATTCTTATCCTTGTTGTGAACTAAAATTGTATGTTGTATCTAAATTCTAAACACTTGGAAACAGAGTTGGTAAATTGGATGCTTATTAGGGATGAGCTCGGGATGGTGCCAGTACCGACCAACCAGTACCAATCCCAATCTTGTAAATTCGAAATATTTGGTACGGGTACCGAAATTTTCGGTTCGGTACCGGTATGGCACCGGAATCGATTCGGTACGGTTCCGGCATTGCGTGCAAAATTCGGGAAATATCGGTATCGTACCAATACCGATACTGAAAACTAAAAACTAAAAACTTGGTACCGACGGTAACAAATCTGTACTGAATTGGAACCGAAAACGCTCATCCTGATGCTTATGTAGCAGGTGAAAACAGATACAAGTTGAAATAGGTTGTTTGTTATTGGTGTGGGTCGGTTTGAAATTGATTTTGGATTGACCAGCAAATAAGTATTTTGTACATGGAAAAACACTTCTCAGTTTTTAGTCAACGATCAGCCGTATGTAAAAGTTCAGAAATTATGAAGAAAATAGCGACCTCCAATACAACTTCACAAAAATTGTAAAATCATTCATCAGATTTAGTGTTAGTTGCGCTTTGGCTTCACGAGAGATTACAAGCAGTTAGTGAGCAAGGGTTTTTCTATTGTTCAATCGCCCCATGGTAGTTGTGCTTTGGTACATCGTTCACGACTGAATGAGAATACTGAAGTTTGATACACCAACTAAAAAAAGAGTGTTTTTAATAGCTAGGTTGGTTCAGTTAACAAAAAAAAGTGTTTTAACGAAAAATGACATGGCTTCTATTGGTTATTCCAGTTGTGAATACAGACGGATCAAAGTTGGTTTAGTTTTAAGGCTTTGGATTGTAATCTATTGTAGATAGTTTTTGAGTGAGTTCTCTTACAATGATAAAGTGTTTATCCATCATTTACCTCGAGCAACACCATCTTAGATTCGCTTTGTGTGATTTGTGAGGTCAGAGTTTTGTCAAAAAAAAAAGGTTGGAAGTTGGTGTTAACATACAAGACAATAACTTTACATCATCGGTTCACAAGTCAGATGGTAAATGAAATGTTTTACAAATATAAAATCATAACGCACATGCAAGTATTTCACTCGATCTATAAATTATACGTGGATGGCATAAATTCAAATATAAAAAGCACTAGAATCGTGAAATAGGATGCAAAAGGCCCAACTATTCCTTTAACTATTAACGTGGACTTTGTACTTGGGGCATCATGTCTTTCATTTCTATAGTACTTGAATTGTATTCTCCAAAATTATCGTTATTAGGAGCAAGAGAAAGAGGGCCAATGTCATGTTCTTTACTTTCAATCATTAAGCTACTTTTTTCGGTGTAGTCTTCTTGATGAATCCAAGGATGGCGTTTGCAAGATTTCCTAATTGTTTCAAGCTCCTTGGCCACATCTTTCATGCTAGGTCTGTTTCCACCTACTTGATTAAGGCATCTAAAAACCAAGTCACATGCTGCTTTTAGCTGCTCATCAGTCGCTTCCTCGCCACTTGATGATCAAGAATCTCCAACAACGATTTTCCTTATTTGCCTTCAGAAAATATGTTGCAAGATTTGCATCTTGTAAACCTCTCTTTGTATCTATAGGCTTTTTTCCTATCAAGCGTTCTGCAAGAACCACTCCGAAGCTATAAACATCACTTTTGTCTGTCAGATGACATGTACGGAAGTGTTCAGGATCCAAGTATCCAATGGTCCCTTGAACTAGCGTAGTGACTTGATCATGACCAAACGGGACTAACCTTGAAGCACCAAAACACATTTTTGCGACATAATTGTCATCCAACAATATGTTAGTGGATTTCACATCTCTAAGTATGATGGACATTCTAGCACCGGTGTGAAGATAAGCAAGTGCTCTGGCTGATTCATGTGCTATCCTTAAACGACTCTCCCACGACAATCTACCTCCCCCAGTTGTTTGATTATGAATGTGACGATGAAGAGTATCATTACAAACAAATTCATAAGCTAGCAGTGGGATATCAGTTTCCAAACAACATCCCAAAAGTTGCATAACGTTTGGGTGATTAATTTGTGCTAGAATTAACATTTCATTTATACACTGATCCCTTTGTTCTTGGTCCATTCTCTGGGACTTTTTGATTGCCACTATACGCGTATCTGTAGATCCCAAAACCGGATGGATCTAACTACTATTCTTGGATCAACTAAACCTAGTGCTAGCGGAAATCACACTGAATCACCTTTGGTCTTGGATCTTTGAGATGTTTATTTTTGTGTCGTGAGCGGTGAGTGAGAAAGAGATATAACAAGAGAGAAAGTGAGTTAGAGAATTGGAAAAACATTGTTTTCTCATGGCATGCTCCCTATTTATAGGGAAGCATGCATGAGAAGTAATATTATATTCAACTAGGCCCAATGGGCTTCTTTACAATGGACCTTGGCCCAATTACATACAAAATGACCAATAAGCCCAATTACATAAGCAAACCAATACAAAAGACTTAGACATACAAAATGGGACCTAACAATCTCCCTCTAATCTTTAGTATTGTAACCCGTTGATGTCTTACATCAAGAATTCGTCCTCGGTCAGTGGAAGCTCAACAAGTCTTCTGACGAACTTGTTGAAGGCTTCAACTATCCGGTCGGTTTTTTGACGACCACGATCCTCGACGGTCCCCAGCGGTGAGTTGTAGAGCTTCAACACGTCTTCAATGTGCAATCCCATTAGCTCGTGCTCGTCAAACACGCGAATCTCGTGCATGTTCCGGCAGTAGATGGCGGCCTCACCAGTTTTGTTATCGAACTCCCAGCCGAGAAGTCTTGGAGAATTTTAGGAATGTAGGGCTCACCATGATAGATGATGTGACAGTCCTTTGGTGCCCTATATCTCCACATGGTTCGTGGTTCTCCGGTTGCTGGGTCGATTTCCCTTGGGTTCTTGAACTTTCAACCCTTATTTACTTCAAACTCCTTGTAGTCCACCTTTGATTGATGATGCAGATGAGTGGTGACCCAGCCTTCCAATGTATCATCATACTCTCCTCGTCCCAGAGCTTTTCGGAGATAGTTGATGTCAAGCTCTGGCAGCGACTTCAGCTCGTGATGAGTGATATATATGAGATCTCCGCTGTATCTTCTGATTGCCCAGAAACTGTTCTCCTTGTTGTACTTTGCATACACGATCAGTGATTCATCGTGATAAGGATAGTTGAGGGAGCGGGTGCTTGCACGACTTGACACGATGTGAGTTCTTCTTTTCTTCTTTGGTGTGGCTTTTGCCAAGTCGGTGGCTGGATCAATGACTGGATCACTTGCAGGAGCCTCTGAAGCTTGAACTTGAACTGGAGGCGTGTCTGGATTCGGTGAGTAGTTGATGTAATCATGTTCTACCTCCTTTGTATGATAAGTTTGAGCCAGTTCGATGGTCTTCCCGGCTTCAATGAACGCATCAACTATACCTGCAACATTACCTGCAGGAAACAAGTCGTTATAAATGTTATCAATCTTTGAGTCGGCCTCCCTGACTTTGCTTGCCGAATCATGTGCAGCAGGATCTTGAAGAGTTTCTTGAGTATGTGGAGGTGCTTGAGTGTTAACTCCACCTCCACCTCCTGCCCCACTGGCTCCACCATCTCCACCGTCACCTCCGTCATCACCACCATCATCTTCATCAAAACTATCGTAGACGTTTTCATCCACGTCATCATCCTCATCTTCATCATCACTTTCATCGTCACTGTCGTCTTCATCATCACCGTCACCACCTTCATCATCTCCACCAGCTTGGGGTTGAGGTTGTTCAACAAGAGACATCCCCAAGCTGGTACCTACAAAGCTTCCAGTCTGGCCGATCTGTGGTGCAACCCGACCCACAGTCGCCTCTTCTTCTGATCCACCAACCTATTCAGCTCGCACGGCCATACTCGGACCTGCAGTAGGTTGGGATCAACCAATTTGTGCCACGGAAGCAGATTTCCTCCAAGTACCAAAGACTGTATCAAGACGGGCCTTGAGCGTGGCAAGATCATCATCACGTATACCGATAAGCTCTAAGGCCGCCTTGTGCTTCTCATTCATCTCTTCATTCAGCTTTGATTGGCATTCATTAAGTTGATTCTGCTCTGCTATCTTTGCTTGAAATGTTGTCATCTCGGTTCTGAGCTGTGTGTTCTGAGCAATGAGCGTACCGAGTGAGGCAGATGAAGCCAATTGTCCTTCAAGCATGGAGACCCGGGAGTTTGTGGCCTCCTTCTCAACATCCAACTTGGTCATTGCATCATCAATTTTCTTAAACAACCTTTCTTCCAAAACAGTGGCAGCAGGTAGGTTCTTCTCAAAAGTCTCAACCCGATCAGACACTTTCTTGTACTCAGCTCGTTGATTGGCATTGTTCAGACTTTCTTTATTAAGCAGTTCTTGTTGATTTTGAATACGACCTTGGAGAGTGTTGATCAAGAGTCGTTGACTTTCAATGAAAGCATCATTCAGTTCTTTCTGTTCTTCCAAGATCTGAACCCTTGACACCAACTTAGTGTTTGCAACTGCGTCCTCACGTTCCTTCTTCTTTGAGTCATGATGTACTCGAGCAATACCAATTCACGTTCAGCCCTCTTAGCGTTTGATTCCTCCAGGGCGATGATCCTATCGAGGATAGGATCAGCGTACACTGGAGGTGTCGAAGACTTTCCTTT
This sequence comes from Bidens hawaiensis, assembly GCF_021521415.1. Taxonomy (NCBI): domain Eukaryota; kingdom Viridiplantae; phylum Streptophyta; class Magnoliopsida; order Asterales; family Asteraceae; genus Bidens; species Bidens hawaiensis. Next base: position 433,300 of record NW_027492062.1, read on the forward strand.
GGATATGGGTTTGGGTGAGAGGATTGTAGTTGGTGGCGTATCGAAAAGGATGGGTGGTGAGGTGGTTTGGAAAGGTAGGGTAATGGATTGGGTAAGTGGTGGTGAGGTTGTGGAGGTGTGTGGGGTAGAGAATAAGGGTGTGTAGGGTATGGGTTCTATGGTTGATGATGTTGGTTTTGTTGGTGGTGAGGAGATAAAGGTTTGTGTTCATAGGCTTGTGGTTTGGATTGGTGAGCTAAAAATGGAAGATGTGAATATTGAGGTGGTTAGGGGTTCGGTAGTTGGTTGTTAGGTGGTGTAGTGATTTGGGATAGTTCTGGTTGGGTAGGTGGTGTGGACGTTAGGGTTCGGTTCGGGTTGGTTGTGGTTGTGACTAAGGTGGGGAGTCTGGTATTTGTGGTAAGAAAGTGGATATGGGTTGGTCTTTTGGTGAGGGTTCGGGTGATTCATCGGGTGAGTCGTGAAGCATGGTTTTGGCTCGTTTGGATTTGGACTTAACTCTAGACTTAGGTTTCTTGTAAACAGGGATCTTAATCTTTGCTACATCTAAGTCCCGAAGTGTTTGAGCTAGGGATTTGGGTGAAACTACAGGAGGGTCAGAAGCAGGTTTACCTGTAGTAGAAAGCTTGACAATGAGCTTGGAAGACTTCTGGGAGTCCGCCAGTCTCTTTATGCGCTTCAAGGGCTGCTGCTCTTCCTCCTCCTCTTCAACAGCCTTTTCTTTACCCGAAGAGCCACCAACAGAAGGCTTGTCGGTAACCTTCCTCTTCAAATAATGCTTGGCTTTGGTTCTGTCTTCTGGTGCTTCATCAGATGAATCTTGTTCAACTTCAACCTCAGCTTCAGAAGCTACAACTTCTCCACTTTCTACTTCAGGGTCATCCCCAGCAGGCTCTGTCTCCTCAAACAACCCAAATTTCGGTCCCCGTCTTGGTCCTTGATATTGATGACCCTTGCCCTTTGTGCTCAACAAAACTCCAAAGATTGACAGCTTGATTTCATTTACGTGATACGGCTCGGGCAATGATTTCTTATCCTTAGCCTTCTTGTGAGGTGGCCTGGGTGCATCGGGAATCATATCGTCAAGCAACATCTGCACGAACCTTGGATACATAAGCCATGTCGACTCGTTCCTTGCATTGGCCATCATGCACAAGAACAACCTTCGTGAATAACTGAACTTCTCCTTAGTCGACAGAGCAAACATAATCCGCACTCAGTCAACCCTCATGCTATCAAAACCACCCCTCAAGTCTGATAAACAGTGAGTCACTATGTGAAACAAGAATCTCCAGTACGGCGGTAGATGCTTCTTCTCCAGGCTCTTCCACTCTGTATCATATGCCATATTCGTCACAAACTCACTCAATTTTGCTCTGTCTCCCTTCTCATATGCATAATCAGGCTCGTCTTTGATCTTTAGTGCACGCCTGATGTCTCCTTCTGTAATAATCAACTCTTTCCTGGAAACCTTTGTCTTGATAGATAGAGCATCATTAGATGGTGATGCAAAAGCCCAGAACTCTATGATCCACTTAGAGTAAATGGCTGGGTTAGCAGTGATGGCATATGCAAGGGGTGACTGCTTGGGGTGATTGCTTTAGCCCCTTGATCATTGAAGTAAAGACCTTGTCCTTTTTATCTGTGGGTTCCTCGAGAGCACAATATAGATTATGGCCCTGAAATCATTCATCGAGATTATAAGAATTATCATTAAACAAAATAGGTTATGTACAAATGATTAAGTATTTACAAGTTATTTAACTTAATTAATTACATTTAGTTAATTAATGTTATACAAATTTTGTTTTAATAAGGTAAAAGTTGATTTTTGTCACACCCGGCCCTGAGCGGCGGAAACAGCCGGGCGCGCGCGAGTGGGGATTGATACTTAAGCACGGGCCATTGCAAAACATTCAAAGATTTTTATTGCGCATGAGAAGTTTAATACAAATACATTACATTGTTTAAGGATTACATAAAAAAACATCCAAGTACTAAAACTGAAGATTTTCTCGCCATATCCCCTTGCGCGGCGGGTAACCGTGCGCATCGAGGGGATAAAACCAAAATCTTCCAAAAAGCTTGTTTTAGATGTTCAGCGTGTGGTGCTCTAAGTGCGACTCCATGCGCTACCTAGTTATCTCCTGAAAGACACGTAAAAACATTTGAATCAGTATAAACTGAGTGAGTTCACAAGTTTTAGTAACTTGATAAATCGTATTGCATCATAATCTTGATACAAATCATTCTGAAACATAATTCTGGTAGCATCATTAAACACATGCTTGGTAAAACATAGTTATATCAACATATTCTGATAAAATCGTTCCGCGGGTTACGCGCGAACATTTCTGGGAACTGTGCTCGTCTGTGTAAGTGGCGCTGCCACTACGAGCTAAAATAACGTAATACTGTCCCGCGGGTTACGCGCAGACACTTCTGGAAAACTGTGCTCGTCTGTGTAAGTGGCGCTGCCACTACGAGCGAATATATGCTGTAATACCGTCCCGCGGGTTACGCGCGGACGTTGTGCCGGAAAACAAGGCGCTCGTCTGCGTAAGAGGAGCGACCTCTACGAACGGGCTCAAACCCATAGTACTGCCCCGTGCTAGGCACTCGTCTGTGTAAGAGGTGCGACCCCTACGAGTGGGCGGATCAAACCAGCAGTCCCTACCCTTAGAGTTCCAATGGTAAAGTGATCACTTACTCGAATCTGGTGCACTATCATCGAAAAACCATAGATAACTGTTCGCATTGCTCATCATGAAACATAACTTAAACACGTAATCGTTTGCTTAGCTTGTAAATATACCATGATAAAACATTATTTAAATACGTGTCCCTCGCCCCGAAAGCAGTTTAAAATGGTGAAAATAGTGAAAATAGGGGCTGTGAGACTCACCTGTGGTTCTTGTTAAGGGATTAATCGAGATTCGGGTTTTCTTGGTGTTGGCCTCGGAATCGAAGGTCTAGAATACGATTAAATAACAATTATATATATTAAGATCAAGATATAAGGGTTGGAAAGTAGATCTCAAGGTTATAATCTAGGCTTACCTAGTAACAGGATCGGAGCTGGAAACAATGGATGCTTGGGAAAAGATTAGTGCAAGTTTGTAGTTCCTTGAAGTGTGTTTTGGGTGATAATTTAGGCTACAAATTTATAGGCAAACTCAAGGGAACATAATCCCTTGCTTTAGGGAATTGTAATCTTTTGAAATGATGATAAAGTATGGAAATTATTATTATTTATTAAAAAGAGTAGAAAAGTAGATTAAAGATTCTGATTTGATATGGACAGGACATGCAGGGCTGTGGTTGGTGAGAGTGGGTGGCTGGCAGTTGACTTTTACAGTTTGCTTTTTCAGTGCTTTAGACAGTGTACAGTAAAAAGTAGAAGTTTTCTGAAACACGCTACCGCCCTCTTTTGGGCGGGGACAATTTCCTTAAATCTGATCATTTTGACTAAGTGTTCTGCGCGTATAACTTGGTGCGCATAGCTTCCTGCGTGTAGAACATTTCTTTGCTGCGGGTAGGTGCGTAACCTTCTCGCAGTTAGGGACATTTGAGTTTCATTTGTAGATTCTCCAGGTGGTTTTGGTATTTCAACATAGTGATCAGTCATGTTGAAGTCAATTCCATCCTGGAGCTTCAGACAAACTAGCTCTCAAAGTTCCCGCCATGCGGGTAGGTTAGTTCCCTTCCGCACGCGCACAAACGATGTAGGATGCACCCGCCTTAGCATCATGCGGGATGGTCAACCCATAGACAACATAACGTTTAAGTTACATGAAAACATAAGGCCAATACGTTCACGCATGGCGCATATAACATATGCTCACGCTGGTTCTTAACATGGTGCGCTCGCGCAGGGCGCACATAACACATGCACGCGCTGACTAACATGGCGCGCATAATATTTACAATCACCTAATTATTAGGTTGATTACTTAGTTTAAGGGGTTGGGAAATTTACCGGGTGTCACAATTTTAGTCTTTTTAAAAATCAATTAGTCCAATATATACAGTCTTTGCATGTCCAAAACAGTCCATAAAGTCCAACAATCCATAAAGTCCAAAACAGTCTAGTAGCTTCCTTAGTCCAGAAAGAAAATTTTTTTTCTAAGTGTTAGATTTTCGCATGGGTCTTATTTCGCTTCGCTTGGAGTCATGCGTAGCGAAACAGACAATCCATTCGTTTCGCATGAGGCCAAGCGAAGTGAAGTAGAAAATCCATTCCTTTCGCTTTGCATGAGGCCAAGCAAAACAGAAATATGTTTCGCTTCACATAAGGTCAAGCGAAGCGAAAGAGAAATATGTTTCGCTTCGCATCACCATGCGAAGCGAAAAACCTTCTCCATGCGAAAACATTAACTTAGCTTCTTTTTTATCCTTTTTTGTTTTCCACTATGTAGCCTAGACCCGAATTGAGGTTCTGGAAGGTTTGAGACCAAAACCCTTTGATTTACTTGATCAATCGGACCTTGAAAACTTCGAACAAACCCTAGATCTACAAACTTTGCAAACCAAACCTAAAACTAAAAATTAATGATGATAAACAAGATATAGAGGTCTAATAACAGTTCATAATCTTTATAACAACTACATATATGGAGATCTATCACTTAGATCTAGCTGACGGTTCGTTTGAACCGCCGTTTCGATCTTCGTGAGCCCAGATACAACAAGATGAACGATTGATGGTGTTATGATGTTATACCGAAGGTGTGGATCCATATTCATGATCAAAGATGATAAAGAGGGCCGGATCTTGAAGATAGAAGATGAAAAGTTAGGGTTTGAGAGAAAAAGGTAGAGAGAGAAAGTGTGAGAGTAAGATGAAAGGTTTATGATGAATAGTGAAAGATATTTTTGGTGACCCATATATATAGGGTCAGCCTGTCTCGCTATAAGGTCAAAACATCACGAGTATTCACAAAAAATACACTCTCAGTCCTCGGTCTTTAAAAATATTTGCACATTCAAACCCGAAAAACATTTACCCACCGAATCCAAGCACTTGTTTATTTTTCTGAATTTCCTTTTGTTGGTCCGTAACTGTTAACTTTTGCAAAAATGATCTCTTTGACAAAATAAAGTAAAACCAAAATAAAAGTAATATATAACTTAAATAAAATAAAGATAAAGTAAAATAAAATAAAGTTAAAAATAATAAAAATAAAATTAAAAATAAAAGTAAAATGAAAATTAAAATTAAAAATAAAACATAAAATATTAAGACACCAAGGTAAATAATATTTTAGAAAATAGAAATAAAACAAAATAAAATTTAAAAACATATTTCAAAATAAGGGTAATTGTGAAATTAATTTACATAATTATTTACATAGTCTTTTCTTTGATAAATTTACACAGAACGATCACAACATGGAATCATATTGGTTTGCAAAGCCCTAGATCGCGTTTCCATTTTGATATTATTTTGACACAATTTTATCATCGATTGTAGATATTGTCCACCTGTTTAACTTGACAAGTGTTTTGATGTTAACGTGATACATTTAAGGTTCAATTAGGCACGATACTTATGTGGTCCCCACTTAATCAGACATTATACTGATTCCATCATATCTCGGGCCTAGTTTGTGTTGACATATCACCTCCACTTGACTTAAACCTTTCTTAGTTGATCATAGTACTCTTATTAACATACTTGACACTTTGTACTTTGCACAGTTGACACTTTGTGCTTTGCACACTTGACTCGATCTAGAAAGATTAAATTGAAGCAGAAGTTCAGAGCCTTAACAATCAGGTCGGATAATACCATATTATCGCACAGAGATAGTCCAAAGCTTAAACAAAATAAATGAAGAAATAAAGCAGAAGTTAAAATTGACTATTTTTCTGACTCTTTTTCTTGAATTTTTCTTTTTCTTTTCTGACTCTTTTGTTTTTCTTTTTCTTTCTTTTCTTTGATGCTTTTCATGACTCAATGAAAATTATTTCATAAGACAACTGTGATCAAGTAAAGAGAGGCTTGGGTATGACATGTTTAATTACATTTCTTCCTTCATTGATATGACTATAACGGAATCATGCAACCGCTTCTTAAACGTATAGCCACTAGCATCGGCAAGAGTTTAAGTTTATATCACCAAACACTTACTTGTTTGTCAAGCTTGTCTACACATCTATGAATGACCTTGTAGACTTTTGATCTACTCTTTTCATGTGCTAGGATCAACACATACCAATGTACTATCACTTTCCATAAGGTCGGATCAAATTCTTAATTGAAAATTTTAATTATCCGACTCCCTCTAAACAGGAGCTCCCCCTAAACGGGATAATTCTTTTCTAATTTTCTTAGTATTTCTTAAATAGGAGTAAAGATGAAATTAATATTATATATAAGAATAAAAAAAAATTTGTTAAGTCAAGTGACTCGATTTTTGTTTTTATTAAAGTAAATTGAAAATCTTTTTGGTGAGTTAAAGTTAACTCATTTTCTCACTCTAAAATTGTGACATATTTTAAAAATATTTACAATTTTAAAATATAGGATAAAATTTACTGAAAAGAAATCATGCCCAAGGATTCAACGAGAAATAAAAATCGGGCACGACTAAAAGCTTTGGTAAAGAGATCATTAAAGTTAAAATCAGTATGGACCCTTTTTATATTGACAAGCTTACGATCAAAACAATCACGAGTAAAGTGTATTCGGATGTCGACATGCTTTGTCTTTGAGTTCTGGACCGGGTTTTTAACAATTGCAACGGCCGCCTCATGATCACATTTGATCGTTGTATCATAGAAATTCAAACCGTAATCAAGCAGCTGAAGCTGGATCCAAATAACTTGGGAACAGCAACTGGATGTAGCTATGTACTCGGCTTCTACTATGGAGGTGGACACTGTGACTTACTTTTTGCACTGCCATGAAATCAACTGATCTCCCAGGAATTGACATCCACCCGATGTTGACTTTCTGTCTAAATTCCATCCCCCATAATCACTGTCAGTAAAAGCATGAAGCTCCAGGGGTGACTCTTTTGGATACCAAAGTCCCAAATGAGGTCTTCCCTTCAAGTATCTAAATATGCATTTGACAGCTGTCATGTGGGATTCTCTTGGATCTGACTGATATCTGGCACACTGACAAACAGGGAACATAATATCCAGTCTGCTTGCAGTGAGATACATCAATGAGCCAATCATTGACCTATATAGGTGTTGATCGACTGGCTTTCCTGATGGATCAGGAGCGAGAACAGGTCACGTAGCAATTGGTGTCATAAACGAAGCTGAATCCTTGAACCCGAACTTCTGAACAATGTCGTGAACGTACTTCTCCTGATGAATTAAAGTCCCGTTCGTCTTTTGTTCAACTTGTAGGCCCAGGAAGAAAGTCATTTCTCCCAAAGAACTCATCTCAAATCGCTGTTGCATGACCTCTGAAAACTCCTTGCACAAATTCTCATTCGTGGACCCGAAGATAATATCATCAACATACACTTGGACTAAAATCAGATCACCCTTAACCTTCTTGACAAAGAGTGTTTTATCAACAATTCCTCATTTGTACCCATTCTTCACCAAATGGTTAGCCAATGTGGCATACCATGCACGGGGTGCTTGGTGAAGACAATAAAGTTCTTTGTCAAGACGATAAACATGGTCAGGATAATTTGGATCTTCAAAACCTGGAGGTTGGTTGACGTAAATTTCTTCCTTTACTTTCCCATACAAGAAAGCAGTCTTCACGTCCATTTGATATACTTTGAAGTTCATGTACGAGGCGTAGGCCAAAAAGATACGAATTGCTTCTAATCTGGCCACGGGTGCATATACTTCATCATAATCAAGTCCCTCGCGTTGCCAAAGGCCTTGTACAACAAGCCGGGCTTTGTTTCTGATGATAACCCCCTTGTTGTCCTTTTTATTACGGAACACCCACTTTCTTCCAATCGGTCTTTTATGTTCTGGTTTCTTCACTAGCCTCCAAACATTCAGCTTCTTGAACTACAACAGTTCTTCTTACATTGCTTCAACCCAAGAGTTTTCCTTCAAATCAACTTTGTAGTCCTTGGGCTCAACCTGTGAAATAAAACAAGCAAAAAGACATCTGTTAATGTTACCGGAAGTACTCCGTATTTGAATGCAAGTGGATGGATCTCCAATGATGTTCTCAGTAGGATGTCGTCGATGAATTGGTAACTGTGGAATTTGTTCGACATGCTCGACTGGTGAAGCTTCAAGCTAAATTGATAAGCTCTCTATGGGATGAAAAACAGTAGTCACATTGACATGAGCATGTGGTTAAGGTTCACTGGCACCTTCTTCTTGATCGACCAGATGTTCATGAGCAATGAGACCCTCCCATAGGTTGTCATGGAATGGCACAACGATGGCTGGGACTGAGGTTGAGTCGGTGTTGCCAGAAGCTTCATTTTGAACTGGTTCATCCTGCACATTAGCTTGAACAGTCTCCTCAGAAGATCCATGAATTTCTTCGTCAGAGGGAGGTGTAGGAACAGACTCAACTACACTTGGTTCTGCTGGAGGATTCTCTGCTTGATCAGTCTAGTGCTCCACCGCTTGATCAGTCTGGTCGTTTTCCACATTGTCAGCTGACACATATGAATCAGTATCTGAATCGTCGGTGTCTTCAACAATAGGCATCTTAGTAATATCTGCAGATGGCTGTACTTCATTGACCGCGACCTGTTGATTAACCACGGCAGGTGCATTACGTACGGGTGCAAGAGCAGCTACATGAACATCTTCCATACCTCTCAAAACAGCACGCATTAAGATTGATTGATCATCTTCAGATTGAGCTGGTGCAGTCACAACATTGGGAACCGGTGCTGTATACATTCCTCGAAATTTCTTGAACAACCCTTCAAAATCAAACATCCAATTCGGACCAGTGTGTGCGTCAGTAGGATTCAATTCTTGCCAATCAATGTTGAACGATTCCAAGATTACTCTGGTTTTCTTGTTGTAAACGCGATAAGCACTTTTGTCAGCTGAATAGCCTACAAAGTAGCACTCATCCCCTTTCAGCAAACTTGGAAGTTGTTGCAACATTTATTTAGAGCACAGTGCAGGGGCATCCAAACGTTCTGAAGAAGTTGACCATTGGCTTTGTTCCATAGAAGACTTCATACGGAGTCTTGTTCTGTCTCTGTTTAGCAACAAACAGTTTTGGGTAAAGCAGGCACCATTGATGGCTTCAACCAATGTACGATTTCGTCTTTCAGCCACCCCATTTTGTTCGGGAGTGTAAGGTGCACTGAACTGACAAAGGATCCCTTTGTTGTGATAGAACTCATTCACCACCTTGTTGCAGAATTATGTTCCGTTGTCGCTTCTGATACACTTGACTCTTTTATTAGTTTTATTCTCAACCAATACGATGAACCTGAGCAGAAACTGAGATGTCTCATCCTTGTGCCCTAGCAGAAAAGTCCAACTGAAACGCGAGAAATCATCAGTAATAACCAGACAATAGGCTTTTCGACCTATTGCCAATGGTTGAATTGGACCAAAGAGATCCATATGTAACGGTTGAAGAGTGAAGTTTATGGAATTGACAGTCTTGGGTCTGTGAGGAAGTTTGTGTTGTTTTCATTTAGAGCAAGATAAACATTTTTCAACACAATGAAAGGATTTTACAGGCAAACCCCTCACATGCTCACCTTTAACCAACTTGTTCAAGTTCTTAAAGTTGACGTGACCCAAACGTCGATGCCATAAAAATGAATCGTTCTCCGAGGCCTTGGACATCAAACAAGAAGTGGTACGCATTGAATAATTGATTCTCATGTCCAGAATATAAACATCATTATGCCTCGGAGTACGCATCAAGATCCACTCATCAGGGACTTTAAAACCTGGTTTGAGAATAAGACATTCATTTTCAGTAAAAAGAGTAGAGAAATGCTTCACATATTTGGGAGACACTGAGCAGATTGTGGTTGAGCTGTTCGACAAGATTGACTTCATCAAAGGTCAGAGTACCATTGGAGACGTTTACTTGTTTCTTGATTTCTCCTCCTACGTCACCAGCAAAAGAGACATGTCCGCCGTCAAATGGTTTCACATCAAACAGCAGAGACTCATCTCCTGTCATATGTCAGGTGCAGCCACTGTCTAAGTACCAGATACTGTTGACAGGCCTTCCAGGCTGACCCTACACACATGAACAGCTAGTTAGTGGAGGGGCCCCGAGACCTCGTTGTCTCGAGAAAATTAAACAGAAAATCACCAAGCTTAATTTTATGATTCTTGAAAATGTAATCTATTGGTGAATCAGAATCTGAAGAGCAATCCCTCGAGGAACATGAGTTATATTTTCCTCGGTTTTGAAAAGGTTTTCTGGATTGCCTTCGTTTTGGTTTTGGTTTTGGTTTAACCACAAAATCATCTTGATTTTTCTTGCTAAAAACCTTTGAAGGGTTCTTGGGCTTTTCAGCTTCTGAACCCTTAGCTAACCTTTTTCTTTATCTTTGTGTTAGCCAAAATGGTTTCTTAGGTTTCTTATCACTTTTGGGATTGAAATCCGACTCGCTGGCTGTGGAGTGAGTTTGGTTAGACATATTCTTAGCTTTGGGATTAACCTTAGGAAATTCCTGACCAAACGCACTGTTTAAGTCTCTTTGTTGCTTGTGCCAGTTCTTGCAATGTCTCGCAAGATGAGAAGGATTTCCACATACAAAGCAACATTTTCTTTGGTTGCATTTATAAACTTCTTGGTCACTAAGGTATGGGTGATAAGGTGATGTAGTCGGTTTAACATGTTGGTAACCTCTATCTGACTGATAATAGTGATCATATGAATTTTGATTAACAAAATAATTTGATTGCCTAGGTTTTTGTTGAGAGTAGTAATAGGCACTATCAAATTGATCATAATATTGAGAACTATTGTTGTAATTCGTATTTTGAGAAATTGAGGTTTTCTTGGGTGGCACGTATTTACAGGATGTGCTTGGTTTTTCATTTTCAAAATTTGATTCTGGTTTTCTCAAATTCTCAATATGATGATCAGGTGATGAGCAACTAGGACTATTCTGTTCATCAACCTTTTCTTCGATTGTTTCATCAAAAACTGTTTCACACTCAGAATCAGACGAGGAACATTCATTTTCATTACAAACATTTTCACAACTTTCATCACACGAACTTTCACAAAATACAACTTTTGATCCTGACATCAAACTTCCTAACATCGATTCACACACTTTATTACAAACTGGGTTGGTAATTGATTTGGTTAGATCCACACATGATTCAAAACGTGGTTCTAACCCTCCTTTTAGCTTACAACCCAAGTTAACCTTCCCACATTCACCAAATTTTACATCACCTGCTTCACAAGACACATTGATGTTAGATTTATCAGATGATGGGACTGGAGCAACAGTTTGTGAAACGGCAGGAACAAACTTCATTGGTTTTGGTATTCTACCAACCCCATATGACATTTCTTCCTCGGGAAAAGTAGTATAGCTAAAGTGTGGTAAACTGGTGTAGTTGTCATTAAAAGGTGGAGGTACAACTGTATAGCCGTACCCCAGCCCCGCTTTTAGCTTAGTACTTCTCTGGGCTCCAATAAGATAATCTAATTTCTCAGATGATGTTTCAAATCTTTTGACTATCTTTACTTCTTTCCTTTTATCAAAAATATCAAGTTTCAAACTTTCAATTTCATCTTTTAATTCAGAAACTATGTTTTTAAAATATATTACTTCTTGTTCTGTTTGAAAATTTTGAAGTCTAAGATTTGCTACATCATCAAGATAAGTTTGAATCTTTTTAACATAAATCTTGTTGGCTTTTACATACTCAGCATTCAACTCTCGAAGTTTTGAAATTTCTTTCAAGACTTCATCATGATTGTGCCTATAAAAATAAACCAAGTTAATGCACGCTTGAGAGCAAGGATTTTGATGTACCTCATCGAGTGGTGATGCCTTAGAAATTGTGTTTGAAGACGAAGATGCTTCATTGTTGGAAGTGAAAGCCATGCACGCTTGATTGAGTGGATTATTCAGCTCTTGAAATTGATCATCCCAATCCACAGTCTGGACCTCTGTTTGAGAGACAAGGGCTCTAGTGTTTGAGCTTGAGTTGCCCTTGTGTGGTTGACCTCCAATTCTTGGAGCTGAGCTGCTTGGCTTGTGCACTTCATGCTTCTTACCAACTGACTTGTTGTTATCTTCATCAGTCACTTCAGTCACACGAATGTCGTTTACTGGTTTTGGGGGATTTGTGCATTCCCTTGAGAAGTGACCCAACTCACCACAGTTGTAAAAATGAAGCTTCTCCTTATCAAAACCAATCCTCTTTCGGTCAAAATCCTTGAAACTGTCTTTCCCATACGTCTTCATGAAGTTTATAGCTTTGTGTACCGCCATAGCCATTTGATATTTGATATCCATCTTCTCGAGATCCTTTTGATTAATGTCTTTTAGATCTCCTGTTTCAAACTGTGGTGGCAACAGATTTCCTTGCATTAAATCTTCATGACATGACAGGAATGCATGAACCAGTGAAACATTTGAATCATTTAGCATTGGGAAAGCTTCACAGTAGCTTGAACTTTTGCTTTGCTGAGGCTTTGAAGAAGAGATCCCATGGGCTTTCAATGCTTGTTCAACAGCACTATCAACTGCCTTTTGAAATGAGCTAGAACCAGGTGAAGCAGACTGATTGCCAGTTGAGATAAATGCTGTTTCTTGTGAAGGCACAGCTGAAGAATACTTTGGAGTGGTTACTGGATACATGTTGTGTTGTGACTTGCTTAAGAAAGCAGTAGGCATTGTAGGAGCAGTACTCATCCCAGCTTGATTCAGAGAACTCATATGATTGTTCATCCTCATTTGCTCATCCATTTCAAAAGACTTGATAGTGGATATCAAATCAGTTGTTGGCATTGCATTCAAGTTAGTAGTTCTTTTGATTGTCACAGTATTGGTGCTCCAGCTATACGGCAAAGAATTCATCAACTTGTGGTTGATCTCAGAATTTGTGATGTTGACACTACCAGCTCTCATTCTTACCGGCAACTTTTCAAACCTCTTTATCAAATCAAGCACACCTTCACCTTGACAGTAGTTGAACATATTGAATTCTTCCTTTAACAGGGCCTTCTTGTTTTCCCTAATTTCAGCATTTCCCTCAACTTTTTCAACCAGTGCATCCCACAAACCCTTTGCACTCTTGTGCTCCCGTAAAGTCTCAGTAATTTCATTTGAAAGACAAACGGTTAAAGTGAGATACGCTTTCTTGTCTTGTTCAATTAAAGTCTTATCATTTAGATCATAACTTTCAACTAGTTTTGGTTGTTGTCCCGCTGCAGTGACTGTCATGGGAACATGAGGACCTACTTCAAAACATCTCATCAACTCAGAGTCAGTCAGAGAGATAAAGTTCATGAACCTCCATTTAAAATCAGCAAAGTTGTCATCTAAGGTCATAAACTTTGGAGGTTTTGTAGGTGTTCCCACTTGGTTCTCAAGCAACAAATACCCCTTCAACAACTCAGAATCAGTACTAGTCATGGTTACAACAGTCTCAAGCACTAACAGTCCTTAAACAGTTCAAATTTTAACAAAATAAGAATTTCGCACGAAACAGTAATGCGATGCGAAATTCTTTTGTGCAAAGCGAAATAAGAAGCGAAGCGAAACAGATTCTTGTGCGAAGCGAAACGATTTCATGCGAAGTGAAAAACTTCTGTGCGATGCGAAATTACAAGCCAAGCGAAAAACTTAAGCGAAGCGATATTACAAACGAAGCGAAAAAAACTTAAGCGAAGCGAAATCCTTGGTCAAGCGAAGCTTCAAATCTTCCAGAAACAATCTTTTTGGGGATTTGTTCACCTAACTTGTCAGATCTGGTCAAAAGTTGGTACACTAACTTTCATGATATGCGAAGCGAAATTTCTAAACTGTCCATTTTTAACAACTTTTCAACCCGAATGTTTAATTTGAACACCTTTAAACCCAATTCTTTTAGATCTAGAACTTGTGTACTTGTTATTTCTACCAATAACACTTTCTAAGTCATTTTATGAACTCGAAACTGATTGTTTTTGTATTTTTGTAGTTTTTCTTGCAAGAACACTTTCTTTCCTTTCTCAAGATCAAAACCCAAGGTTGTGATCCAAAAACCTCAACTAGTGAGCCGAAGCTCTGATACCAATTGTAGATCCCGAAACCGGATGGATCTAACAACTATTCTTGGATCAACTAAACCCGGTGCTAGCGGAAATCACACCGAATCACCTTTGATCTCGGATCTTTGAGATGTTTATTTTCGGGTCATGAGAGGTGAGTGAGAGAGAGAGAGAGAGATAACAAGAGAGAAAGTGAGTTAGAGAATTGGCAAAAAATTGTTTTCTCATGGCATGCTCCCTATTTATAGGGAAGCATGCATGAGAAGTAATATTATATTCAACTAGGCCCAATGGACTTCTTTACAATGGACCTTGGCCCAATTACATACAAAATGACCAATAAACCCAATTACATAAGCAAACCAATACAAAAGACTTAGACATACAAAACAGGACCTAACAGTATCTGGTAGAGTTCCCTAGTGTACACAGTACCATTACCTCCTTTCCCAAGAATATTATCTTCGGCGTAATTGTTGGTAGTCTTGACTAGCTCTTCAACTTGAAAAATCTTCATAACATTACGACCTGCAGTCTTCAGTTTATCTTCCAATAGTACACCACCATTTTACTCATATAGTTGTTCTCTTAGCTTAACTGTCTTTCTTTGCTTTACCATTATGTGCAACATAGTTAATGCAATTAATATTACTAGGAAACCAGGCCATAAACCTGCACATGATTAGAAGATAGATACCAAATTAAGACAACTCGACCAAGTCTATCAAATTAAGACAACTCGACCAACAAATTATGCTTTTATTTTCAATTAGGGTTATATATTATTAGTTTTTTCAAAATTATGGGGACATACTATTTTAATCTAACAATCAAGATAATTGGGTGTTAACAAATTTCAAAAAATAATAATAATAATAACAACAACAACAACGACTTATACTTGTTCTAATCCACATTGTCGTGTTTAGAACAAGTAATATAAATACTTTTTTATTCATGGTTTTGTTTTAATAAAATAATAAAATAAAATTGGAAACAGGAAATACATATACCTAATGATAAGTGAAGCACGTTAATTGATTTTCGGTTGAGTGGTATCCGTTGACAACCATCTTTAGTTGTGGCATCACCAAAATACCCTTCGTTGCATTTGCACGAGTAATTCCCTTGGGTATTTTTACAAACTCCATAACACGGAAATAGGTTGCATTCATTGATATCTAAAAAGTAAATAAAAGAATATATGTGTATTGTAACCTCATGCTAAAGCAATCATATATAGACATTCTAATGGATATATCATATATGTACAGTGGCGCTACTAACATCAACTTAATTATTAACACACATGAGTGTATGGCCGGTTTTATCTCTTTTGTTTTTCGCATAAAATAATATTATGGTTTAAATATCATAGTTAAATGGACATGATCGATCAAAGTGATATTCAATATTAACCTAGACTAATATTCTTGCTTTTAATTAATAGAAGGATAATATCATATAGGTATATATATACTAGATTTTATCCCCGTATTACGGGGGTTGTTTTACATTATTCGTTTTTAATATTTATATATGTATATTGGGATTTTAATTTTATTTATTGTAAGAAAGTTAATAATTAATATACTTGAGGTTTGATGATGAAATGGTTTCACAAATAAATGATATGTTATAATCCGGTTTAAAAGCTATCTGGGTTTGGTGATGCTCATTACCCGTTTATTTTCTTTATTATAAAATTGTTTCTTAATTATAAATAATTTTTTTTAAATAAAATAGGATATTAATTTTTAGTATATTCCTATTTTATAAGATTTTCATATCAAATATTTGATGAGATTATTTTTTAATATAGTGAGATGTTATAACCCGTTTAAGAGCTATCTGGGTTTGGTGAGACATTTACCCGTGAATTCGGGTCAAATGTGTGAGAAACCTTCATTTACAAATAAAGTAATCTGATAGCTTGAGAGAATGGTTGTTTTACATTTTTTGTTTTTTAATATTTATTTTTTGGATTTTAATTTTCTTTATTGTAAGAAAGTTAATAATATACTTAGGGTTTGATGATGAAAGGGTTTTATAAATAAATGATATGTTATAACCCTTTCAAAAGCTATCTGGATTTGGTGACTCATGACCCGCTTATGTTTTTTACTATAAAATTGTTTATTAATTATAAATAATATCTTTTTCTTTTTAAATTGGATATTAAATTTTAGGATATTCCTATTTTGTAGGATTTTCATATCAAATAATTGGTAAGATTAATTTTTAATTTAATGAGATGTTATAACTCGTTTAAGAGTTATCTGGTTTTGGTAAGACTCATACCCATGAATTTGGTTTAAATCAATGAGAGACCTCCATTTAAAAATCAAGAAATCTGGTGGCTTCCATAAAAGGGGGGAATGACTACATCGCGACACATGGGATACCTGCATCCCATGGGACACCGAGCAAGCCTAATTTGGCCGTGGGTATACTTTATTAATATTTCCAGTTCATTGTGACATGTATTATCGTATCTACAATGAACGAGAGTTTTAAAGTCGTAATTTGTTTCCAGTTTGTCAAAATTTTAAAACTAGAAGACATGGTAGTATAACGAAACGGTTTGTAATATAATCAATGCATAACCGGACCGGACAACGAACCGGAAGGCCAACTGGTTCACCGGTTCAATCGGTCAAACCGGTCCGACCGGCCGAACAACTTTTGTCAGAAAACGAAGAGTCGGGCTGAAAAATGATTTTCAAAAAAAAAAATATTTTTTTAATAGAAAACCGGTTCAACCGGGCCGGTTTTCCGGTCCGACCGGCCGAACCGGTTCAGACCGGCCAGTTCTCTAGGAGCCGAGCGAACTATATAGAACCAGACCGGTCGGTTGACCGAATCCCGGTCGGACCGGAAAACCGGCCCGGTCCGGTCCGGTCTCAACAACATTGAATATAATGATATAAAGATGTGTTAGATAAGGAGTCTTTGAGAGTTCAGAGTCTCATGAGCAAGGTGGTGTAAGTTTAGAACTAATTACGGGCATGGTAGACTTGGTGGGGAAAATGAAGTGTTGGTTGATAATTTTCTAGTCATCAAAAAAGGTTTTTGGTAGATAAATCATGTATATCTCATGGGGCCTAATTGCATGGGCTGTTAGTGTATTGTTTAATTTTCAAACTCATAAAGAGTAATACCCCTAGACACGGCTACAAGACCTTTGGAGACTCTGGGTTTAACTAGAGACAGCATCTATATTTTATTCATCTGCTTTTACTATTAATAATAAGAAAAAAAAAGGTACTTAATTCATAAAATCATAAGAGAAAGAAATCTTATACTTAGGGTGTTAAGAACGTATTGATAAAGAAGCACAAACTAAACAAAAAAAAAACACTCATTTATATTATGAATTGATATAACTCATCAAATCGTAAACACGCACGAAATTAATATTGAATAACTCTTAATATATTATAGAGGAAATGTAACTGAAAATTCCTATTACATATAACCCGTGTTTCTCTTGATAAACCCTAACTCGGTTTCATTTCATGTGTTCTATAATGTCTAACCGTAACTCGTTTACATAAATAAACCTAACTTGCTAGCCAAGAGATTACTAATTATAATATCAAAACAATTAGGAAATGTAACCAACTATGATTGACTTCTCAATATTAGTCCTCAAGTTCACCAACTTATGACTTAGAGTCTAAATTACCAACAAGGTGTATTATTTACACATGCTAGATATGACATAAATTTGAATATAAAGTACCGAAACATGAAACCGGACCACTAATGGAATGCTAAAAGTCCAATCATTTGTATAACTTTTAACGTGGACTATGTACGTGGAGCATTATATATTTCATTCCCATACTGCTTGAACTGTATTCTCCAAATGTATCACTAGTAGCAACAAGATGATGCATATCATGTTCTTCACTTTCAATCATGAAACTACTTGTTTCAGTGTAATTTTCATGACTAAACCAAGGATGATGTTTGCCAGACTTCCTCAATGTTTCAAGCTCCATGGTCACATCTTTCATGCTAGGCCTGCTCGCACCTACTTGGCTAAGGCATCTACAAACCAAGTCACACACTGCTTTTAACTGCTCATAAGTTGCTTCCTTTACCACTAGATGGTCAAGAATCTCAACCAATCGATTTTCCTTGTTTGCCTTTAGAAAATATGTAGCAAGATTTGTATCATCTAAACCTCTTTCTGGGTCAATAGGTTTTCGTCCTGTCAAGAGTTCTGCTAGAACCACTCCAAAGCTATAAACATCACTCTTGTCTGTTAGATGACCCGTATAGAGATATTCAGGATCCAAGTATCCTATGGTCCCTTGAACTAGCCTAGTGACTTGATCATGACCTAATGGGACTAACCTTGAAGCACCAAAATCTGCAATTTTTGCGACGTAATTGTCATCTAGCAATATGTTAGTGGATTTCACATCTCTATGTATGACGGACATTCTAGCATCGTTGTGAAGATAAGCAAGTGCACCAGCCGATTCATGTGCTATCCTTAAACGACTATCCCATGACAATCTCCCCTTCCCATTTCTATTACGAATGTGGCTATGAAGAGTATCATTAGAAACAAACTCATAAGCTAGCAACGGGACATCAGTTTACAAACAACATCCCAAAAGTTGAACCACGTTTGGGTGATTAATTTGTGCAAGAATTACCATCTCGTTTATAAACTGATCTCTTTGTCCTTGGTCCAATCTTTGGGACTTTTTGATTGCTACTATACGCGTATCTAGTAGAGTTCCCTTGTACACAGTGCCGTTACCTCCTTTTCCAAGTATATTATCTTCTGCATAATTGTTCGTCGCCTTTCCTAGCTCTTCAACTTGAAAAATCTTCATGACACTATGATCGGTGGTCTTAAGTTTACTTTCCAACAACACACCCCCATTTTGCTCAAATAGTTGTACTCTTAGCTTAATTAGCTTTCTTTGCTTTACCATTATGTGTAACAAAGATAATCCAGTCAGTAATGTGAGGAACCCAAGCCCTAATCCTGCATGTGATTCGAAGATAGATCCTAATTTAAGATAACCCAACCAACAGATTATGCTCGAGTACGTTTTTTATCTGGGTTAGATATTATTATTTTTTTCAAGAACAGGTAACATACTATTTTAATTTAACAATCAAGGTAATTGGTAGTTAAGAAGTTTCTAAACTAGTTGTCATGATTAGAACATGCAAACAGCACATGTGTGTATGTGTAAAAAACAAGTATTTTTCTAAAATGTTTAATATGTATAAGTTTCTTTTTTTTCCAAAATGTGTAGCATGTATAAGTTTTCTAAAAAAAATATAGTGCAGCGCAGAGGTAGTTAAAGAGGAATCATTGAATGTTTTATATAATTGTAAATTTTTAATTAGTTTTTAATATAAAAAGGAAATAAACTATTTAGATTGGATGTGGCACTTCTACTATTATTTGTGTTTATATCAATTATAATAATTATTATAATCATAATAATAATAATATTATTATGTCAACTTAATTGAAAATTCAGGCATACTTTTTACAATGTTCTTTTTCTCAAAACTTCTCAAAAATAAAATAAAATTAGAAAATATAAATACCTAGTGATAAGTGAAGCACGTTTAATGATTTTCGTCGACAACCATCTTTTACCATGGGATCACCATAATACCCTTCTTCACATTTACACGTGTAATTCCCGGCAGTATTCTCACAAACTCCATAACACATGTTCACAATATTACATTCATTGATATCTATAAAATAACAAAAAAAAAATATCATGTTTATTATAACTTGATGACTAAATCAATCATAACCTAGAAAATTATTTGATTTTTAAATGCATAGAATATGTGTAGTTCTACTAACATCAATTTATTAGCCCACATAAGTGCA
Organism: Bidens hawaiensis; assembly: GCF_021521415.1. Classification (NCBI taxonomy): domain Eukaryota; kingdom Viridiplantae; phylum Streptophyta; class Magnoliopsida; order Asterales; family Asteraceae; genus Bidens; species Bidens hawaiensis. Next base: position 453,345 of record NW_027492062.1, read on the forward strand.
TGGGTTTTATAATTTTTTATGCTAAAGTATAGTAACTTTTCATATCATTCTTATCGTGTATAATAACCAATTCTGCATTATCATTTGATATAGCAAAGTTTTATCATAGAATTAGTTATAAACATTTAATGCAATTAACTGTTATAATAAAAATAAAACAATCGTTATCACGTTATACATCATCAGCAAGTCAAAACTTGATACCAGGTTTATTTTTTTAACAGCATTTGCAACCAACCCATGTCTGTAGCGTCAAAATCAGTATTGACGGTTGAAATCTGTCTCATAATAGACACTCAGGTATAGGAGATAGTTCCAAACACTATTAAAAAATAATAAAAATAAAATAAAGTGAAAACCTTTTTTTTTGTTGTATAAAACAACTTCAATATTTGTCACTTTTAAAGTCAACGGAAAATTAAATAGTTTCGCATGTGCTTTTTGTAAACTATATATTTATAAACAACTGACTGTTAAATCAATTGAGAGAAATGTGTATTATGTATCCTTCTGTCACATTTTATTATCTTTAATTTTCTGTAAGTTCCTTAAGTACTGGTTGATTTCCGATTTATGGTAATATAATAGCTCTCGTGAATCATGTAATTCCGTCCATTAATATATTATAGTGAATTTTAATATAGTCTTTTTTTATGTAGCCAATGACATGTACGGTCTGTTGAAATTTATGTTAATTAATCAAATGTAAAACACATGTCGATTACTATATAAAAGCATGTTGATTACTTATAAAAGGATAGTTATTCTCTTTACTTTCCTTATAAATGGTTTAAGTAATATTTTTCATATAAAATTAAATATGTCATGGCTAAAATATAATCGGATAGCCTGGACATGATTAGCCATTGTTATATCTACTCACGTCAATTTATACATATTTTTTTTAAAATCATTTGACATAAATAATTGTTATTTCATTATTTAATATATGCAACTAACATATTATAATAAACATAAAATGTTCGTATGTCACATCAAGTTGAGGCCAAGTCACCTTTTATCTACACTTTCCACGCTGATTTCATTTCACATTTTCAAAGTCAATGAAAAACTACATTTATATAACTTAGATAGAATAAGGTAAATTAATTAATGTAGTTTATAAAATACTTGGTTTTGTAATTAAATAATTGTGGAGGTAGAGTCCTAAATAACCATGTACGGCATTTTACTTATTATGATTATATTTGTTATATTATTATTGTTTAATAACCAAGGCTCAATGGGCTGGAGGGTTGTGGAGGTAACACCTAACTGGGCCTGGCCCAATATGGTTAGGGTTTCATGATGGTAGCTATGGAGTTCCTATATAAGAGGTCTTCATCTTTCATTTGAGAGATCCCTTCTTGGACACTTGGTCTCCACAGATTTTTGTCAAGAGGAAACTCTTAGCAGTCACCTCCACTTCCCCCATATTTCCATGGTAGATCTCGAGCTACCGGAGAAGAAGACGAAGTCGTGGTTCGTTCATCTCGAACACCGAGGAACATCGATATAGATCAGGTCAGATCTGTTTCATGTTTCTTCATTGGCGCCATTCTTGGGACCGGCAACGAACCACACCTTGATTTTCATCTCGGTTCTCAGATCTATCCATGAAAATTCCAGATCTAGGGTTTTTTTCAATGTTTCTTTAATAATGTTAGCGGCGCATCTTGTTGTCCGTCTGGCTATTATTTCGATGTAAAACAAAATTTAATTTAAGTCGAATACTTGTGAAAAGTCTATGAAGTGAATCTAGACATTTATCCAAACAAATCAATAAAAGTAGATTGGAAGAATGGGGGGAGGTTGAGTTTTTTTGATACCCGTGAGTAACCGAACTAGAAGAGAAAGGATCATGTATTCTCTTTAAACACAAAATCAAGTGACTGGTTCATAATGTAAAAGTTGGTAACTAAGTGAGATATAGTTGTAGGTACATATATTATTATTACCTTGACAGCCAGGAGACAAGTATGGATTTCCTTCATAACCTTGTTTACATGCGCAGCGATAACCACCAGCTTCCCTTGTAGAGTCAACACACATGCTATTTGTTTGGCATGCAAAATCGCTGGTTCTGTTGGCCTGAGCACTACTCATAGTACCGATAGCCCAGTCAAGTACTATTGGTACATCATACTCAATCCTATCTTTGAAAGATATGTTGTTTAAATCAACTGCGCCTTTAAACTTTAATTCGTTAGGGTCACCAAGAAAGGCATACGTACAAGGAGCAAACAGCCTCTTATCGGTCATTTCACTTGAATTCCGCAAGGAAGAGATGCGAGTTGTATAGTAGTTAATATCTTGGGATATAGATGATTGACAGCAACCATTTCCTGTGCAGTCATCTCCACCAACCTCCTCCGGTTTTGAGCAAAACACCATACAACCCGTATACAAGTTCTTTTGCTGCTTTGTTGATGAGGTCAACCAAGCAGAACCGTCACAACCAAGGACGGTGAACTTGTTTACTGTCGATATGGTGTACGGTCAACTTGTAAAATTGAAGGAGAATCTAATAAAACTTGTGTTGCCATCTAGAAACTCGCATTTACTCTCTACTACATTGGTAATCCGCAGGGTGGAGTCAGATATCAATTTGATGGAGCTGTAATCTTCTTTAGTAAAAGAGGGCTTTTGGGGGTTTAAGGACTTGTTGCAGTAGATAACAAACCCCCTGTCTATAGAACAATCAGCTGAGTTAAGGCCAAAAGGGTATGGGACAATTAAGTCCCCACATCGGCTTTCGCAGCCTGGCTTTGCTAAGTAGGTTGAGTTGACAAGGTTGTAGGTTTCATTATTAGCTGATGTTGAAAAGGTGAATGCTAGAAATAAGGCCAGCATAAGAAGAACAAGGAGCGTCATGGCTGTGTGTATTTTGTGGTTTCTTAGTGTGGATATTTTGATGAGTAATTGGTCCAACTTAAATAAACATTACAACTGGTAGAAGAATATGCATACGCATTTTTCTTTCATATAATATATCAACTACTATTATTATTATTATTATGATGATGGAAACGGTCTTCATTTGATATATCTACTATTGTTATTATTAGGGAAAATTCCTAAAATAGTCCATTTTAGAGTGAGAAGTCTCAAAATAGTTCTTTTTTTCTCAAAATCTTCCAACTTGTCACGTAATCACGCAACCAGTTCCGATTTCCACCGCCGCCGATCTCCGGTACCATTTCTTCCACCGGCGCTTCATCCTTATCGCCGGAAACAGCTCTCCGGTGCGTGAACTCCACCGGAGTTACACATTCGAAGAAAACAAAAACCTGTGAAGTTTTGGAAGCATGACCAGCAGCATCTTGACCCCGGCCTAGATCCATCACCCTTATCGGATCTTTTCGACCCAATAAGCGATTTCCGGAGCCCCAAAAACCCTTTCCACCGTGTACTCGAAGCTTTAGGCGGCCTAAACGAAAGACCACCACCACCGTCATCATCTTCTCCAGCAAGCAGCTCATCCCGGAGAGTAGTCTTCTGTCCAACAACATTATTGCTATTATTATCCTTAAACGGCAACAACCGACCCTTAAAGAACAGCTCGTCAGCCGTCATAAGGATGAAGCGTACCGGTTACGAGATTCCGGTGGAGTTCACGCACCGGAGAGCTGTTTCCGGCGATAAGGATAAAGCGCCGGTGGAAGAAATGGTACCGGAGATCCGCGGTGATGGAAATCGGAACTGGTTGCGTGATTACGTGACAAGTTGGAAGGTGGTGGTTCAAGGTGGTGGTGGTGGTGGTGGTGGTGGTGGTTAAGAGGTATAATCGTAAAAAATATATTTTTCTAAGAATTTAAAAATATAGACGGGAAAGATAGGAAACATAAAAATACAATCTCTCAATATGGTTTTTTTGAGTAAAAAAGTTTTTGAAAAATTTGTACTTTTGCTCTAAGTTTACAAATAATTTGGACTTGCAAGGCATTATTTCTCCAAATCTCGTCTTTTACATGACTTTCTTTCAAAATCTCGTCTTTATTTATATCTATTCCCAATGCGTCTTGACAGTCCAAATTATAAAAGATTTTGAAAAAAAAAATGCCTATTTTAGGATTTCTCTCTCTAAAAGGGACTATTTTAAGAATTATCCATTATTATTATTATTATTATCCAGAAGCTTGACATGATTAAATCATCATTGCTAGTCTACACTCTACAGCCACACCTTCCTGTCCTTTCTATGCACTCAGCTTTTACAATTTTAATGCACCTACAAGTATACAAATGACTTGGATTTATCGTGTATTATCTATAACCAGCTTTGTGGAAATCTTAGGCGATAGTCGGACGATAGTAGGGACTAGCAATTAATCAAATTGGAATTTATATGTACTTTTTCAAACACACACATATCATATACCATAATTATCAAAAAATGAAAATGATACTACTTTATATTTTCAGAAAAGCCTATGGCCAAACTTTAAAACACGAAACTTGTAGTCGATTTAAAAAAGAGAGAGAAAGAGCAGTTTACTATTCATTGCACAAATTCCCTAACACAAAGTCGATGGTCACGGTCCATTGCGTGATGAAAATTTCATTGCGCAGAGGGTTTGCAACTCACTACCATTGTCATTGCTATGCAACTAGCAATAAATGCTGGTCCAATATTCGCTTGATCAAGTTGACAAAGAGCTTGATACTAATTGATAGGTTCAATGTGGCATGATTCTTTCACAGATATGTAAATAGTTTCATACATGTCCATATCAACTCTATTTTGTCCCAGTCAATATTAACTGTCTTTGTTTAATACTTGATACAAAGGCACACATCACACACTTGCTGGTCATAAAAAATAAATAAAATGGCAGATTGGGATGTTATTAGTATGCATTTGAAGTTTTTTTCCATGCATAGAAAAATAAAAGCTTTCATGGATTTTTTTTAGCTATAATACCACCAGAAAAAAAAAGAAAGAGTATTAACCACCAGGTCTATAGCATTTTGCACTAGGTTCCATGGTTATACTAAAATCAAGAAAACAAGTGTTTTGTACATTCTATTCCCCTTGTGTTCTTGCAAAAAGGATGACTTTTTAGTCAAAAATCAGCAATCTCAACGGTCTTACCATTTAGTCAAAGACATACCTGATGCCAGAAATCAAAAAAATATTAGCAACTAATAACCACCCCTAATGACCACATTCGACTGTACAATGATAGGCCTCACGCGTCATCTGCATCACTTCCACCGACCTGAACCTCTTGCCCAATCACATACATGCTCCCATCAGGCCCCAAAACCTTAAACCTGCGCAAAAACCCAAATAAAAGTCAACAATTTTTCTCAGGACAGTTGACCAAATGGATGTATGAAAACGTAAAATTTATTCAAATTCAAATGTGAACTTGCATACCTCTCGAGAATAAACTTCCCTTCCTTGTACTTCTGTATTTTCTCATGTGCAGACTCCTGAAATTAACACAAATGTCTGTTATTCAAAAAGGTGTAGAATAGACCACATTTGACTTTTACAGTCAAAGGCAAAGTACTACTTTGAAATTTGAAAGTAATATGAAATGGTACGATTACTGAACAAATTTTTAATAAACCATGTCTAACGAATATAAACTTCTTTAAAAACAAGACCATGACCAGAACAAGACCATGACCGATGAAAAAACAATTCGACAGGTGTCAACTTCTAATTTGTAAACTGCCAAGTTTGAGTTTCCAAAATGTTGGAAGAGAAATTACAAGTATAAATGAAAAGAAAATCTCACATATTTCCACCCGACAATTGATCCACATCCAACACAGAATATGTCAACAACAGTATGCATTCCAGTTATCATCATCCGTTCTTCTCTCTCCAACAGTCACATTCACACTAGAAACATATAAAATATTTCAGGATGTTTTAAATAAAAGCATCGTTGTTAAAGCAGAAACTTAAAACAAGAACACTTACACCTTATCAAACAGATAAGCTTTCCCATGTCGACAGTGGAAAGCCTGTCATTAATCAAAACAAAACAACAAAAATTTCAGCATTGGTTAAAATTAGATTGAGTTTCACAGATTATTGATAGACTGAATATAGTTATAAAAACTATTATTACAATAAGGAACCAACTTATTTGAACAAAGTAATTCAAAAGATTGCAGTCATTTTTCGGCTTTAAACCTTTTGAAGCCTAAAAAGGCACTCTTAACTCTTTTGATTTTTAGAAAGTCAATTATTATAAAAGATAGTTGAGCTTGAGCACTAAAGTCTAAATTGGACTTCTTTTGAAAGCGGGTTTGGATTCTGGTAGGGGATCCGATTAGTACATCTAAAGAAGAAGATCATATACTAAATAAAAGTTTTGGCTCAGGATAAATAGTATGTTCAACACAAACAGGCTCGTAAGCATTACTATAATAATGTGTAAAAAGAAACTGATTCCAAGCAGCAAACATGAATTGAGGACTCCAACTGAATCATATCCGTAGACAAAACTTAATCCCATAATCAATTTGCCATTTTAAGAAACAAATTGATCCTTGCTATGATTTGGATCAAAAAAAAGTTAAAAGAAAAAGGAAGATGATTAATAATGTAGCAAAAGCAGCTTATTAACGTCAACAGTCTTAATCTTACGATAACCTCGCAGGATCAAATTGACTTATGGTGACCTCATCATATTGTAGTGTTATAAAACATTGTATCAGTAACATCAAGTGCCAATTCAGTTCAGTTGAATTCAATTTGAATTGTAAATAATAATAATAAGCAAAGAATTAAGTGATGTAATTGTGTAATGAAAATAGATTAATGGCTAGACAGTAAGTTATAATCCTCAGTGTTGAATTCCAAAACCCTAGAAATGAGAAACACATTTTAATAATTAATAATCATCGCATTGGATCATCTGACATATAATAATAATAATAATAATAATAATAATAATAAGTAAAGCAATGGATTGATTAAGCATAAAGAATGGAATGGCGTAGATATAAGTAACCTTAGAGATGATGTGATCGGATAGGGCCAAATGAGTTTTGCAACTGTAGATGCTTCCGTCCAGACTCACCACGTCCCATTATTCCTATTCCTATTCCTATTCCTATTCCTATTCCTAATTGCATTCACAAATCAATCGATTCAATGAAATTGAAGAAATAAATAGAAAGAAAATGAATCGCCCTGCGATGATTACCTTTTAATCCGAGAACAAGTTGTTATACAAACAACAAGATTATGCGATTAAATAAATAATGCCGATTCATTTCTTCTCAAAAAACCTTTTATATCCTTTAGGTTCCGTAAACGAACCGGACATGAACAGGAAAATTTGTTTGTTTGGTAAGCGTAACGAAAGAACACGTACAGAGACCAAGTTCGTTCAATATGATTATACTTTTAGAAATTAATATGTAATCGTTTATGCTCGTTTGTTCATTACAGTTGTTTTTGTATGTTTGTTCATTAGTGTCTGTTAGTGCTCGTTTGTCCGTTAATATCTATGCATTTGTTTGTCCATTAAGGTCCGTTAGTGTTCATTTATCCGTTTGCAATATTAACGAACGGACACGTACAAACTTAATTCCTTAATGCACGACACAAACACGAATTTTCCAGTTCGGTTCTTTCTGTTTATAGCCCTATATATCACAATTATGGGGACTAGGGTTGTAAACAAACCCAACGTTCGGTTAACAGCTCATGAACCGTTCGACAGAAAGTTCATTTAATAAATGAACGAACACAAACAATAAATTATATTCATTTAGTTAAATGAAGGAACATGAATAGAGGTTGCGTTCGATCTTTAATGTGTTCATTTATGTTCTTTTACGTTTGTTTGTTAAAGGTTTGCTTTATATTTTTATGATATTTTATTTGTAGTAACCAACCTAACATTTGAACTTTATAATTTTTGGTGTTTACGTTCACTCGTTTCATTAGTGGTAATAATAACTCTTCATTTAACTAACAACATATCTAATTCGTGCTTCGTTGACTTTGTCATAATAAAACCATCGAATGGGGGATTGTTGTTTGTGATTAATATTATCTCAAGTGCTTAACTTTTATTTGATTATAGGGATGGCAATGGGTCGGGTTTGGGTCGGGTTTAGGTATTCCCAAACCCATACCCGGTTATAAAAGTCCATCCCAAACCCGTCGGATTTTAATCGGATAATTACCTGTCGGGTTTCGGGTTTTCCCATCGGGTTTTGGGTTTTCTATCGGGATTTGACAAAATACTCGTCGAGTATACCCGGCTCAAAACCCGTCGGGTTTCTACCGGGGTTTTGACAAAATATAACTAATCGATTACAAAGATGGTTACCATAAAGGTAAAATATCTCAAATAATTGACATAAACAAGTTTCGACAAATAATATATTTGGAATATAGTATATGTATAATATAATAAGCTGTATCGGGTACATCGGGTATATAATCGGGTAAATGGGTCTATGTTATCGGGTAATCGGGTCGGGTAATCGGGTATATTAGAAATCCCAAACCCGCGAAAAATTTCAAAACTATTGCCAAACCCTAACGGGTCGGGTATTACCCGTCCCATTTATGTCGGGTTCTGGGTTTTCCCATCGGGTTCGGGTTTCATTGCCATCCCTATTTGATTAACACGCTCGTTTGTGTTCGTGAACAACCTCAATATCTTAACGAACAAACATAAACAAGATTTTATGTTCGGTTAGCGTTCATGAATGGTTCATGAACAGTTTAATACTAAACGAACAAACATGAACAAGAGTTCATTCGGTTCAGTCTATTTACAGCCCTAATGACTAACGCGACCATTCAATATTGATACACGCAGAATTACATAAAGCATGTATACCTAGTGCATTGATTATTTTATATATGTAAGTATCTTGTATATCACATGAAAAAAGTATAATTATATTACACGGTTTTTAAAGTTCTTATAATACGGCCTTATTATGTAAAAAGACACCCCATATAACCTTTCAACATATTTTAACTGGCGTCTTGTATTTAATCTTTAAATTTTTTGGTAGCGTATGGTTTTGGTTGTATAAATAAATACTCATTAATATTTGTTGGATGCATGAATTTAATGGATCTTGTTTAATTAATATTAAAATATATCATAATCAACGACATTAAGTTTTATCACAAGTATGCATAACAAAAACGTATTAATGGAAAAAGATTTTGATATTATTTTCTTCAATAACCATTAAATAAAACACTGAAATCAATTACTCATTTCTGAAGTATTTAATATAGCTAACTAATTAACAAGATAAAGGCAAAAGCATTAATTGGATTTCTTTAAAAAAAAACTATATGTAATATTTATTGCATATATGTAATGTAATATGAATAATGAATGCTCATAACAGATAATGATCATAGTATAAACAATTACCATGTATTTGGTCAGTTTGGTCAATTAACTTTGTAAAGCATTTCATTGCATTACTTACTTAATTTATTTTATTTAAAAGTATGATGTATTTTAAGAAAACAAAAATAACAAAAAACCAATTACTAAGAAAGGCCCATAACTCATGCTAATGCATTATCTCATTCTCTACTCCAAGAAATCATCAACATCATCGTATTGAGTACATCCCATCAATAGCAGAGCTATGGTAAGGTCTGAGCAGGGTAAGATGTAGACAGCCTTACCTCTACCCCGTAGGAATAGAGAGGCTGCTTCCAGTGAAACCCCCGAATCGAAAGTAGTTTTGCATCAAGCCTTGGACATAAGGCACATAACACTCAACCATCGGCACACCGGTAAGTTGGTGCATGTACCTTGTCTTTCGGCTATCAACGCCACCACATGATGCCTGATTAACCTTCCGTCACTTTTAACGTTATTTTCGCGAGATTAGTAAAATTAACGTCAAAATTAGTGTAATTTCACTTTTGCCCACTCGAGGGTTCACACATATATACATTATATGCGCGCACCGCAAATAGGGCGTGTCTCTACTCCAAGAAAACAACATAATAAAGGAACAGCAATGGAAATACTCCCCAAAGGATTTATTTTAACCACTATATTTTATAAACTTTTTTAAAGAAACAACAATGCATGCTATAAACTATCAATCATGATCTCCGGCCCAGATCCATTCGTCGTATAACCTAAGCAATTGCCCACGATGGGCAGACTCGGTGGTGGTCTGAGCACAGCCAAGGCTCTGTTAACTCTATCCAATGGTGACACAAGTACATCATCCACAGGATTTACGCGCTTTTCCAAATAATAGGAACACATGTTGCCAATAGTCAAGAGAAGTCCACTATAAAATGCCCAATGATCGCTTAAAACTGAGATCACGTAGCTGTACAACGGCATACGCATTATAGAAATATCGTCATCACTAGCATCACTAATAAAGCTTCTCACAATTTGCCGATGGCTTAAAAGCCCATCAGCTAATGGATTTTGAGCAAGAAGCGGTTCATCATGTTCCCGGATAACGCGCCAGAAAAAAATATCATTATGCAGTAGCGCCTGCCAAATATCAGATCATCAGATTATTATTTTTATAAATAGTGTTTTAAGTCATAATTAATATATGTTATTATTTGAGATAACCTTTCCCAGCATGGCCTGAGCAGCAGGATTTTCCGCACGGGCACATAATAAAAGAAGGTCATTTTTATGACGATGCGCTCCATAATCATTAACAGACATGCTCTGAAAATTTACAATAGTTAACACCTCTGTGTCTCGACAGAGGCTGCGAAACTTGTGGCATCTGCAAGAAAAACATTTAAAATATCTTATTATCTCAGAAGATACAGAAAATGACTGTAACAGAGTCAAAAGAATAGAAAGAAACATGCTGCTTACGTGGCAGCAAAGCGGACTAGATCAATCGCCCTGTTGGCTGAAGTCGCCAACAGAGTAATTATGAAGCTCCAAATGCCATCTGGTAGATCATAGGATGCCGCCATTTTCTGCTTCCTGGATTGACAAACACATTGAAAACTTGTCAAACATAATCAAATAGCTTTAACTTTAAAAAGATGATGTTCAAAAGACATAACTTAATTAACACAAACACACATATACATATGCGCGCCGTTCTGAAAAAAAAAAAAAAGAAATTTAAAAGCATGTATGTAATGAAACATTATTTCTGTATAATTTTGTTAAAAACCAAAAAAATGGTTTGGGAATTCTCTTTATCGCATTCAAAATTTACAAAGAATCAAGACAACGCAACACAACACAATAGACTATATATAGAAAAAGGAGAGAAAATCACACGACAACTAAAATTTAAGCATAGGTATAGATAAACTGATATACCAAATTAAGCTTCCTAATTAATCTAATCATGATTTTATAAGGAAAAAATCACACTTGAGCAAGATCAACTCAGAACACGACTAAATTTGAAAAATCAGGAGCCACTATCGACACAATTTGAAAAGGATTTTAGATCTCAACTCATAAACCACCAAATGAAAGTTTTTCAGTATTTTCAAAACAAAGAGCAAGCTAAAGTAAAGCATTGTTACTTGATGGTGTGCTCTTCCTTTTGACCAAAACCAGACATCTGAAAACAAACTAGCATAAAACTTATGATGTAAACTGCTTCAGAGCTTCCAATATATTGTAAAAATTAAGGGGTGCTTTGGTGTCACACCCCGACCAAAGGCGGCGGAACATGCCGAGGTGTAACAATTGTCCATAAGCACATGACACTAATTAAAGTGACAGTATTTAATAAACTCATTTCATTTCACAACATCGAAAATGTCACATAACAATTATCCATAAAATAACCATAAACAAGATATTACAAAATATGGCAAATTGTGTTCATTTTTACTAATATCCTAAGGTCTTTGATGTTGTTTTCTTCACAATCATAAATCAACCAAGATGCAAACCTGCAACATTTCATAAAATAAAGTTTGTCAACACAAAGGTTGGTGAGCAATTCATAAGTTTAATCATATTAGTATATAATAAAGATAGCCACAAAACTTGCATACGAAACGATAAATAAAAGTGGTAATTTGGATAAATAGATATCGCTAAACACATTAGCGACACCTAGCTATAAGGGGATGCCAAATAGTCTAGGATATTATAGTTATCGTTAATTGCATTACGTTAACGACACCTTGCTATAAAGGAATGCCAAATAGTCTAGGATTTTATAGTTCCACCAACCAAAAGCGATAACCACATATGCATATAAGCATAGAACACCAAATCGAGCAATTATTTAGGTAAAGTATACAACTACGTTTGTGGTTTAAGATTCAAATATAAAGCATTTTGTTGAATAAGTATGAAATATCACCCCCAAAATAAAAGATGAAAAATGGGGTATGAAGTACTCACCTTCAAGTAGTAAACTTGAAAGATGATAATTTGGAGATTTGTCGGAACGACGAGTTTAACGCACAATGCCTAAAAAGAAAAGAAGTCTTGAATTTAGAAAGGTTGTCTTGAAGGTTTTTAAACAAAATAAATGTTGAGAAATGTAAATAATTAAAGTTCAAGGTTTAAAATGTGACTATTTAAGAATTTATAATAATAACCCTTTAAAAATGTAAGTTTGCTCGAAACCGGGTTAAAGTATCTAACCTTAATATTTACTCAACCTATGTTAAGTAATAAGGTGGGTAAAATGCAAGAATGCAAATCCCTTTGGAATAAAGATACTAAGACGGGTTTTTTTTTTATCGAGTGTTCGGGTTGTCGGTTCGGGTCTTGATAATTGGTCAAACCCAAAGTCAACTTTCCAAAATATTGAATGTTATGAGATAACTCAATAAAATTTAATAAGACTTAACCAAGTATGTAGTTCCATTTATTTAGAACTAACAACGCACGTTAAGCGAGTGTTCGGTTTTGTCGGTCCAAACTTTGTTATGAGATCAAGTTGGATCCAACATTTTCAAGTACTTAAGAAAATATTTAAAAATCATTTTGTAACTATTTTTAAAGAAATATACAAGTCTTGATGGCTAAAAAAAACACAATTATGTGTCTTAAGCGAGCAAGAATCGGTTTGGTTCGGTTTCCATCTTACAACAAGTTCATAGATGGTTTCCACATGTCCAAACACTAAATAACTTGTATAATAATGTACAAATAAAAAAATACCAAAAGTTAACAATAAAGTCTTTAAACAAAAGTTCGGTTTTCGGTTCGGATCGTGTTTCGGGTTAAGACCGAGGTAAGATTCTACAAACCCATAACCATAGAATTTGTAAAAATAATTTTAGAAACTTAGATCTAACACTAAGTATGTTTAAACAAACAAAACTAGTAACAAAGTTCGGTTTACGGTTTAGAGCTATTTACGGTTAAACCGAAGCATAGACTTTTAAAAACCCATAACCATGGAACTTGTAAACATGACCAACAAACTAAAATAAGCAAGATTAATATGTATGAACAAGTTATATAGATGTATATATATCAAGGACACGAAGTCCTCCATGAAGCCTTGCCTTATGGGGTCCGAAACCTCACCGACCGGAATCGGAGAAGTAACTACCAAAGGTAAACAAGGGGTGTATATTATATATATGTTGCACAACCATAAACAAGTATTAATAAGGCTACATAAACTAATTAAGATGAAAGACCAAAATCCTTCAAGAACACTTAAGAAGATAACCTTGAATCTTTGATGTTTGAGAGAGTTTTGTTTTTTTTTTTGGAGTTGTAGCAAGGGAAAATGAAGAGGAAAGGTGGTGTATATATAGGGTAATGTTGGTGGTCAAATATGGGTGTGAGACACAAGAGTTTTCATGCAAAATAGATCAAGACAAAAACACAAAACAACAAAAAATAAATAAATAAATAAATAAATAAAAATAAAAATAGGATGTTTTCAAGACTCAACAAGTGTGAAACAATATTGTAACATAAATCCATCATTTTGATTATAACATAAGCTTCGGTTTACAAATCGGGTCGGTTTACATAATAAACAAATACAAAAACGAATACAAACAAGACCCGAAATTGACGAATGTCACATTTGGTATGCAACTTAACTGTGCTCATAAGTAGAGCTTTTACTGAACATGAAATAATAAATAAGTATGTTGACGTGTATTTACACGTGTCAATGATGATGACACGATCTGACAAAATTCAACCAATGGCAAAAAGACATGAAACCATATGCATATATTTTTTAATTATTTTATTCATTTTAGAAGAAAATGACCGCATTTATGGGATATGTTATTTGCATTCAGAATTTATGAAGAAAAGGTTAATCAGCGAATATTTACGAAAACTAAAAAGATACGAAAAGTAACGAGCATTAATTTTATTGTCTAAACATAATTATTTAATAATCATTCGTATATCTGGTTTCAAATTTATAATTACAAACAAAAAAACATACCTAGTAATATCCCACTCAGAAAGTAAGGTCCGGGAAGGGTGAGATGGGCCAAACCTTACCTCCAGAAAGGTTACTTCCAACGAGACCCTAGACTTCAAAACTGTCGTTTATTACAGTATAAAATTACTAGTGACATAAAGCATATAACAATCATTGAAGAGAGACACAGACCCCCTAGCAAATAACTAACATCGGCCAATTAGCTTAATGCCTTAACTCAGTCTCTCTACATCTCCTAGCTGACCTAAGACTATCGCAAGGTAAAGTATATTTGACCCAAGTCACCCGACCAAGAGTGCAACACTATTGCCTTCTTTGTTTGAAAACTCCCACAAGTGCAAGAAGCAATGCCACCTTAATACACTTTCTATAAATGCCTTGCCACACCCCTCTAAAGAAATCCCACCATTGCCTTCCGCGCCTCATCGCCATTTTGTAAACTGAAGCATTTGTATTGCTCTTGTCGCCATTAATCATTAGATGCTCCACCAACTTCATGCCAAATCAAGCCTTTTCAAGATGAGGGAGGTATGTATGAAGAAGCCAAATTTGGTTTGTCGAAGAGGTTTCGAAAGTATGCAGAATATGTCGTTCTCTACATGGTCTTAGTAGTTTCCTGGCACATGTTTGTTCAGCTTTCACGACTTGATGCGGTTATTTTGTGATAGTCGATCAACTATACATAAAAAGCTGAGAATCAAAATTTTAAATCATATAGAGGTCGGTCGCCATCGATATGCACCCAAACATATCCTCAGTCTATTCAGCCGATTCGCATTAACATACCCTTTCAGCTTGCAACTACACTAAAGTTCTCCTGTATCGATTTCGCAGTCACCATCCTCCACCGTGTATGAATTCAGCGCTGCAGCCTGTTTCAAATTCCGAGTTGTTTTCCAGCAAGTGTAATTACACAGCCACCACAAGCATGTTGAATGCAATATTTGGGCCTAAACCTTGTAATTGCCGTTTGCTTCCAAAACTCAAAAACTTAAATAGATTGCAACATGCTAGGTATCTCTATAAAACAGACATTCAAGACTTAGTTGAAACTACAATTTACATGCTTATGCTATGCTACCTAGAGCTTTAGAGTTGACACATGTGTAAACTCGAAACTACTAGCAATGGTTTCTTGGTTGAAAGTTGAACACATTTCTAGTCTTAAATTGGTAAATTTCAGTACTCAAAAGATGCTGCTAAACTCTGAATCAACACATAGTTTCTCCTTTCTTTAGTTGGTATCTACTCATATGGTGAAAAAAGTGGAAGCATTTACAGAAAAAAAAAAGAATTAGTATTATTATTAGGGGAAAGTTAATGCACAAATTAAATTAGCGTGTTAAATGTGAGAATCAAGTAGTGTAGTTATATATACAAGTAGTTTAATTATACAGCAGTGTAATTACTCTATGTTACAATTACACTATGTTGTACTTGATTCTCAGTTAGCTCGCTAATTTAATTTGTATTTATTATTATTATTATTATTATTATTATATGGGATATGTAAGCAATTTACAAGATTCATAATACAGAAAGAATACAATTATTGTTAGACTAAAAGATAAGTGTAAATGATTCATAAAATAAACTGGATGTTAAAATCAAGTCAAAGATTGTTGAAATGAAGATGTTACCCTTATTATGCATCATCCGAAGGAATTGACGGACTCCATTAATTGATTTGATTTGGGAGCAACGCAAAGGTGGGATTATTATTCCCCTTTTACTTTTACAACTTTTGGGTTGGGGTTAGGGTTCTGGTTCGGGTACAATCAAATAAACTCGGTTTGGCTTCATCCAGCTAGTTTAAATTAAAATAATTTTTTTATTAATATTATGATGATGTTTTAGGCAAACTCAATCATGGACCATATTATGTCATATAACAAGGGAGCTTACCTTGGCTTGAGATCAGCAGGCCACAGGCATTTTAAACAACTTTACAACCGGTGAATGAGTCATATTTGATTTTTGAACAAGCATTTTCACATTTAGATTCGTAATCCAACAAACAGGTGTATTGATTTACTAGCGGGGCAGGACTTTAACACCTAAAAATACTTAAAAACAATTTATAAGTTATTAAATGAAAGATTAATATTAATATATAGAAAACAAACCCAAATTTGAACCAAAAAAGAACGTGATGTTTTTATTTTGAATGTTATAATATAAACGACTTTACTTTATGTTTATACAGTTATTAGCAGTAGCTTGCTGGTTAGACCGGTTCTCACTTCTATCGTGTTTGAGCGAAAACTGTAGCATATGTATAACTCCTTACAAGGGTCCATGAACTTTACTTCATGTCAAGTCAGAATGGCATGTGTGCATCTAAAACAGTAAAATGAATGTACGCCAAGTATTTCCGATAAATGTGTGTGAAATGACCAAACTACACCTTAGTATTATATAATGAAAAGAACTAAAAACATATTAAAATAAAATAATATATAGGGGTAGATGGTGGATCTGAACAATACTCTTTTAAGTCTTCCAAGTCCAACCAAACAACATAAATTCACAAGATAAAAAGTAAGCTTATGCATGACAAACAAATACTCCAGAAAGGATTTCAACACTTTATTTATAACATTTTTATCAAACATCCTTAATGCCTCAAAACTCTCACTCATGAACACCGAACTGTGCGTCGAATAACACAAGCACTAGCGAACGATGGGCCCGCCCGGATGGTGGTGTGAGTGAATTCAATGCCATATCAATCCCAAACAATGGTTGCCTAGGCACATCATGTACAACATTTACTCGATTTTCAAGATAATAGGAACACATATCAGCAATAGCAAGGAGAAGTCCACTTTTAAATGCCTCGCGATAGCCCAAAAATGAGATCACATAGCTGGACAACGGGATACGCATTATAGAAAGATCTTCATCACTAGCATCAGAAAAAAACCTTCTCACAAGTCTCTGATGGTGTAGAAGCCCATTCGCTAACGCATTTTGAGCAAGATGCGGCATATCGTATTCCAAGATCATCACCCAGAAAAAAAGCATCATTGTGCAGTAGAGCCTGCCAAATATCATATCATTATTTACAAAACAGAAAACGTGTTGGCAGATCAAAAAATTCATGAAACACTTATTTAAGATAACCTTTCCCAGCATGGACTGAGCAGCTTGATTTCCAGCGCGAGCACATAGGCAAACAAGGTCCTTCAAATGACGGTGTGCCCAATAATCATCCACCGAGATACTCTCAAAATTTACTACCTTCAGCAATGCTGTGTTTCGAGTTAGACGGCGAAAGTTTTTAGATCTACAAAAAAAAACATTTTAAATATCTTATTATCTGAGAAAAATACAGAAAACGGCTGTAACAGAATTAAAAGAATAAAAAAACATGTTGCTTACGTGGCTGCAAAGCGGGCAAGATCAGTTGCCCCATTGGCTGACGTCGCCAAAAGCGTAATGATAAAGCTCCATATTTCATCACTAAGATGAGAAAACGCTGCCATCCTCTGCTTTCTGGATTGGCAAACATGATCAAATAAATTTAACTTCAAAAGGATGATGTTCAAAAGACTATAATTACACACACACAGGGTCAAAAAGAACTTTTTTTACACATATACATATGCAGTGGATTATAATTTCTGTATAATTTGTATTCAACCAAAACATTGGTTTGGTGATTCTCTTTATCACATTCCATATTAAGCAGATGCATAGATACATAAACTGGTATTCCAAATTAAGCTTCCTAATAAATCATTAAATCTATTCATGATTTTTTTAACTCTAATAAATTGATAATTTCATTCATTAAAGCGTGGTGTTTATATCGAAATGGAAGGCAAACGCGCAATAAGCTGTATCGCTAGCCCTTTTTGAATAGCAACATTAAGTCGATTTAAAAATCATTCAAATTCACATATATTATGATTACTTATGAAAAAAAATCATATAAAAGCAAGATCGATTTGAAACATGACTAGATTTGAAAATTTGATAATCGATTTTTTTTTTACTGCCTAATAAATCTATTCGATTTTTTAAGCAGATGCATAGATACATAAACTGATATTCCAAATTAAGATTCCTAATAAATCTATTCATGATTTTTTTTAACTTTCATAAATTGATAATTTCATTCAGTAAAGCGTGTGTTTACATCAAAATGGAAGGCAAACGCGGAACAAGTTGTATCGCTAGCCCTTTTTGAATAGCAACATTAAGTCGATTTAAAAATCATTCAAATTCACATATATTATGATTACTTATGAAAAAAATTCATATAAAAGCAAGATCGATTTGAAACATGACTAGATTTGAAAATTTGATAATCAAACAATTTGGAAAGTGTTTTATATCTCAATTCACAAAGCACCAAAGAAGCAATTTCATTCGTGTGCTTTTAGTATTTTTTTAGACAAAGAGCAAGAAAAAGTAAATAATTGTTACTCGATGCGGTGCTCTTCCTCTTGATCAAAATCAGAAATCTGAAAGCAAATTCGCATAAAACTTGTGATGTAAATTGCTTTATAGATCCCTTTATATTGCGAAACATAAGATGTTTTTCTTACGAAACTTATTGTGTTCACAACTAGAGCATTTACTAACATAGCAAATAATTAAGAAGCTCATTTTTTTAATAGCAAAGGCCCGGACACCCGAAATCACCCTAGCAAATGAATCACCCTCCAGCCCGAGGAACAGAACTTCGTGACCCGGCCCACCCACCTAGGAGGAAACCCACAACTAGTAAGAGCATTCTCATCCAACCCCATATTTTATGTGAGGGATGTTTTTATAATTTAGAGAGTGATTTAAGGTGTTGTGAGTGAAGAGTTTTTATATTTTAGAAAGCGCAATGATTTTCAGTATATTTGAAAAGCTACTGTTCACCCCCTATAATTTTTTAATATTTTTTGAAAGTGGTTGTGAGTGAGGGAAAGAGAAAAGATACTGATAAAAGTATAAAAAAGTATTATTTAATTGAAATGGAGAGAGAAAATGTAGTGAGTTTTAGTGTAGTTTTTAGTTTAGAGATAGGAAGTGGGATGAGAATGCTCTAAAACCCCCTAGCTCAACCGGAAACAAAATGCTCCGGACAAGAGTCGAACCCACGACCTCCCATAAGGAAAGTCATGGGGCTACCACTTGACCAATTGGTCTTCGGTAATAAATAAGCTCATTGAATTTGGGTTTGGGATTTATGAAGAAAAATTTAAATAGTGAGGTAGTGACGTATGTATCTATACAATTAGGGGTGTGAACTTCTAACACGACATGATTCTAACACAAAGTTTTTAGGCTTGACTTTAGTCTAAACAGGTTTAGGTCAGTCTCAGGTGAAATCCAAAAGCAACTTTAGCTAAATGGGATGTGTTCTCTGAGCATGGTGAGTTTGCGAGTTGGCCCGTTTAACCCATTAAAATTTATATTTTTTCTAAAATGTGTTTTATGCCATAACTTGAACTCGTTGAGTATTTTATGCCAAAATTCAAAAGATAAAGAGAGTAACAAGCATAAGTTTTATTGTTTAAATGTAATTACGTTATTTATATGCAATTGTATATTTGGTTTTAAATATGTTATTATGAAGTCCCCACTATTAATACGCAAAAAAAAAATAATCATAAAACAAAAAACCAGGTTAAACAAGTCATGTTGTGTTCAGATTCATCTACGTGACACGATTTTTGGATTCATGTTAAGTTTGGCCCATCGACCCTGTATTACGGTTAGCCGCCACTAAGGTTAGGCCGATTAGATTAGTCCTTGGTTAAAAAAATTGAGACGCTCCAAGGCGTTTAGGTCTCAAAAGCCAAGGTGCAAGACATGAGCTTCATGTATGTCAGTACATGAGGCGTTGGGTGTAAAATATTTACTAAGAAATTATTTATAAATAATAATCAAACTTGTTAATATTTTTCTAGCAATTTACTTTTCCCCTTTTTACTTTCTTTTTAACTAATTTGTTTTCTTGATCTTTTGCCTTTTCCTTCTAGTTGTTTGACTCTTTTAGTTGGTTCACATTGTCTGATATTAAATATAGAGTTATCAACTGTGAGTAATATTCTTTTTTTTTTACTTCAGGATTAAAAATTGTGGTAAATATAATCTAAAAGTTGTTTATATATGCTACATAATATATAACGCTCACGTACGTGAAATTTTCGCCTCGTTCATAGTACCTCGCCCCTTAACTATTAGGACCTAATCGCTTCAGAGCGCCTCGCATATTGCTGGTTGCCGTTGGGTGTTCATTGTCAAACTAAACTTCCATTCCGAGGTGCTTAGTCCTGACAGCGGAGGCACTAGGCGCAAGGCAACAACAACAAGAATGCGAGGCGCCATGTATTTAATATATTGCTTACAAATTATCTCATAAACAAAAAAATTATAATATATATAAAAAAATATATGATTTTTAACTTGTTAATCTTATGCACCCAAAAATAAGATTATAAAAGGATGTGCACATAACTTATTAATATAAAAACCACTTTTAAGCACCATTAATCTACAAAAAAAAAACAAAAGAAATAAAAAAAATTATAATAATTTCTAGATTTTAATAACTACTGTATTTTTTGTATAATGCTTTTGATGCTGGTCTTTTATAGAGCCGAGAGTCTCACTGGAAGCATACCCAGTATGTAAATCCCTTGGGATAGAGGTATGGTCTGCCTACATCTCACCCTCCCCATGATTTTTACTGGGTACGGTTGTTTTATATAAAACAAAAGTGATCTATAAAAATACATTTATACATTACTTTTATGTTTTAATTATCACAATGCAAAATAAACATTGACTAAAACATAAATACTAAAATTAAATTAGAATCCTTTTCTCAATTTGATATTTAGGAAATGACATAATTTTGTTTTTTAAATAAGATTGTTCGCTTAAAGGGGAAAAAACAATTATGAACGATTAACGTAATTGAAATGTTTCAGTTAGAAACAATGACCTAATTCCCGTCTTTCAATTAGGAAGTAATAGTGAATTACCTAATTGGTTTTTTAGTTAGATTTTTTTTTTTGTGAAATTCATTATTACATATAACCAAGAATCAATTTTTTCATTAGAATGAAGCATGTATAGGTTGAAAGTTAATCAGGATCGAACAGTAGGCACCCAAACAAACGCTCCATCTATTTAGTCAATTCACCTTAAGACAGACTTTCAGCTTGCAAATATCCTCATTAAACATCTTACGTAACGAATTGGGCATGATTAACATCTATGCTTCAACTTGAGGACGGGTGTTATTTGCATGTATCAAAGTTATTAAAAGTCCTCTTGCGCCTGAGCCCATTTTTGAGGCGAGGCTCAATAAATGTGCTTCTAGTTCCTAGGCGAGCTGATACGAACCCGTATTCTCTACGAGTAGGCATTAGAGCCAGATTCAAGGAAGCTAAAGAGTTCAAGGGAGATAAATGGGTGGGATGCTAAAGGATCTAAATAACCGCAACATTATTAATGCAGCTAGGCCTATTTATATGTTCATGTATTGGTTTATGTTTCATCGATGTTTATGTTTATGAATTTACTTGGTTAAAATCCTTGTAATAGAGACCTAATCCTTCTCGAATAGGATTCATTGGAGAATAGCCCATCTCGAATCGGGCCAACTAACCTTTAATTTCTTGTTTAGGTTTCGGGGTTCTATCACGAGCGCTTCGGCATTGTCTATGCCAAGAACATGAGAAGATAAAACCCGAGCAAAACAAACGCAAGGAGTACTGTTGAAACTTCGGTCTAGGTGAGGTCAACTTACATTTGAATCTTGACTATTTTAGAACTTTTGGTACTAATTAGATGCTATTAAAGGTTATATAATAGCTTTTATTTATTCTATTTGAAGATTAGTATTATTTTTCACATATGTAATATACTTTTTATTTTTTATTTAAGTGCGCTTTTTTTCCTTAGGCCCACGCTTTTTTTGCGCCTTGCGCCTAGGCCCCAGGCGAGGCCTATGCACCTTGAGTGCGCCTAGCGCATTTGATAACTATAGTATGTATTGTATTATGTGTACAAAACTTAAAAGAATAAGACTAGTAGTTATTGAGATTAAACTCACATCTTTTTGGAATCGACGGTTTGACATTGCGCCCCGTGCTAGCAGCAAAGCCTTGTCATTTTGCTATATGAGGAACCATCTGAGGATCCAACAAGCAACCAACTTTGTACTGTAATTCAAATAAAAATGTAACTCAAAATTAATAATCAGGCAGGCATATCATCAAACACCTTGTATACATGAATGAATAAATAATAATTTGAAAGCAGAAGCATAACTCTGTGTTGATTTGAATTCAACTGGAATTGGAATTGGTAAATAATAATTTGGTTGCAGGTGAATGAGTACCATCCCGTTAAAGAATCGATTGATTTAGGGCAACGCCAGAGATTCATCTTCTTTTGCTATAACACACAGTGACACAACAAACAATCAAACTTATAACCTCACCCCAAATGTAAAATAATCAATTAATTATTAACTTACGAAAAATATTTATGCCTGAATTATTATATTACTTCTGGACAACCAAATTTTCAGGCTAAAATGACAAAACTGAACCGAAGCCAAACAAAAACCGAAAAGCTGAAACCGAGTAAACTGAAATTTCGGTTTTTGATTCGGTTATAGCCAAAACCGAACCGAACTGCCCATGCACATCCCTTATTTAAGTTGGTCATGGATTATATTAGGAATGCTTAATTATAATGGTATTGGATTATAACTTGTAAATATTGAAAATTAGATTAATTTAGATGAGTCAAGCAAGCAAGCTTACAAGGGGAGCTTACATGAATCCAAAAATTGTATATTTGGTTTTAAATATGTTATTATGAAGTATCCACTATTAATACGCAAAAATATATATGTGTATATATATATATATAATAAAACAAAAAAACCAGGTTAAACAAGTCGTGTTGTGTTCAGATTCATCTATCTGACACGATTTTTGGATTCGTGTTAAGTTTGACCCATCAACCCTGTATTACGGTTAGCCGCCACTAGGGTTAGGCCAATTAGATTAGCCCTTGGTTAAAAAAAAAATTGAGACGCTCCAAGGCGTTTAGGTCTCAAAAGCCAAGGTGCGAGACATGAGCTTCACGTATGTCAGTACAAGAGGTGTTGGGTGTAAAATATTTACTATGAAATTATTTATAAATAATAGTCAAACTTGTTAAATATTTTTCTAGCAAGTTACTTTTCCCCTTTTTTCTTTCTTTTTAACTAATTTGTTTTCTTGATCTTTTGCCTTTTCCTTCTAGTTGTTTGACTCTTTTAGTTGGTTCACATTGTGTGATATTAAATAGAGTTATCAAAATGTGAGTAATGTTCTTTTTTTTTTACTTCAGGATTAAAAATTGTGGTAAATATAATCTAAAAGTAGTTTATATATACTACATAATATATAGCGCTCACGTACGTGAAGATTTCGCCTCGTTCATAGTGCCTCGCATATTGCTGGTTGCCGCTGGGTGTTCATTGCCAAACTCAACTTCCATTCCAAGGTGCTTAGTCCAGACAGCCGAGGCACTTGGCGCAAGGCAACAACATCACGAATGCGAGGCGACCCAGGTATTTAATATATTGTTTACAAATTAACTCTCAGACAAAAAATATTATAAAATATATAAAAAATATAAGATTTTTAACTTGTTAATCTTATGCACCCAAAAATAAGATTACAAAAGGCTGTGCACATAACTTATTAATATAAAACCAATTTTAAGCACCATTAATCTACAAAAAAACAAAAGAAATAAAAAAAAGTTAACAATTTCTATATTTTAATAACTACTGTATATTTTTGTACGATGCTTTTGATGCTGGTTTTATATAAAGCCGAGGGTCTCACTGGAAGCATACCCAGTATAAATCCCTTGAGATAGAGGTATGGTATGCCTACATCTCACCCTCCCCATACCCTATCAATAGCTTTGCTATGGGTGGGATTTTTATTGGGTACTGTGGTTGTTTTATATAAAACAAAGCAAAATAAAAGTGATCAATAAAAACACATTTATACATAACTTCTATGTTTTAATTATCACAATGCAAAATAAACATTGACTAAGAACATATAAATACTAAAATTAAATTAGAATCCTTTTCTCAATTTGACATTTAGGAAATGACATAAAAAAAATTAAATAAGAGTGTTAGCTTAAAAGGAAAAAGACAATTATGAACGATAAACGTAATTGAAATGTTTCAACTAGAAAACAACGACCTAATTCGCGTCTTTCAGTTAGGAAGGAACAGTGAATTACCTAATTGGTTTTAAATTAGAATTTTTTTTTTGTGATATTCATTATTACATATAACCAAGAATCAATTTTTTCATTAGGATGAAGCATATATAGGCTGAAAGTTAATCAGGATCGAACAGTAGGCACCCAAACAAACGCTCCATATATTCAGTCGATTCATCTTAAGAAAGACTTTCAGCTTGCAAATATCCTCACTAAACATCTTATGTAACGAATTGGGCATGATTAACATCTATGCTCCAACTTGGGGACGAGTGTTATTTGTATGTACCAAAGTTATTAAAAGTCCTCGCTTCTTGCGCCTAGGCCCATTTTTAGGCGAGGCTCAATAAATGCGTTTCTAGTTCCTAGGCGAGTGCTTCGGCATTATCTATGCCAAGAACATGAGAAGATAAAAGCCGAGCAAAACAAACGCAAGGAGTGCCATTGAAACTTAGGTCTAGGTGAGGTCTACTTACATTTGAATCTTGACTAGTTGACTGTTTTAGAACTTTTGGTACTAAGTAGATGATATTAAATGTTATATAATAGCTTTTTATTTATTCTATTTGAAGATTAGTATTATTTTTCATATACATAATATATTTTTAATGTTTATTTAAGCACGCTTTTTTTCCTTAGGCCCTTGCTTTTTTTGCGCCTAGGTCCCAAGCGAGGCCTATGCGCCTAGCGCATTTGATAACTATGGTATGCATTGCATTATGTGTATCAGTCAATTAGTTTATGGATCATGGGCCATACAGAAATAAACAGAAGAACAAAACTTAAAAGAATAAGACTAGTAGTTTATAGTTATTGAGATTAAACTCACATCTTTTTCGAATGTTGGACGGTTCGACAAGGTGCCCAGTGTTAGCAGCAAAGCCTTGTGATTTTGCTATATGAGAAACCATCTGAGGGCCCAACAAGCAACCAACTTTGTACTGTAATTCAAATAAAAATGTTATGTCAAAATGAATAATCAGTCAGGCATATCATCAAACACCTTGTATGCATGAATGAATAAATAATAATTTGAAAGCAGAAGCGTAACTCTGTGTTGATTTGGTTTCATCTGGAATTGGAATTGGTAGATAATAATTTGCTCGCAGTTGCAGGTGAATGAATACCATCCGAATCGATTGATTTAGGGCAACGCCAGATATTCATCTTCTTTTGCTATAACACACAACAAACAATCAAACTTATAACCCGAGACCAAATGTAAAACAATTAATTAATTAATTATTATCTCACTGAAAACACTTATGCCTGAACCAAAATTTTCGAGCTCAAATGACAAAACCGAACCGAAGCCAAACAAAACCCAAAAAGCCTAATTTAAGTTGGTCATGGATTATATTAAGTATGCTTATTTATAAATGGTATTGGATTATAACTTGTAAATATTGAAAATTAGATTAATTTAGACGAGTCAAACAAGCCAGCTTACAAGGGGAGCTATACTTGGCTTGAGCTCGGGTCGACTCGATTATAAACGTCCGATCTCAACCAATGATATAATCAGGTGAGTCAAAAGGATATAATCGGATCGGTTATTGAGCGGCCATCTATAAAAATCATTAGTAGGATTGGTTTTAAAACTAGTTGTCAAAGTTGTAATTGCTTAAAAAAAGTTTTTAAAAAAAAAAGCATGAATGCATAAATATTGTTAAAAAAAACTAATATTATACTAAATAAACGCTTATATATATTGACAGTTAATCAAACATAACAATATAGCAATTGGCATTCTAATTCCATGGCATAGGAGTGATAGCCAAGGCTTTGATATATTTGAGGTCTCATGTTCAAAACCTAACTCAAATGAGTTTTTTCAGTGGTGGATTACTGATTCTCTTCCTTGATGGTGTTCTTGGATGAGTCAGGTCTGAAACGTATAAATCAATATGAACGGTTGACATCTCGTCTCAAACAGGCTCGTTCAAAAATAAAAATAGAAGAGTACAAATATAAAAACCAAACCCAAATTTAAACTAACTTTAATGGGTTTGGCCCCTTATTTTAGCTTTTACAATTAGAAATGTGAATTTTTGAAGGTTATAAACATAAAATGAATTTACTTCATGTTGTCACCATTATCATCCAGTGTTGCTTGGAATCGTGTTAGGCCGGTTCTAACTTCTACCGTGTTCATATAAAAACCATAATAGTCATATAAGAGTTTGTGAGAGAGCAAGGGCTGGATCAAGCCTGATGGACCGAATCTATTCAAGCTCGGACCGACACGTTGAGCCTGATTCAAAGTACAAATCTATTACTTATTTATGAAATCTGAAAAACCAACCCAACCCAACCCAAAAGTGTTCCTGTATTACTTATTAGTTATTACTAGTAAGTAGTCTACAACAGTCCAACACACAAGTGCATAACAAACACGCTGCTAACAGCTTTTATTCATATTTTATTATTATTACTTATTTGTAGTCCCATACAAAACTCAAGCTGGTTTAGATGGGAAAACTTTATCAAACAGGTCAACCAGTTTCTTTCGCTCGTCACGCATATGATACCTATACGCAGCGGGCAAGACAGTGGCGCTTCCAGTCAAATGAAGACTCGTAGCATAATGTAGTTGAAGTACCCTAGACATTTCATAACACATGTCATGAATAGCATTAAGGATACCAAATCTATTAGCCACTTTAAATCCAACAAACGAGGTCACATAGTTGAGCAAATGCCCTTGCATCTTTATCAAATCACCATAGCTAGCATAGCGGATAAAAGACTTGATAAGCGAATGGTAATCTAGAAGCTCGTGATACAAAACCATATTATCAAGAGCCTCTTGATTGCTTACTGCTATCATTTGCTTGAACCAGGCGTCATTATATAAGAGCGCCTGCAAAACAGCATTACTTTTAGACTAGTAAATTCAACCTGTTTTATTAAAATGAATAGTTTTGGGTCCTGTAGTATTAATACCTTTGCAAATATGGTCCTGGCAGCCATATTACCCATTTGGGCACACACACAAATGAGGTCCCTCGGATGATGATGCATAGAGAAGTCCTCGATTGAAGACAAACAACGAAAGTTGATTTCCCTTAAGATGTGGATTCCTGCTGCAAGCTGTTTAAACAGCTTACATCTGTAAAAAGTTTCCAGTGAAGTCATTGATTAAAGCAATCTAAGTAGCATTGTAAAAATTAATATAAGAAAAGCAGTGGATCTTTACGTCGAGGAAATGGTTGCGATTTCTTTAGCCCCATTTGGTGAGACCGCTAACAACATGAGGATTAGTTCCAGAACTTCAATGGGTAACTGTATAAAATAAACCATCTTCCCTCTATTGGATCGGCAAGCACATGAAAAAACATAATGAACAAGAAACAATTAATTTTAATCTCAAAACAAATGAAGAGAGAAATACTTGAAATATCCTTGAACAAAAAAAATCAATAAATTGGAGGAAAAATCAGAATTAGAAATTACAATTGTCTAAAAGTTCCATTTAACAACTAAAATCGGTTTAAATTCTTCGATGAAATTTACGAAGGCTTTACGACAACACGAAAAATTGTACATTTACAGAAAAAGAAAGTAAACCCTAGACATTAAATAGGATTGCCATTTAAGCATAGGAAAAGAATCTAATATGACCGGTATGTCTGTTAAGATTTAAAAGCAGAATTGATTTGAACCTTAGGCAGATTTATAGAACTCGGAGTCTCGGAATCAAAAATTACCTCAAGGAGAAGACTAAGATGATATGTTTCTGACTATGCTTGTGTAGAATATCTTTCTCTCAGTGAAAGCAAAATCACATGATATATAAAGAGCTAATGGTGACATAACCAAGTCTTAATATCAGAAATGCCACGAAGTAGATAGGTACAATATTAAATACATATAAGAAAAACAGAAGGTTACACACGTCAGACATCAACAAACTCACAATATGCATTGACTGATGAGTTGATTATGGTATACGACACTATGATTTGTCAATTTCTGATTGGTTTAGGTAGAATTGGTCGGCCAGTCGGTCATTCAATACAATTTTCTAGAAAAATATTTAGTCAGCTTTCCAACGTGCCCTTAATTACTACCTTTAGGTAGTTGTTGGTATGACGATGTTGCATTAAAATTGCATGAAAGTTTCGGATGCCTCCCATGTAACACCAAGGCAAATCCCACATCAGCTGTGGAGAGAAGAGATTCTTGGTTCATAGAAAATGTCCTGCCTATGTGTTTTGGGCTTAATGGTTGTGGATGAGAGAACCCCACAGTTAAACATGCTCATGTGAGAGCAATACCAAGATGAGTGACCTCCTAGTAAGTCTCCACCAGGACGACCAAAACAAATTTGTGAGCTCCTTAGGGGCAAAGTGGACAATATTGGTGGTGCAAGAGGCCGCATGTCGCACCCCCTCATGACCAAGCTCTGGCATTAAAAAAGTCAGGGCTGTACGTTTAGAGCGAGAAAGTAGTGTCTTAAATGTTATAGAGTGCCTAAAGGCATTCCCCCTAGAGGGAGCATTTATAGGAGCAAGAATTGACCATTGTTTTGGTATTCTTCATCATTAAACGAGTAAATGTAGGGACAAGAGGTGTCTCATTGCATGTCATGTGCGATGGCGGAACCTAAACATCTAAATTGGAGAGGGGGAAATATATGTTAGATTTGGGCCCAAACAAATAGAACTAATACTATTCAATCCTAATGGGCTAATACTTAAACCCTAAGTAAAAAAAAGGAGGGGGGGTATCTACACAAGATTTACAGTGGTTCGGATGGGTATTAAGTAACCCACCTTGCATCAACTCCATGATATCCACAAGAGTTTATGTTTCCTAAATAATGACTCACTAATCAAGGTAGGGGTCACTTTTATAATCTTCTAACTAAGAAGGCAATGATCATCTCTTTATGTCTCAATAAGATGGTAGTGATCACACTTACATGTTACAACTCACTAATGATGGTATTGATCACAAATCGTTTTATTAGTGATCACTTTTACAACTATAACATAAGCGTTTGTGCGTAGATATTAACAGAAATATTAAATAGTTAGATCCTATATCTATATGAAAAAGAAATCATGTAACAGAAATATTCAAAGCTGATGATTATTTATACTTACAGATGCGCTCAAAGATTCAAATTTCTCTCCACTAGTTTTCCCAACCTATACAACAAAAACATATTCACAATATGAAGAAAAAAAAAAGCACTAAAACCCTGAAAACAGTGTAAGTGTAACTTTGATATGAAGTACTTACAGCTGAAACAGCTTTCACATTTAGGCTTTCTTTCTTGAATGTCTTAGGCCCGTTTTTGAATTGCAACTGAAACAGTGTAACTCAGAGACCAGGAAAGCAATTTAAGAACCTAAGAAATGCTTAAACTGCAAATATTTTGAAATCTCAAAAGTGCCACCCTTTAGCTCTCCAATATCTTTGTGCATTTTCACCATGACGGCTCTTTTTAACCTTTAAGAAAAGCTTATAAGCCATCTCAACTTTATTTGAATCCAGCAGTTTGTTATTCAACTTAGCAGAAATAAGTCTACTAGGGCAAAAACCTTTCTTCAGACACTCCTCCATGATGACCACAGCATCTTCTAGTTGACCATTGTTGCAAAGCCCGTTAATAATATGCTCATAAATTTCTACATCAGAAACATAACCACTTTGCTCCATCTCATCCCATACATTCAAAAGCATACCACATTTACCAAACCTCGAGAGTCGCATAAGCAATATCTTATAAGCATTTGCCGATATTGTACACTTTGCGTCTTTTGCTTTCTTATAAATCATCATAGCAGCATGTGGCGGGCCATAACTACATAAAGATTCAATGAATGAGGTTACTGTCCCTGTAGTCGGCATAATACCCCGACCAAGCATTTCATCAAACATTTCAAGCGCATCTGCTACCCTTCGAGCTTTAAGAAAAGCATATATTATCGACACATGTGTATCAACATTCGGTTCACAACCATTCCTCAACATAGCATCATAGTATTTCAAACACTCATCAATATCTCCAACCGAGATAAAAATAAAGATCATTGCATTATAAACAGCAGCGTTCACCACACACATTTCCCGTTCTTTCAAACTCTCAAACATCTTAACCGCATCATCGATACGACAGTTCCTCCCCAAACCCTCAAGCACATAGCTAAAAGTCAAACTATCCGCGTCAAACCCGTCCTCCACCATTTCCTTCAAAAACCTCTCGATCTCATTAACCCTACCAAACCTAGCCCACCCGCGAATAACTATATTATACGCCTCACTGTCACACCCCACTTTCCCTTTCATTTTATTTAGCAGCGTACTCGCAGCAGCTACATACGAACGACGACAAAGGCAACGAAGCATAACTTTTAACGTTAACAAATCCAAATAATCCCATTTCCCAAACATACGTAGCGCTTTCGAGACACGTTTACCTTTAAGAAAACTATCGACAAAAATAAACAGAGTTTGATTATCAGGACTCAATCCTTTAATTCTCATATCACTTAACACATTATTCATAACATCGAAACACTTTCGTCTCCCTAACGCCTTAAGAAGCAGATTATAAGTATCAACATTATCAAACAACATCTTATTACGGCCAGCTGCCCAGTCAAACAACATAACCATAGATGTTCCATCTAAACTACCTTTACTGATTACTTTAGCAATTAAATCAGAGTTGACCTCAAGGTCAACGGAAGCTGCGGTCAAGGCGCGTTTGACCGCATGTGTTCCGTTGAGTTTCTGAATGAAAACGCCTCGTAATTTGTCTTCAGGTGATAATAGCAGGTCCTGAGTTTGACCTAATTTTGAAATTGAAGGTGTGGTTTGATGGCGGATGGGTAACAGGACGGATAATTGGTCTTAACACAAGGCGTTCAGTAATGCTCGTGTTGGTTTCCGTTAGGTCAAATGTTTGTGTTGAATATGCTGGGTATGAGAGTGAGTAATGGAGGATTTGAGAGGTGTACCTGAATCTGGTAAGGAGCATGGTGAAGGATTGAACGGAATTTGACGAGCGGTGGTTAACAGGCGCCGGTGGCTGGTGGTTGTAGATCGCAAGCCGGTTTAAAACTGATTTGGTTTGGTCAAAATAAGTCAAAACCGGTTTATGATTGGTTTCGGTTCAGGTTGAAGCCGGTTTCTTACCATGTTACGATCGGTTTCGGTTCGGGTTTTGATCGTTTTCGGTTCGGTTAACCGGTTTGGAACCGCTTTTGATGGAGAAAATTACAAACCATTGGTTTCAAACCGGCTTCTACATAATCGGTTTCAAACTGGTTCGGTTTCGGCTCAGTTTTCGAGTCGATTCTGACCGGTTTATTTGCCCACCTCTAGTTATAGACTCCACTGGTGGGCTGTTCCACGTCTCGAAGCTTGGGCTCGTGACTAGCTCGAATAAAATTAGCTAAAAAACTTGATTTGGAACAACCTAAGTCAAGTTGGCTCATTTTTGTAACCGAACCAAACGGGTCTTGGCTCGATCTTACACTCGTTTAACTGCAAAATCGAGCTAGAGTCTAGTTGAGCCGCCTCATTTAATTTCGAGCTCAACCTCAAACTCACATTGGCTCAACCCGTCAACAACCATACTCTGAATGTTTTTGGTTTGCAAATTTGGCCTTTAACTTACGTTTAATGTGATTTTGTGTTAATTGTAGTTGTATAGTGTTATGGGGGGTAATGGGATGAACGAGAAAATGAAAGGATCATTAGTTCGTTATGACTTTATTGTTATGTTTTGTTAACCTATGAAAACTGAATGAATCATTATGTTGCGTTGTTTGGTAGACAATAAAATATGAAGGAATGAAATGCGAATAACAAAAAAACATGTGTCAAACTAAAGAAAATTTAGCAAATTAAAAAAATGGTAATGGGCAGTGGTGATGGTGGTGACAGTGGTGGAGGCGACGGTGATGGTGGTGGTGGTGGCGGCTAGACAACGGTGATGATAGTGACGGCGGTGGCGGTGGTTGTAATGGTGGTCAGGTTGTAGTGGGGTCTTCAAGAATCGTGAAAAGTTTTTGGGCCGAAGGCGAATAAAAATTTGTTGAGTAATTGGATTTAAACATATGATTTAAAAAAATAATAAAAATTCAGGCCTATCGAGGTGTTGGGCCGGATCGGTCGACCACCTGGCCCTACCTCAATACCTCATAGCCGCCTTGTTAGGTGGTGGTCTCAAGAAGGATGAATGGCTTTATTGTGTTTAGAGGAAATGAGATTACGTGTGTAATAGATTATCGCATTTCATTAATCACCTATCAGATATCTTTTTTCCTCTCTTTTATTTTCATTCTCCTAGAACGTGGTCTCAAGAAGGATGAATGGTTTTAATTCCGACAATTTTGTTCGTCTATATCAAACGATACCTTGAAATCCTTTAAATTTTATGATTTAAGTAATATGTTAAAATGATTGTTTAAATTAATCTTTAAATAAGATCTACATACTAACTCATTGATCTCTCATCTCATCTTCTCTATTGTCTCATGTAGAGTGCATATACGCTTAGATATATGCTTAATCTGATGAGAAAACTAACTTGAGCATAAGAGCGGTCCCCAAGGCTACAGTCCGTAGATCCTTTCTAACGAGCTTTTCATGGTGTTATATAGCGTCGTTGCATGACAAAGAAGACCAAGTGTGACGAGTCCATCTCCTCCACCATGGCAACGATCTAATCATCTAAGTTAACTCTCCGTGAATGCCACACAACAGTTACAAGGGTTGTCAGAGTTTTTGGTTAGAAATATGTTGGGCTATTAGTTGGAAAGTTAAATGAGTCAAAAAGGCATGTGTTTGTATTTATTTTATCAGTTAACTAAGGCAATAAAACTGACATTAGACGGTCTGAAACAATATCCATGCAACAAGATAAACTGAAAGTTTGATTCAAACTAAATGAAATCATAGGGTACATAACAGTAAGGAAGGACACTATGTAAATCTAAGCTACTGCAACTGAATAAGAAAATGCAAAGTTCCAAGCACAACAAAGTATAATCTATCAACAACAACATTCAAGTATCTGGCAAACATTTCGCCTGAATCAAACAGATTTTGTTGCTGAAAGCATAGGATCTCAATCATCATCCTCGTCATCATCATCATCCTCATCATTATCTTCTTCATCATCACCCCCTTCCTGTCATCATAGCATGACGTAAATTAAAAGAATTCCTAACTCTTAATTATTAAATAAGCTTCTTAAAAATGAGAAGAAGAAAAAAATACCTGTCCGCTTTCCTCGTCAACCTCGGACTTGGATTTTTCATATTCTTCATCCTCCTCAGCTACGCTCTCCTATTATTGTGCATGCATAAGATTAGAAGTGACCCATTTATTTATTGATTGGTCAGTTCAGGTTATGCTAACGAGTCAAATGGTCACCTGTTTCTTGTTGTATGCAGTCATTAGTTTCTCATAATCGGTTTTCCTTTTCGCAGCTTTGGCTTCATATGGTGCTTTCTCCTGACAATGGTAAATACAATAAATAAGCCCCAGATTATCAAGTCTTTGAACCTTGTTGACTTGTTGTTATAGGTTCAAAGCAGATTTATTTACATTTTTATTTATACTTACAGCTGCACTCAAAGATTTCCATTTCTCTCCACCAGCTTTCCCAACCTATATGAACAAAACCAAATTTATAAGATGAAAAAAATAAAAGTAAAAGGTTATGTATTATGTAACCCTTATATGAAGTACTCACAGCTGAAACGGCTTTCACATTCGGATTCTCTTTCTTGAATGTCTTCCTGAACTCCTCGCTGTAATCATAAGCACACACCCAATCAGATTCAACATATTATAAACTTATTAGCATTTTACCATATAAGCCCTTTGCAAATTAGACTTACAGGAAGACAAAGAAAGCACTCGGGGGTCTCTTTGGCTTGTTGGGATCTTTCACTGCTTTCCCGGCCTTAGCTTTGCTTTTGCCGACAGCCTTAGCAGGTGCCTTTCTCTTCCCTACCTTCCTGAAATATCGAAAAGATGCCGGTTTTCAATACCATCCAAAATAACAAATTTTTATCTATCGGTTGATCTACAGTAATAAGAAGAGATCTTAGCTTGTCATCAACAGGCTTCAAGGTGTCCTTCTTTGCGGCTCCTTTACCTTTAGCACCCTTCATATCTAGAAAGCCTCGAACAAGTTACAGAAACTTTATTAAAATGTATAATTTAAAATAGCATTGAATTTGATGAATGAATGAAAAGCAGGTGCAACAATAATTTGCTGCAATTGAATCTGCATCTTTTGACAAGCATTGCAATCTTATAAATAATAATTTTATTCTTCCTTGTAAAGGAATAAGAATAATTAAACCCACTAAAACAGAATATAAATCAATCAATCATAGAGAACATAACAAAGGTCTTCTAGAAGACAGCTACACAAACCCTAATATTAACTTCAAAATACTTTCAAGCTCCAAATTCCAAAAATTCAAATATTAAAAAATCAAAACCAAGGGTTTGGATCAAATACAAATTAACACACTATGTTATATATATATATATATATATATATATATATATATATATATATATATATAATTACCCTACTTGATTCGCACAGTTTTTTTAGTTTATAAGTTAAGTTTCCTAAAAAACAAAACATAATAACAATCAAATCAGCAAAAATCAAACTAATAACGAAACAATTAATCGAGTTCAAAGTAATTAGGGCACATAT
Source organism: Bidens hawaiensis (assembly GCF_021521415.1). Taxonomy (NCBI): domain Eukaryota; kingdom Viridiplantae; phylum Streptophyta; class Magnoliopsida; order Asterales; family Asteraceae; genus Bidens; species Bidens hawaiensis. The sequence continues at coordinate 488,677 of NW_027492062.1, forward strand.
ATTGTTGATATTTAAGAACAATTAAACACAAATAATAATCTGATCAGCAAAAATCAAACCAATTGTTAAGCTCTAACTATTCAATTTGAGTATAACAAAACAGGAAAATAATTAAAAAAAAAGATCTGAATCTGAAGAAGAAGAAGAAGAAGAAGAAGAACAAGCATACCTGAAGCTAGACGAAAGAAAGAAAGAAAGAAACAATGATCTGTGATCGGTGAAGTGAGAGAGCTGAGTAGAGAGAATCAAGGAGCCTGGCTTTTACAAAGAGTGACCGGACCAGCCGGTTGACTTGATCGAGATTTTTTCTATATTCAATTGAAAATGAGATTCGAGAATCGGGTTACCGGGAGTAGCCGGTTTCAGACTAAAGTAGAAGAAGAGTTAGTGGTATGGGAATCGGGGGTTGTATCGTTTACACCCTCCTCTTTCAACAAGGTTCTAGTTTGGGATTAAATTATTAACACTCGCTAGTCGGTACCGAAAATCCTTAAAAGAAAGTTGGTATCAGTGTTGAAAATATTTGGTACTGCTACGCAGTATTATTTGCTTATCCTTAGTTAAATATACTCAAATGTTATTATGTTTAAACTATGACAAGCTGGTTAGCAGCATCCATGGACAAGGGCAAATCTGTATATAAGGATGTGGGTTCACGGAAACCCACCGAATTTAGGATTTTATATAGAACGTTTATATAAAAGACGATAGTGAACCCATATGTGAATTACGAGTGAATCCATAACCAAAATGAAATTGTAGTTTGGTGGTAAATTCCCTGTCTTCCAATCATGGGAACACGAGTTCAAATCTAACACACGGGTCGAACCCCAACACAGTACACATAATGAAACACAAACTGCATGGAGTTAATTTATTGATTGCTTTTGTTCACATTCTTTTCTTTTTTTTTTCTTGAAATGGAATTAAAAAGCCGAGCTCTGAACAAACTATTCGGAACCTAGAAAAAAATATTTACATCAATAAGAGGTCCATACAAGTCACTTTTTATGAGGTACGTATTATGTATTTGCATTATGATCTTTCTTTTCTTCCTTACTCTACTATTAATAGTATAAAAGTGACAAAAAAATGTAAAAATTTTACAGTATATTGCGGGGAGAGGTAACTTTAAGTAAATATACACTAAAAATTGTTGTCCTGATTTATCGGATAGAAATCCATTCAATATTTGTTTCAATACCAGCACGGTTGTAAACAAAAACATACATATTTTATAAAAGGCTCAGGCTTTTTGTTCGTTTTAGGCTTTTAGAATGAATGATCCGCCCCTGCTGACTTGAGCTGAACCAAAATTTTTTATATCCGGTTCTATGAAACTTGAGCATAAAAAATATAGTGAACTCATTGAAAACAATTTCTGGATCCGTCACTGTCCATGGATATTAGTTGAGTGATGCAGACCAATACACAAGATCCATAACTCCCTAAGATTACACAATAGTATGCGAACAAGCCACACGGATGACGAGTCTATATGGGATCACAAAACTTCAAACTTAGCAATAAATAAATATTAACTCAATAATAAGTATGTCAAAACAAATGCGTTATCATTCTGATTACACATGTATGTTAATAATTGCTAACTTAAAGTACAAATTAAATATGTGATATATTAGTTCTAGCATATGATCACTTCTTGTTTTTGAACTCGACTAGCTAGTCCAATCAGTGAATATAATTTATGTAGTAAATGCGCGTACACATGCATATTTTAAAAACAAAAGATATCTAAGGACCACTTGTTATTATTTTTTTTAATTATTTAATGTATAAACACAAACGAGCCATAGAATCAAGAAAGAAAAAAAAAAGTGTGTGTGTGTGTGTTAAAATGCTGTTATGCAAGATTCAAGACTTAACATCATTGATGGGTTGGGGCGATGAGCTAAATTGATCAAATTATTATGTGTGTATGCCAAAGACTTTCTTATTGACATGCTTAGTGTTGACTTCAGGAGGTCAACCACTATGAGAAAGGACTCGGACAGGTGAAGGTCAGGTAAGGTGAGTAGACAGCCAAGACGTGAAAGCGTACGTGCGTATATTATTTGGTTGAAATGAATTTGATTTATTTTGCGATATAGGTGTAATCATTATTATGGACTTGTTCATATATTACAAAACGGTAAAATCTTGTTACCAAGGAATCAAAATGGGCATGTGATCTTAAAGCGAGACCATGTTTACATCACGGGTAGGTAAACACAAAACCGAATCTCATGTGGGAATGAGATTCATGAGCCACAACAGGTGATGCGACTCAAACATTGAACTCTAATGATTATGGTGTAGCTCGTGCTTGTGTGAAATGCTTGAACTAATCTAACAACATTAAACGAGGGGCGTGAAATATGTTGCATATCAGTTTGTTTAAATATTTATGATGAGTTGCATATTTGAATGTACATAATGACAAGCATGACCGGAAAGTAGCGTATGGTACACCCATTGACACATTCGACACGCCAATTTGCAAGAGTATAAAGGGTCGTGGTACATTTGGCGTACGCTAGTATTGGCAAAACATGGTCGTATACTCGTATTTCGGGGTCCGGTCTTGTTAGTTGCTGCTTAGGATTTTAACTTGGGTTTAATAATGTGTAATTTGATTAGTTATTGCTATCATTGCATGACACATATTTTTAGGTAATACGCAAGTTGACAATAGTTTGAAGTTGAAGTCTTAGGATGGGTTTCAAAACCAAACTTGTAATTTTGCAAATGTGTTTGTTGAATGTATAAACGAATGAACTTCACCATGCTAAACATTTGTTTCGTGCGCAGAAACACACAAGCCCATGGCAGGATGAAAACAATTGACCATTATCATAAGGGTCAGCGTGGCAAATGGCTATCTTAGTTATTTTATAATTTTTTTTTGTTGCTAAATACAGCATCGTCCATGGTTTGTCTCACTGTATTTAAGGGGTGTTTGGGATTACTTATTTTCCCTTTTTATAACTTATTTAAGGCATAAATTATAAGTTATGAAGTTATAACTTATACCTTATACACTCACAAAATCTAAATTTTCAAAACACCTTATAACTTATCTATAATAATATATATAAACGAAACCCTTAAAATTCTACGTGTCGCGATGTGGTCGATCCCCACTTTTATAAAAGCCACCAGATTGCTTGATTTTTAAATGGAGGTATCTCATTGATTTAACCCAAATTCATGGGTATGGGTCTTACCAAAACCAGATAGCTCTTAAACAAGTTATAACATCTTATTAAATTAAAAATTAATCTTACTAATTATTTGATATAAAAATCCTATAAAATATGGATATATTAAAATTTTATATCCAATTTTAAAAAAAAAGATATTATTTATAATTAATAAGCAATTTTATAGTAAAAAACATAAGCGGGTGATGGGTCACCAATTCCAGATAGTTTTTAAACGGGTTATAACATATCATTTATTTATGAAACCCTTTTATCATCAAACTCTAAGTATATTATTAACTTTCTTACAATAAAGAAAATTAAAATCCAAAAAATAAATATTAAAAAACGAAAAATGTAAAACAACCATTTTCTCAAGCCATCAGATTGCTTTATTTGTAAATGAAGGTTTTTTCATGCATTTGAGCCGAATTCATGGGTAAAGGTCTCACCAAACCCAGATTGCTCTTAAACGGGTTATAACATCTCATTATATTAAAATTTAATCTCATAAAATATTTGATATGAAAATCCTATAAAATACGGATATACTAAAAATTAATATCCTATTTTATTTAAAAAAAAGATATTATTTATAATTAAGAAATAATTTTATAATAAAGAAAATAAACGGGTATCACCAACCCCAGATAGCTTTTAAACCGGATTATAACATATAATTTATTTGTGAAACCATTTTATCATCAAAGCTCACGTATATTAATTACTAACTTTCTTACAATAAATAAAATTAAAATCCAAATATACATATATAAATATCAAAAACGAATAATATAAAACAACCCCCGTAATACGGTGGATAAAATCCAGTAACCCATAAACTTATAGCTCATAAGTTATAAGCTATAAGAAGCTAATATAAGGAATCCCAAACACCCCCTTATAAGTTATATCTAAACTTTATTCTCTCGTTTTAGTTGCATGGGCCTCTTTCTTGGAGCCTGCACCCGTTTCATCCCGCCCTATCGGGCCTTGCAGAATACATCTCTTCCCTTTTATAAAATGAAACACAGAATAAGTTCATAAATTATGTTACATTACATATTTGATATTTTCTTTGGATCCTGGCTTGATGGTAAGCTAGCTATATATATATATATATATCAAAACAAAACCCTCAAAAAATATCTATTAAACATAAAACAATTGAAGTAGATTTTAGTAAAAAAAATCTTAAACCTTTCACACACCAAAATTATCCAAACCACCTTTTAGTTCAGCTAGTGATACTTTTATTTGAATTTCAACTTGTATTATTGTTTAAGAACGTAGCCACAAACAAAAATAATCCACGTCCTCACCGAAACCCACCACTAGATATGAGACGAGACATTCACAACCAGATAAGCCCTAGATAAGGCCACACACTCTCTCATCCGTCAGATGGATTCACTCTCTTCATCCAACGCCTCTAATCCCCTCACTTATCTCATCCATTCACACCCACCAAACCCTATACAACACCACACTCTCTCACCAACATTAACACACACACACACACAATGGCATCCACCGCCGCTGCCACCTCCTCCTCCTTCATCGGCACCCGTCTCCCGGACCTACATTCCAACTCCGGCCGAGTCTCCGCTCGCTTCGGCTTCGGAAAACCCAAACCCGCCCCTAAAAAAATTTCCAAAAGCGTTACAACAGACCGTCCATTATGGTACCCGGGGCCACAGCCCCGGACTACCTAGACGGAAGTCTCGTTGGAGACTATGGGTTTGACCCGTTCGGGCTGGGCAAACCCGCGGAGTACCTGCAGTTTGATCTGGACTCGTTGGACCAGAACCTGGCTAAGAATGTGGCTGGGGACGTGATTGGAACTCGGTTCGAGAGTGCGGACGTGAAGTCGACTCCGTTCCAGCCGTACAGTGAGGTATTTGGGTTGCAGCGGTTTAGGGAGTGCGAGCTTATTCATGGACGCTGGGCGATGTTGGCTACTCTTGGTGCTCTTACTGTGGAGTCTGTCACCGGTGTTACATGGCAAGATGCCGGAAAGGTATATAATATACATATTGCATGTTGCATGAACTATATATTAATACAACTATGTATTTGATTTTGTACGTTTTCGGTTTTATGTAAGACTAGTTTGTTTTTGATGTGGTGTTGTTATTTAACATGCATACCCATACGTATTCCATGCATTTTATACAAAGTATATATATAGTTTGACTACAAACACCAAATTACGAAGAATAAAATAAAATATTTAGATATTTTTTTTAACAAGTATCCATATTTTTTAATTTTTATAGTTACATAAAAGACACATACATTTATTTACATAAAGAGCTATTAAGTTAATTCTTTTGTATGGTTTTAAAATTTAAAACGTTTTCCTATGCATGCGAATGTTATATTATATTATTAACTAGAGATGTGTATTTTGTATACATGAAATTTGTTCTTTATAACATAAAATAGACGTTGCAGTTATCGTTTTTTAAGTTGAATATTCTAAGGCTGAAAAAACATTGTTTCATTTATAAGAACCAGCGTTACGTGTTTCTCTTAGTTCTCAAATATTATTAATGGAAGTTGAATGTTACCAAATGGGTATATAAAAGAATTTAGTAAATCAAATAAATTGATTGTTTTTTGGATTTTTTTGTTCTTAGGTGGAACTAATTGACGGATCATCATACCTTGGCCAACCACTTCCATTCTCAATCACCACTTTGATCTGGATCGAGGTTTTGGTAATCGGGTACATTGAATTTCAAAGGAATGCGGAACTTGAACCCGAAAAACGGTTGTACCCTGGTGGCCCATTTGATCCATTAAACTTGGCCAGCGACCCGGAGAAGAAAGCCACACTACAATTGGCGGAGATCAAGCATGCCCGTCTCGCCATGGTGGGGTTCCTCGGGTTTGCTGTCCAAGCAGCGGCCACTGGAAAGGGCCCACTCAACAACTGGGTTACACACTTGAGCGATCCACTTCACACCACCATCCTTGACACATTCGGATTCTTCTCTTGAACACTTGTTTCTGGCCATTTATGTATATGTATGATATACATATCGGCTTCGTATTAATTATCTTGTAAAGTTTGTAACTTTTGACGAATTAAGCGGAACAATATGATCGTGTGTGCTACACTTGATCTCATAAATCATCATATTAATTAGACGATACTCACACACATTAGAAGATTCATATAAACATACAATATGAATGAGCATACTCTTACCAAGATGAAAGCTTAAGATTTTGTAGAACTTAAATGAATTTAGATGGAAGATTTTCTGCTGACTTTAAAGCTTGATTCTTGAAAAAAAATTTGAGGTGATCATATCACTTTCTCACATCGCAAACATACACACATACAACGCTTTCAATGTTTTGTTATTGTAATTTGTAAAGAACACATTTGAGGTTTTATTTGAATGTCATTTGGTTCGTTAAAGCTTTTGATTTAACCACTGAGTTTCTTGAGCCATTTGATTGCTCCATTCCCTCATCGACACATCTTTAACGAAGGCATTGGAATTACTTCACACTTTATTTTTTTAGTCACGATTTATTTTGAATTTACATGAGCTTCTACTCATAATCATAGGCGGATCTAGTGTTTTGTATGGGGTCGGCGTCTATATCATATGAAACTTTTTTAACAATATATATATATTAAAATCTGGACTGACACCATGAAATTTTGACACTAACACCCCTAGAATTTTGAGAATAAGTGAACGACCCAATAAAAAGAGTAAAGTGCCAAAATCGTTCATGAGGTTTGATCGATTATGCGGTTTTCGTCCAAACAGTTTGTTTTGTGCAAATGGACCATTGAGGTTTCCCGCTTCTTGCCAATTACGTCCAAATCGTTAACTCCGTTTAATTTATTATTTTTTATTTTTTTTAATTTATATTTTTATGAGCACATCCTCAATATTCTATTATTATGCAAATGAAGATAATGTGTATATATTATACAAAAGTACAGTAGCAACGACTCTCACCTGATTCTGTGTCGCCGGCCACCCCATATTTGATATCTCTGACGATCTACCACTAGCCGCACCGATCTTACTTGGTTTCATCATAACATCGTGGTTCATATAGGCGATTTTGCACCAGATCCGGTTCAAATCACGAATTAAACCATATGATTTGTAACATGAATTATTTGGGCAAAATAAAACACGATTTGAACACAAATCCATGGCGAACTTTGATTCAGGAGGCTGAGATTGACATCATGTCCGAGAGTTTTTACTAGTGCCGGAGCAGCAGTGGGCGGTGTGCTGCGGCCGTACACGGTGGGGTGTGAGGCGTGTGTCTGTTTAAGGAATCGTTAAGGTTGTATCGTGAAATTGCGAAGTGAGATTTAGGGTTACTGTTTGCGTGCGTGTTGCCGGAAAATCAGGGTAAAACGGGGAAGGGATGGTGGTGGTTTCAGGCGGAAGCGGTGGTGGATTTAGGCGGAGTTGCTGTAAATATCTCTGAAGGAGATAACACTAAGTCACCATTTTTATCCAGTGAGTGGGTGAGGTTGCTGGAATATTAGCCGGATGGAGGTTTGATGGTGTTCGGGGTGGGGAAGACGAAGATAGAATGTTAATTTTATTGTTTGAAATAACTATATAAAAAGACAAGCTTGCCCTTCATTTAACGTTAATTAATTAACAAAATTAACGATTCGGACGTGATTGGCAAAAACTCAGTGATTCAGTTGCACAAAACAAACTATTTGAACGAAAATCGCATAGTCGATTAGACCTAAAGGACGATTTTGACACTTTTCTCCAATAAAAATTTCAAGACGTACCCCTGATATAAGAGAATGTAATTTACATATTTACAAATATAAATTTAATATGAATAGTTCCCAATTAAATCTACCATTTGGAATTGGAACATTGAAGTCAAATACAACTCTTTTCTCTGGCCCAAATCGAATTCTAACCCAACTTGAAACTTGAAAGGCCACATTTTACATTTAACCGAACAAACAAAAATAAAATGAACGGAGAATGGACTACGGAGGGTCGAGTTATGGTAAATTCGGCGGGTTTGATCGATATTCCATAAACAATATAATTAGCCTAGATGAATCCATATGATGATGAAAATGATTAAAGAAGCCTTTTGGTTGAACTTGCGACCTACATTTATTATCTGAAAGGATACACACGATTTGCCAATATGAATGGTTTATCTAGTCTTGTACAATCAATAGTTCAGGCAAATTAACACATATATTTACATTGGTGAATCGTTTATTGAAGCTAATGCTCGTGTTATCCGTCACAATTGCAACCGTTGAAAGATGCTAATTTTTCACAGTGAAATACTTAATGTCTTATTTGCGTAATCAGGTTGGTGATGAGAATATTTAATCGATAGTTGTATTTGGCATATTTATAAGTACATGCTTAAACATGTCTCTCTAGATGATGCTGTGACTATATTTCAAAAAGTGAAAAACATATATATAACAACTTTAGATGTATTATAATTTCACTATACATTTGTAATGATGTTTCGTGTACATTTTTGGTTATATGAAATTTAGTTTGATTATGCTTTATTTTTATATGGCATGATCTGATTGCTGTCAGTTCGTGTCTTAACGTGTTTAACAGGTTAGAGACGACGCGATTAACACAAGTATAAAACATGAAAACAAATCTTTTAACATTTGAATTTAGTGGTTTGAGCATGGCAGTTATACGTTTATGTACCAAGAAAGAGATATAATGTACTCGAGCGTCTTAATTTCAATTATTTTTAAAAATGTATAAAATTGCATACAACACTTTTTTGCTAAATAGGTCTTATCATGTCTAAACAGGTGCCCATTATGACGGCCCTAGATCTGATCCAACCCAAATGAGCGAACTGGACCAACGAAAATAAACTGCAAAAATTTCCGACCCTTATACAGTCATAACAAATTAATAGTTTGTTCATCATATAAGAGGAGCTTAAGTATAAGATGATTTTACATATAGCTTGTATACCATCCAATGATATAGTCTGATGAGATTGGCCTGGGTGCGCCATTCATGCATGTGCATTATACCGCCCAATGATATAGCTTGCATGTGGTGGTGAGCATCATATATACGATAATCAAACTTTCTTTCACGTATAAAAATGTCTTCGATTTAACGGTCACAAGGAGTTAGAAACAGACTTATTTTTCTTAAAAGGCGAGGGCATAAATCCTATTCACTTTTTTAAGAAACGGTGTAATATAGGAGTATGTTGTTAAAAAAAGAACTCCTTTATGGTCCATAATTTTTTTAATAAATTTATCTATGTTCCTTCACTAAATAGTATATACTAAATGTCTAAATTAAACATTCTATATTTATTAAAATATTTTTCTTAAACAGAATCTTTTATGGAACAATGTAAATTACTTTATTCAGTATTGTAAACTGATCCGTCATTAGTTTTGTCTAAAAGAATATAATCATCAATTCATCACAGTATATTAATAGATTAAAACAATTACTTGTCTTAACCCAAGATTTATAATCTTTTGACAACCAATCGTTCCTAAGATCTGAGCTTTATGTCACTTTCAACCTAAGATCTATGTCGTTTGCACACATCAAATTAGTATCTTTCACTTTTTTAATCATATATGCGCACTTACTTTATAAATGCTCAAACCTTTATAAACATATAGCATCTTTAACTAAAGTTGAATAACTTTTATTTATTGAATATAATTAGCTAATATATAAATGAACGCATTAATTAGAAAAAACCGCCACACTAGCTTTTTTTATTATATGAATAAAAGATACTTATTACATATACATGTAATAAGGTCACCGATACAAATGCTTGATGTTTAGAATAGTAGAAATAAGCAAAACTTAGAGGAAAAAAAAAAAGAAAACCATTTACTGAGGATTCGGAGGACGGCTGTTAGCAGCCGAAACTCTTGAACCCCACTCGAGTAACTCTTTGCTCGTGTCATCCTTGTGAGCTATCACCTCAATGAAACAGAAACAATCCTTTTTAGCTCCGGTTGCCGTCTCTATTGCTTCAATCAGATCTTCTTCACAAACCACCTTCAAAATTCAAGAACCATATTGTAAGCAATGCCACGAAAGTAGCATAAAACATAACATTTATAAATAAAATAACTCTCTTACCTTTGTAGTCCAACACTTGCCCGCACCGTTGTGGATCGCGTCAACCAATCCCGTGTAGTTCCAGTTCTTGATCACATTGTAAGGCCCATCATGGATTTCAACTTCAATGGTGTAACCGCCATTGTTGATCAGGAAGATGATTGAGTTCTGTCCACATCGCAGCATTGTGGACACATCTTGGGCCGTAACCTATAATATTATTATCAATCGATGGAAACGAATCAGTTTTAAAAAAATCTTGTTTTAGATCAATGAGATAAAGGTTAAGTAGTTGTAAATACTTGAAAGCTTCCATCACCAATGCAAGCTATCACCCTCTTATCAGTAGCAGCCTGTGCATACCCAAGAGTAGCACCAACAGACCATCCAATCGACCCGTATTGCATCTGGAACTCATACCTACAATAACCGTTTTCAATAATCAAAACATGTATCTATGTGTATGATAACTTAATAATAATAATAATAATAATAATAATAATAATAATAATAATAATAATAATAATAATAATAAGTAGCACCCTATTTGATGCTTACCCACATCCTTCTGGCAATTTAAGTTTCTGGCAATTGAACCACGAGTCACCTGTTTCAGCAATCACAGCTGTTTCACTAGACAACATCATTTGGATATGTTCAAACAGAACATTAACCCGTAACGGCTCACGAGGAGCGCATTTCAAAGGATGTCCTTCAGGGACAAAGATCCTGTGGTAGTTTTCATAAGCAGTGGTGTTTTTCTTAAGCTTCTTGGCTAAAGCTTGCAAGAAATCCTTCATCAAAACACAGCCAAAAGTCGGTCCGTTTCCGACTATGACCCGATCGGGGTGAACAATTAGCGCTTTCTCCTTTTTCAGAAGGAGAGAGTAACCAACAGAACTGTAATCATTGAATATAGGACCAGCAAAGATATAAGCATCAGCTGATTCAACAATTTCGGCACAAAATGCCGTGCTTACAGCACCCCAGTATGTCCCAATGAAGTGTGGGTGGTGCTCAGGAACTAGCCCTTTCCCTGCTGGTGTAACCGCAAGAGCATAACCGGAAGTGTCTGTCAATTCAACAAACGCCTCGGTTGCGCGTGAAACACGCAGTTTCGGTCCACCAACCATTACAGGCTTCACTGCCTTGTTCAAAAACTCTGCTGCAGCCTCTACAGCTGCTTCCAAACCCATCTTATTACTCAGCCTATATAACCAAACAAACAAACAAACCTCATAAGCTCAAAGCATGTATAAATGTATGATAAATTACAAGCATAACATAGCATATTACACACTTGGGGGCTAATGAAAATGGAACTGGTTCTCTGCTGAAAGTAGGATGAGGAATTGCAGCAAGATTACATCCTATGCTGATGTAAACAGGCTTGCTCTCTTTCAGAGCAGTCGAGATCGCAGTATCTATCAGTTCATGTGCATCTTCCAGGTTATTCACCACAGCCTACGTTTATAAATAATAATAATAATAATAATAATAATAATAATAATAATAATAATAATAATTAACAAGCTTAGCCGGATATCAATGTATTAATGCTAATGAGTTCATACTGTTTATGATTGCTAGAATCAAATATCTAGTAAAGTAGGTACTATAAAAGAAAAAAAGAACTTTATTTTACAAAAAAAAAATAAAAAATTGCATCAGACATGGTTATTAAAAAAGCTTTGCTTCTTGAGACTAGGCACATTTTTCAAATGATGCTCAGTAAATGCCCTTCTAGTTTCTAGGCGAGCGCTACGGTATTGTCTAGGACAGGATCGTCATAAGACAAAAGCCGAGTAAATTAAACAAGGAGTGCTATACATTCAATATTTTGTTTATTCAAGTTTCGAAATTACATTTGAATCTCATCTATTTTAGAACTTTTGGTGTTAATCAGATGATATTAAATGTCGTATATTTTAACTTTTTGATTTAAATGCACTTCACGCCTATCGTATTTAATAACTATTGCATCAGGAGCCAAATGCAACTTCGCTAATGCAACTGCTTTTATAAAATAAAGGCTGCGTTAGGCCAATAGTTTACGTAACAAAAACTGCTAATCAATAACTAAAATGATTAAACATTTATATATATACCTGATAGCAAGTGACAGTCTGAAAGCACCGAAGCTCTTGGCTAAAATCCGGCAATCCAATCGTATGATGCAAAATCCTATCCTTACCGTAATCATTAGAGTTGGGTCCACCAACGATACAAATCAACGGCAGATTCTCACTGTATGCACCAGCAATAGCATTAAGCACACTAAGTCCACCAACAGTGAACGTCACAACACACGCACCAACGCCACGAGACCTAGCGTAACCGTCGGCAGCGTATCCGGCATTGAGCTCGTTGCAGCAGCCAACGAGGTTGAGCCCAGGCTCAGCGATGAGGTGATCGAGCAACGTGAGGTTGAAGTCACCGGGAACGGAGAAGACGTCGGAGACGCCGATCTGGACGAGGCGGCGAGCGAGGTGGCGGCCGAGGGTGGCGTCGCCGGAGTTGAAAGGCACGGCGGAGGAGTGGAGGCAGGAGGTGGCGGAGATTTCTGGTGGACAACCGACGTTGCCGTTGGAAGTCACGGTGACGTCAGAAGCAGTACTGATTTTGGTGTCCATGACAATAATAATATTTTTGACTTGAAAGTTGAAATTGGTGTGGAAATTGAAAATGAAGTTGAAGTGTATTTATAGTTGAGAGGGGAAATCCAGGGGCGGTTTTGAGAGAAACTAGTTTTGGAATATTGTAAAATGGGAAACTTTATAAATCGGTGTATTTATATTCATGTTTACTGAAATGATTTTGATTTTGTTTAACAAAATTAGACTAAACTTGGGCCAAAAGATACAATTTTTATAAATAATAATAATAATTATTATTATTATAAAATAGTTGAATTTCAATATTTAGTGTGGTGTTAATAAATACAAAATATTAAGTTCTTAAAAGTAATGGTTGATTATAACATTTTCTTTTATTCTTCTGAATATTACAGCTAAAATATATTTTTAAGTTTCAAAATAAAATTGTTAAATTTTTGTACCTATAAGTTTTGTATATTCTCGCAAGACACATTATAAGTTAAAAATTATCTTTTAAAAGGTGTTGATTTTATTACTTTTTTTTCTAAGTTAAAATATTATCTATAACAGATAAATATAATTTTTAAAAATAAATTAGCAATAGAGCAATGATTCAGGGTCGTCTATGGTTGGGCGTTATCGGTTGGTTCCACATCACGCGAGGCGAGTTTGTATGGCTTGTTGCTTCCATAATTTCTAGGGAGATCCAAGTCGAGCTAAGTTAGAGCGAGTTGGGATTGGCTCAATTTTAAATCAAGCTCGCTCATCATGTTTCGTATGTAAACGGAGTTAAAATTTTGAGCCTAAGCTTAGCTCGATTTTAAAAAGAAATTTAATGAAGACATTTAAGTTTAATAGGTCAAGACTTCAAAATATGATTTAATAGTTCATAAAATGTACATAAATCAAGTCGAATCAAGTTCAATTGAATATAAATAACTTTAACAAAATATACAAAATACAAAGAGCGCGAAACTAAACAAGATGAGGTCAAACACACATAAACTAAAACTAAATTAATATGAGCCAAACTAAACAGAGAGAACAAGTTAGCCAAACCGAGCCGACCTAACAACCAAGCCACTCTAGGTTCAAGCTCTGCTAGGTTATAGTAAACTCAGCTCGGTTTTACACTGTCATTATTTAAAGGAAGTTTTTTTTTTCTAAACGAGCTTTGACCTATGAGCTTTTAAAACAGTCTAACAAATAAGTTTGATCTATTAGACCTTTCGCATTAGGACCATCCATAGCTTATGTGGAGAAGATTTGTGAGAAGGATGGGAAAGACAAGTGTTGTGGAAGCCATCCATTCTTGAAGATCCTTTATCATGGATGGTGAAGGATGGTGGTTTGTGGGTCCTTCATATTAGTGATGTGGATGTTATGAGGTTGTTTGTGGGAAGATTGAATATGTTATTTTTGTAGACAAAGTGTTTGTAGAAAAAATATATGAAAAATTGATGTGGCATCCTGACTAGACTATTTGTAGAGAAAATTACTCAGAATTGATGTGGATGGTCTTATTAATTAGCACCATATTTAGCAATAGTACATTTTTATTCTTATCAAGACACTTTCACTTATGTAGATTAATGTTTTAATAAAACCGATCGTTGGGTATTCTAATTGTTGAGGTCTCTTTTATAAGTTGGAAGAAAAAATTACAAATTTTGTCCTTTGAATTGCGTAAATTATGGAATGGGCCCTTTTTCAAAATGAGTTTCACTCTTAGTCCTTTATTTACATGTTTGCCATGGTTTTCGTCCTTTACACTAACGGGTGTTAAGTTTTTCAGTTAAGTAAGCCCATGTGCAGTGCACATGAGGGCATTTTCGTCCTTTTATCCATTAAGGACTATTTGTGTAATTAACTAAATTTGTAATTTAGTCAAACCAATTAACATGAGGGGTTGTTTATGTAATTTTTTGACAGAATTACAAATTTTGTCCTTTAAAAAAAGCCAAATTACGGTTCGTGTCCTTTTCTAAGTTTCCTTGCAGGCGGTGTATTTTAAACTTTTTTTTCCTACAAGTTTTGTCCTTTACGCTAACTGGGTTAGAAAAACTCAGTTAAATCCCATCACGTGAGGCGCATGTGAGGGTAGTTTTGTCTTTTCGTCTTACATAATAAAAAAATATAAAACCCTTTCTCTCTCTTCTATCAAACTCTACTCTCTCTCCCTGCTTCTCTTTCTTTCTTAATCACCCACCACCACCACCAACTCACCACCACCAGCAACCACTACCGGAATCAAGATCCCGTATTCCGCCGCAAAACGCCATCGTTTTAATCCAACGATGGCGTCAGTATCTTTAACCACCTCCGTCAACGTCAACCTAGGGTTCCGGTCAACTCGTTTATTCTCAAATCAATCTCACCCGTTAAATCGTAGATCCAACAGTCAACACCATCTCCGATCATGTTCGAATTTAACCTCTCAATTACCATTACTCAAACTCAAATCACTTAACCGAAACCCTAATTTCACCGTAAAAGCATCATCCGCTGTAATTCCGGCCAAACCGGATCCTCATTTGGCCGCCGTCGCAACGCACTCGCGACGCCGTCATCAAACGCCTCATCGAAACCCTAACTAACAAATCCGTACTCTCCGATCGCTACGGCACCGTACCGTCCGACGAAGCCGCCGGATTCGCTCGCAGCATCGAGGATGAGGCGTTTAACGCCGTTCCCGGTTCGGTTGCTGACGGTGATGACGGTGTTGAGATCCTGCAGGCGTACTCGAAGGAGATCAGTAAGAGAATGCTGGAGTTTGTCAAGTCTAGATCTGTTGCGGCGGTGAAGGACGGCGGTGAAGCCGCCGGTGACGGTGGTGTGAAGGTGGAGGAAAACTCAACTGTGGATGCCGTGCACCCTTAGGGTTTTGAATGGTTAGGGTTTTGTTATGTGTAATTGTTATTTGTTATGTTAATTGCACCCTTAGGGTTTTGAATTTGATGAATGTTTTATTATCGGTTATCGATTGTTCTAGATCTAGTATCGACAACCGTGCACAGAAGAGTGGGAGGTATGGTGATGAAGAAGAAGAAGAAGCAGCAGTGAAAATGAAGAAGAAGAAGAAGAAGTTGAAGTTGCAGGGTAGGCAAAAAGACCAATATGCCCTCACATGCACCTCACGTGAGGGCATTTAACTGAGTTTTTCTAACCCAGTTAGCGTAAAGGACATAACGTGTAGAAAAAAAAAGTTTAAAGTACACCGCCTGCAAGGAAACTTAGAAAAGGACACGAACCGTAATTTGGCTTTTTTTAAAGGACAAAATTTGTAATTCTGTCTAATTTTTTTAAAGACACTTTACAATTAAATTAACTATATATATATATATATATATTATCCTTATCTATCTCTCTCTCTCTCTCCATCACCATCTCCTCTAATCACCCACATCCACCACCACCATCACGCCGCCGCCAACACCACTATACCGGAAACACCATCATCTCCACCTCTCCAGCTAACCCCCCTCTTTAGATCTAGGGTTTCCTCTTCTCTCTCAAAACTATTCATCGCTTTTAATCTGCCTCCATCACCATATCCTCTAATCACCCACATCCACCACCACCACCATCACGTCGCCGCCAACACCACCATACCGGAAACACCATCATCTCCACCTCTCCAGCTAATCCCCCTATTCAGATATAGGGTTTCCTGTTCTCTCTCAAAACCATTAAACCCTTTTAATCTGCCGTCATGAATACCACCATCACCATGGTCTGGGGCGGAGAGTATGAGAGAGAGGCAATAGAGAAAGGCCGAACAGACCGGTAAGCGTGTAGGATCACGTTATAAGGGTCGTGTCGGAGCGGTCTCCTTGGCAAATAATTACCTATGTTTCAGATTGGGTGAAAATGATTTCAAATATCGGTAATTATAGAGGGAGAGAGAGATCGAGAGTGAGAGGGAGAGGGAATATAGGGGTTATTGTTGGAAGTCAGAGTCAGGGAGTCATCGTCGTAAAAAAAACGATCTAACCCTCTGTGATGCTCTCTCTCTCGATCTGCGATTTAGAACACCCCATTCAGATTTGAATTGATGGTGGTCGTTGGCCACCGCCGGAAATTCGTAGGGTGGCGGTGGTGATAATTGTTGCTGGTAGGTGACAATGGTGCGTGGGGGAGGAGATTGGCCAGGAAGACGGAGTTTTGGTGGGGAACAAAGTGGTGGGTGGTTCATTGAATTTAGGTTAAACGTTATTGATTTAGTATTAATATGTATTTTGTATTTATGTAAATATATTTAGTATTTAAGATATATCATATTTATGTATTTTTTTAATTACAAATTTAGTTTATTGTAATAGTCCTTGATGGGTAAAAGGACGAAAATGCCTTCATGTGCACTGCACATGGGCTTACTTAACTGAATAACTTAACGCCCGCTAGTGTAAATGACGAAAATCATAGCAAACATGCAAATAAAGGACTAAGAGTGAAGTTCATTTTGAAAAAGGACCCATTCCATAATTTTGCTAATTCAAAAGGACAAAATTTGTAACTTTTTCAAGTTGTAAATACATTTTGTCACAAACATGTTTTTAACTAATCATTGTAGCGTGTGCCTTTTTTTTTCATCCGTTTATGTTTTTACCATTTGTTTTAAACTAGTATTATACCCCGTGCGTTGCGTCAGACAGGTTGGTAAAACTTGGGCGATGATAAACACAAACTTTGTCGGTAGTGTTGAGGCGGTAAGTCGACGCATATTCGGTCGGTTTCGGTTAAGTGCGTTATAATACCGGAACTAAAAACCAAAAATAAAACAAAAACGTAGAGGTGGATCAATTGAGTGGTGTCTGTCGGTAACACTCGAGTGTTGGGAAGATCCGAGTATTGCCAATCCCGGAAGTTGAGACGACGAGTCTACGCAAATTCAGCTGATTTCTGTCACATTGGTTATGGTAACAAAATTAAAACAAAATGCAGCGAGACTACACAAATTCGGTTTCCGCTATGTTTGTCATGGTACCGGAAACTAAAAAAACAATATCCAAGGACCAATACGGTGTCGCCAAGTGACCAATCGGCAATTAGCGGCACCAAAGTTTATAATTATTATATATAATAATATTGACGAACGGACATAAATAGACACTTTTATTTTCTTAACAAATGAGCACACAAAGAAACCGCTTATTTAGTCTTTCCATTCACTCGTTTAATCACTTAAAGCTAAATAAACATACACCAAAATGACTCTTGAATAATGTCTGGTTCGTTTTAAGGCCTCTTCCCAAATATTAAATCACAAACGAAAATCATGGAAGAAAGCTTTTGCAAGTCAAACAAATCTGTGGGATTGATTCCACGGGAAAGTAAGATAGCTCAACGGTATTATGACCACGGAATCCACCAAAGACTTAACACCTCACATGGTCTCGATCAACAACATGGAGCAAGAGCCATGAAAGTACAAATGTTACTTGATCTCTATATTTTATTTTCTTGCAACTAATTAGCTATATTATTTATATTTATTCTTTTAAGGGTTAAAAATCATAAAGTTACAAGTGTTTATACTATCATTTAGCCTGCTTTTTTTTTTCTTTTACTATATGTATATCGTTAGCTGTACATAGTCTTGCTTTGTCTTGGCAATAAAATAGAAAAATAATAAATAGAATAGAGAAATAAAAATTGTTTTTCAAAATGGTTTTCTCATAATTTTTAAAGTGTGCATATTCTTTCTCTCAACGGTATTACTAGGGTTGTTTTATGTTATTTGTTTCTTATATTTATATATATTCTTTTGGATTTTAATTTATTTATTTTAAGAAAGTTAAAAATATATAAGGTTTGATGATGAAATGGTTTCAAAAATAAATGAGATGTTATAACTTGATTTAAAAGCTATCTTGGTTTAGTGAGAACAATGGTCTGTTTATTTTTTTACTATATTTTTTTTAGTTATAAATAATATATATTTTTTTAAATCAGATATCAATTTTTAGTATATCACTATTTTATAGGATTTTTTCATATCAAATATTTGATAAGATTAATTATTAATTTAATGAGATGTTGTAATCCGTTTAAGGGTTATCTGGGTTTAGTGAGACACATACCCGTGAATTTGGGTCAGATGCATTAGAAGTCGTTATTTACAAATAAAACAATCTGGTTGCTTGAGAGAATGTTGGTAGAATCATAGAGCTTTTAAAAGTTTCATTTTTATATATTTAAGATTTAAGATATAAGTTATTAGCAAGTAAATACACGGTTGATTTTAGTTAATTAGTTAAAAAATATATTATTTACTTTTTTTCTAAGATTAACTCATACCCTCACTAATTCTCCGTCTATTAATATACACTACTATCTATATGGAACTCGAACCCTAATTTATGATGAGAAATGCCTATTTTTTAAGAATAAACACATGCATTAAAATTTTTTTTTTCAGATTCATATAATCCTTACTTTGTAAGACTCAACTCGCATCAATAATAAAAATTAACACGTGATATGCTAATAAACTATCCCTGTCATCATACTACAAGAGTACAAGCAGTAGCCTAGAAGAAGATTGATAATTAATTAATTAATTTATAACAAAGACATAGAATGTACGTATTTAGTTTACGACTCAAACGTGGAAAGGCGGTCAATATTGAACTAATTCCAATGAAGATCTTTCATGCATTCCCGACCGACGCTACATTCTATGAATCAGGGGGAGGCCTTTCCACCCATAGAAAATATTATTATTGCAAAATTTCATTTCATTTCATTTCATTTCTAGAGAAAATTTCATTTCATAATTTTTGTTCTTAGGGATGGATGGGCATCTAACCGAAGCCTCCGAGCTAGCACGGGTTGAGCGAGCTCACTGCCTCCCCTTATTATTTAATTGCTTTTTTATACAATAAATAATATGATTGGGCGTTATTATGAATAAAGTCATACGATATTACGGACCTAGGGGTGGCAAATGGATTGGGTTGAAACGGATTAGGGTCAAAATGGGTTAGGGTCAGAATGGGCCAATTAAAAAGAGGGGTTGTTTTGGTTCGGGTCGGAACGGGTTAGGGTCAACAGGTTTCGGTCGAAACGGGTCAAAACGGGTTTCGGCTCGGTTCGTTTTTTTAACAAGGACAACATAGGAAACATTTATGTGTTTTTTATATTTTTTGTTTTGATTTATATTTTAAGTTATGATTTTTTTTATTTTTTTTGAGAGGTTTTTATCAAGATCCGAAATCCCTAAAAAAATTCAAAAAGAAAATAAAAATAAAAAATCATAACTCAATAAATCAAAAACAAAAAATGTAAAAAAAAACATAAATGTTTTCTACGTTGTCCTTGTTAAAAAAACGAGAAATTAGCCGAAACCAAAACAAAAAACCAAAAATGAAGCGAACTAATCGAAACCGAAAAAATCGATCAAAACGAAACTAAAAAACTAAAACTAGGGGTGGCAAATGTGACCCATGGGTTGAATGGGTTGTAATAAAATGTATATAATGGGTCAAACTAAAAAAAGAAAAGGATTGAAACAGGTCAAAACGGGCTGATATTTCTTGAGTTTTTTATGGAACGAGAAAAACGGAGGAAACATTTTAGTTTTTTTTACCTTTTTAGTTTTTGATTTATATTTCGAGTTATGATTTTTTAATTATTTTTTTGAATTTTTTAATGATGTGCTTTTGAAATGGGTCAAAATAGTTGAAATTTTAGAAACCCTCACTAAAATATTCATAAAAAATAATTAAAAAATCATATCTTGAAATATATATCAAAAACTAAAAAATTAAAAAGAACTAAAAGGTTTCTTCCATTTTTCCCGTTCCATAAAAAAAAACACCAACTTAAGAAATGTCAACCCGTTTTGACTCGTTTCCATCATTTTCTTTTTTTAGTTTGACCCATTATATATATTTTATATAACCCATTCAACCTATGGGTCACATTTGCCAACCCGAACTGAAACCGAACATAAATGAAACTGAAAAAACCCGACCAAAACGAAAAAAAAAAACCAAAAACGAATCCGAAATCTACCAAAAAGAAACAAAATTAGAAACCGAAACCCAACCCAAAAAACCGAAAACAAATCCGAAAGCGACCTAAAAGAAACAAAAGAAACCGAAACCTAACCCGTCTAGTGCGAAAACTCGTGTCGGCTCGAAACCTAATCCGAGCCAAAACCTAAACCGAACTCATTCCAATCCAAAACCCGTTTCGACCCAAACATGCTACTTTTTCTTAAGACACTAATCCACATCGATCAATTTTCTTAAATTTGTCGACCCATTTTGACCCGAAAATAAGAATGTGGAATTTTAAATGACCCATTTAGTTAAAATCTATGACTCAAATCAACCCATATAATTTTTAAAACAACCTAAATTAACACATGTAAAAATGGTTTGGGTCAAAATTAGAACCCCTGGACCCAAGCTAAACATAAATTTACTACTGATTTATTTAATTTATTGATTTTAATTATTTAACAACTTTATTGTTTGGTGGTGTCACATGCTTATTATAATTGGTTGGTGGTGTCACATGCTTATTATCGTGTGTTTAGGTGAACTTTTAAAACTTGCTTATTTGTTATTTGTTTGTTGAAAAGCAAAAGATGTTCGGCAAAGCTCCTCAAAAAGCTTCAAATTTGAGTTTTTCAAAAGTTACTTTTGCTTTTTAAAAGCAAATAAGCAAAAAAACAAGGCCCAATTACAAATTTTGTCCTTTAAAAAAAGCCAAATTACGGTTCGTGTCCTTTCCTTGCAGGCGGTGTCCTTTAAACTTTTTTTTTCTACACGTTATGTCCTTTACGCTAACTGGGTTAGAAAAACTCAGTTAAATGCCCTCACGTGAGACGCATGTGAGGGCATTTTTGTCTTTTTGCCTACCCTGCAACAACAACTTCTTCTTCTTCTGCTGTTTCTATACCTTCACTAACATCATCACCTGCCATCACCCTTCCTCAACCACCACCCAACCTTAACCATCACCTGCCACAATCGAATCTAGCACCACCCTCCCATCTCCGATTAACCACCACCGGTATGCATCGTGACCACCACTGATTCTGCCACCATCGTCGAAATCCATCTTAATTCCAACCACAACCATAGCCGGCCACTTCTGACTTCCGACGACAACTACCTACCACCACTGCTTCCGTTAACAACTTACGAGTAAGTCTAATTTTGGGATTTAAGGGTTACATGTTAATTTTGGGGAATTTTGGGGATTAATTTTGGGTCGGGTTTCTGTTTGGAAACCCTAGGTGACGGTGGTTGGTAGCGGCGGTGTTCTGGTGGCCGTGAAAACCCCAAATGATTCTGCCACCATCGTCGAAATCCATCTTAATTCCAACCACAACCATAGCCGGCCACTTCTGACTTCCGACGACAACTACCTACCACCACTGCTTCCGTTAACAACTTACGAGTAAGTCCAATTTGGGGATTTAAGGGTTACATGTTAATTTTGGGGAATTTTGGGGATTAATTTTGGGTCGGGTTTCTGTTTGGAAACCCTAGGTGACGGTGGTTGGTAGCTCCGGTGTTCTGGTGGCCGTGAATCAGTGGTGGTCACGATGCATACCGGTGGTGGTTAATCGGAGATGGGAGGGTGGTGCTAGATTCGATTGTGGCAGGTGATGGTTAAGGTTGGGTGGTGGTTGAGGAAGGGTGATGGCAGGTGATGATGTTAGTGAAGGTATAGAAACAGCAGAAGAAGAAGAAGTTGTTGTTGCAGGGTAGGCAAAAAGACAAAAATGCCCTCACATGCGTCTCACGTGAGGGCATTTAACTGAGTTTTTCTAACCCAGTTAGCGTAAAGGACATAACGTGTAGAAAAAAAAAGTTTAAAGGACACCGCCTGCAAGGAAACTTAGAAAAGGACACGAACCGATTTTTGGCTTTTTTTAAAGGACAAAATTTGTAATTCTGTCAAAAAACAATTCTAAAAGCTCACCCAAACACCCTCTAATTGGTTAAGGGCAACGTATGCAGCCCCTCCCACCCAAATCGAGTTATTCAAATATTATTTAATTCAAATTCAAATTGAAATTTAAAATTGTTTTTTAAATGCCAAAATTTGATTTCCGGTTAACCTGAATAACCGAACCTGAACGTAAGTACACCACAAACAACTTATGATGAATAACTTTATTAAGGCCTAAGGAATCTAGCTAATAGAGGGAGGGTAGCAAAGCTACCCTCGGATCCCTTATCCGACCCGTGGATCGTCAAAGACATCCGCCTCCCACAGATCCATCAACCAACCCACGGATCGCCAAAAGACATCCGCGCAGGGAACAAGTGGATTGGTAAAGCCATCCATAATCCAAAGACACTTCGTGGAATTCCATTATAACCCGCGGACGGTCACACGAACATCCGCGGAAGGAATCCACAAATAACTCAAGGGACTCATCATATGCATGATCCCTACGTGATATGGAAGGGCAGTTGTAACAAACTACTTCTAGAAGATTCCCTCAAAACCTCCTGATAGCGACATCGGCCAATGGAAAGAAGACACATGGACACGTAATAATCATCCCACGACGTGCACAGATAATGGCTACACCATAAACGGGTCCAGGCTGTCACATCCAATAAAGGCCTGACACGTGTCCATTCAGGCAGAAAAGGAATAACTTGATAGTGCCAACTCCACCAATCACCTTCCCTCCACCTTCGGCTATAAATATGAAGATCATCTCTTCAAGGTATTCATTCACACTCTCACGCCTTACGTAATATACCAGTACTCGTATTATTTCCGATTAAGATACAGTACTGATTCTCACGCCGGAGGGTGGTTACTGGAACTCTGTCTTTCCCATAACGAGATTCAACAGTGTTCTGTTTTGCAGGCACTAGCTTGGATCTGTCTCATAACGCTTCAGTATACTCACATCTGGGGAAATACCCGATCGGACTATCCAGTGCGGTTTAGTGTTTCTTCATTGGCGTCATCCGGTTTCAGCTAGATACACGGTTTTTACGGTTTTTTCGATTCACTGTGATTTGAAGATGAGTCAGAACCAACAGCCATCTGCTGCTTCGATGAGGTCCCGTCGTACTAAAATTCTGGACGACCCAGTCCACGAAGGACAGGTGTCGGATGACCTTCGCCAGAGCACTAGAACTCCCGGCTTCGAAAATAGAACCAGAGAAGTTCCTAGGTTTGAAGACTTTGCACCTCGTAGGAACACTAGAACCCCGGCCCGGGAAGACCGGCCAGAGGAGTTCCCGAGGCATAGAGTCACTGAGATCCAATGAACCACTCAAACTCCAGCTCTGGAAGACGGAGCCGGAGAATTTCCAAGATTCGACGGGGACGAAACGAGAACTTATCAGGCCAGATCTGGTAAAAGCATTCTCACCCTTGAAGAGTGGTATCAGCAAGAGAAACACCGGCTAAAAGAGGAGTATGAGCGAAGAGTGAGGCGAGATCAGGTCCAAGCCAGGACGCTGACGTACGACTCGCCATCTTCGTCTCCACCACCGGTACTCCGACGCATGCAAGATCTAGAGTTGGAAGACAACTCTCGATCAGCTGGTCGGTCACTGGCAAAGAGCCGCGAAAGAAGTTACCACACTCAGCGTACCCTATCCCACAGAACTCCTTGGGATACTCGACAGAAAGAAACATTTCAAGAGGAAGATTACGCGAGTGATGGTAGTTGGGACTACAGCAGGGAAACCTCCAGTCGTCCCAAGCCATTAGTCAAACATGCCGAATACTTCAGCAATGCGGAAGAAGATTTCACCAAGAAATACCGTCCCGTTGTGTTTGCGGAAAAGTCAAAATTCATCCCGCGAATTGCAACCGCTCCTTTCCCAACTGAATTTCACAGCAGTCGGGGGAGTGAGCAGATGGACACTGCGCTATTGGCGTCACATGTTCGTATTGACACTAACAGGATCAGCTAGAGAGTGGTTTGAGAAGTTACCGGACAGTCAGATTAAGAGCTAGGATGACTTAGTAGCAAAGTTTTCACAGCATTTCAGTCAACAACGTAAGCACACTCGGGATGCGTCAGAGATCCTGAGTGTTATCCGCCGAGACAATGAATCATTGGAAAGCTTTATCACTAGATTCAATAACGAGAGTTTGAATATTGGTTGAATCAGTGAAGACATGCTATGAGGAGCATTCCGGGTAAACGCAAGGAGTCCTGAAATGGTCAGATGTTTGACAGGTCGGGACGGAATGCCCCAGACCTGGGACGCGATCATGTCCGCAGCCAAGGTCTTCGCAGCTACAGAAAAATTGTTAGGGCGAGAGGCACCCAAGCAACACACAAGGAATGAATTGCGGAACACTCAGGCAAAGAAAGAAGAGAAGGGTTCAATCTGGTATAGAATTCAGCCCCCGGAAAGCTCTTCCAAACAATTTGATGCCAGGTCACTGATCGGGCAAAAACAAAAAGATAGAGCAGCAGGCAAGTCCGACCAACAACATTGGACACCCTTGAAGAAGACCCCGTCTGAAATCTTAACAATAGAGAACATCAAATTCAGGAAGCCCCAACCACTGAACAAGCGGGTGAACTTGAATCCGAACAAGCACTGCATGTTCCATGAAGATATTGGACACGACGCAGATGAGTGCATAAGCCTGAAAAATGAGATCGAGTCCGCCATAAAATCTGGAAAACTGGACCACATACTAAAAAACGTGTGACAGGGTCCACGGAAGAACGTAGCTCCCGCGGAAAAAGGTCCCCCATGAAAGCAGATCAAAGATTTAAACATGCACATGATCCAAGGGGGACCCCCTCAGAAGTCCAAGCGGATGGAGGTGGATAAAGATGAGTGGAAAAGCGAGCCCGTAATTTTTCCAAGAATGAAAGGACGACCGTGCATGAAGCAACCCCTCATTGTGACAGTGATGCTAGACTGTCGCTATCTAGTCAAAAACAATTAATTCAGGGTCCTAATCACCTAAGCAAGCTAGGGTAAGTAGGGTGTCGAACACGAGGAGTATGTGGTCAGTGTGAAGTGAAATTAATTCCTAGCATTATGAAGTAATTCAAGTAAAATGCTGATCACACTAGCAAACGGTTTGGTTTTATAGTAAACGAACAAATAATCAAGTATTCAATCAATCAAACAAAGCAAATCACACCCGAGAATTCAAGTAATCAAACTAACTAGCAAACTAATGCACATAACAGATAAACTATCTTGTGTCAACTACAGACTGACTAACCGGTTAAACTTTAGGCATCCAAGCTCGCTAACACACGACACTGTTTATCAAAAGGTCCCTGCCAGTGTGACTCAACTAAGGGCAAACGTATGCTTTCTCACAATTAACAGGTCAAAACAATCCTATAAGCAATTATCATAGCAACTGGCACACTAATCGTTCTGATCGAAATAAACCTAAACTGACGTTGTGCACAATAATACTAGACATCAATACTCATAGATTAACATCAAGATAATTACAATCAATCGTTCTAGTACATGAGAAAATAACTGAAAGATTACAAACTATACATCCCGGGTATGACTCGAAGGGTCTAGCCGCGTCTCGGCATCTCTCGGTCTTCGGTTATGATGTTATAGAACATGTAGATGGCCTTGAGATGAATGGAAGTGATGGTAGGTTGCTCTCCTTCTCTAAAAAAACTCTGGAAACTGAATAATATCCATTAGGATCGTCAAAACATGTTTTAAACAAAAACCCTAACTTTCCCGTCTATGGGGACCGTCGCGTAGCGCGATGGTCTAGGAAACGAGATGGTCCAAGATAACTTCATATTTGGATTCCTCTCGTCCCAGAAACCAAAAATTCATATATTATGGGTCCCGTAACTCATTTTCTAGCCCAGGATATGCTCGTTTTACTTCCTGATCTCCTTTTGTGAACCCATCTTGTTCAGTTTAGCATCGGCTTTAGGTTTCTCATCCAAACTCCTCCCGAATCCTTCTAACACTTCCTAAGACTTCAATTTATGCTCTGGTATTCCCGAGATATCATTCCATGCTCGTACACATCTCCAATTTAGCATCTTTAACGATCAATGACCTGAAATACTAAAGCACGTATGAAGTACCAAAGTTCTAACAATATACTAAACAAAACTACATAATTAACACACTAATATATATATATAAAATACCCGAACATCACATCCCCACACTTATCTTTTGCTTTCCCTCAAGCAAAACTATAAAGCAAACATCAACCTCCATCATAGGTATATCAATTATCACCATTAATACTAGAAAGGTTTAAGGTCATACCCAGTTTCCCAGACTGACACTTTCTAGATTAACAACCCACAAATAAAGTTAATGTTACAATAAAACTCTAGAATCGCCCAGACAAGTGTACTTTGTTTCCTGTTAGGGCATACATGTTCACACCCCTCACACTATCAACACTCCTCTCGGTTTAATATCTGGACTAGCAAAAGATGTGCTAGTATATGTCTCTGCCCTCAAAATACCTAATATGAGTTACAACTTAATACGCTTGCAGGTCAGTCTTATCTCCACCCATTAACCACCGGTTGCATAAAGACTCGGACTAAGGTTTTGCTGAGGCTTAGGTTCGGGTGCGGATTGGGCTTATTTAGTGACTCAGGTGGATGAAACCCAGATAAACAAACCAATATACAGACTCACGAATACAAACGAACTAAATACACAATCAACCGCTATTTACATACTCAACTGCTAAACAGATAACTTCTTTTTGTCTTTTTGCTGATTATTCAATTTTTTTTAGACATCAATAACTGATATAACTGATAATTACAACTCAGAACTTTACAACTTTACAACTCGGATACAACTCGATAACGAATTGGATTTCATCACACTAGTTAATATAAAATAAAGGCCAAGGCTAAAATGGTGTGTAATGTTCAGTTTAGCAAACGAAAAAGGATAAGGTCCAAACGGGCTCCTAGAGGATAATGTCGGGTAAGGAATTTATTTAGTGAGGAAAATACGTACGGAACGGGTTTTCTAAAGTCCTAATCTCCATACAGGTGGTGGTATTAAGATTTCGAAAAGCATGTGACAAGCAAGTTCTAATTCTGTAAAACATACTGGTTTCCCTCAGTCAATGCCAAGACATGTTTTTTCTATCTATTATATAATATGTGTATTAAGTATAGGGGCTAATCTCACAATATGTTTGGAAATAAAGGCTTCCGATATGAAACATGTATACCCGTCCCATTGACTCGTTATCCCCGCCTAAACGATTCCATTTTCAACTTCTCATTTTAAAAACATTTGTCAGGAAAACTATCGAGAAGTTGAAAAACCAACCATGACCAAAAACCTTTAACTTGGCATTAATAGCAATAATTAACAGTTAACAACTTTGGTTTCTGAACACTCTTCGAGGTACTATTGGGCTAAAACTTTTCAATTTTCTCCCATCCCCACACTTGAGGTTGACATTGTCCTCAATGTTAAAATTTTAAAACAAATAACGAACATTTGAGGGACGGGTTGAAATTGAATGTTTAACAATTTAAAAATCGGGCTCTAATGTGATAGTTCTAACACAAAATCTACAATTACACTCTCAACACGTAAACTAAAATAACAAAATAGATTATGAAACTAAAATCACCTGATATGACTGATAAGACAATACTAAAAAATGGCTCGCAAACCCTCGTGAAAACTCGTCTTCTCCAAAGACTAAAACTGAATCTACAAAATCTCAAAACGTGTAGAAGCAAGCTTCTCACCGTGTGTAAGACATAGGTCTTTTAAGAATTTTGCAAAAAATGAAGTGGTAGTTCATTTTATTAAAAATTATTACCGAGCCAAATTAGTTAAGTTTCATAATAATTTTGTTAAATGAGTTAAAATGTTAAAAGACCTAACTCACTTTCGTAGGAATCACGGTTGCATTTAGCGTATGCAACAAGCCCTTTAAACCCCCCGGTAGCCCGGTTGGACGAGTGAGGTCTCGTGAGAGTTTATAGTGAACTACACCCACAAAGTTCCAATACAACAAAATATGCACGTACCTGGATTAACCACAACAAAAAAGAACACAAAAGCACTTTAGGTAGCTTAACTGAAACCTCGTTTTCTGACATAACTTTACCGCACACATCAAAATCCCAACTTTTTCCTTGTGGTATCTCCACACTTAGCTTTTGCTATGATGGTACGCTTGAAATACAATTAGTAAAAAAAATGCAAACTAAAAATATACAAAATGTACAATTACCACCGTGTTGACAATTTTTTTGGCATTCAAGGTGGGCGGCTGACCCGTTCCCGTGCAGCCGTTTCATTACTTGCACGGTCCTCCTCAAGAGGTTGCTTCCAACTTTTTGACACACCATAATCCGGCCCAAACCTTGCCAACCTCCATTTCGCATCACATTCAGGTGGTTTCTTTACCTCTTTCATTTTCTTCTTCTTTCCCTTTCTTGTTGTTACTTCCTCACCATCTCTAACTCCATGCAATATCTCATTATGTTCTTTCACCTCCATGCTACCCTTCAGCTCATTCCTGTCAATCACAAAACATTTCTCTTGTGTGTGATCCTTGCTCAAGGATTCACACTTGTCAATAAAAGGGTTAGTAGCATTTTCAAATAATAATAACCGCTTATCACGGTTCCCACATTTAATTCCCAAAACTCCCGTAGCACAATCAATTACCGCATATGTTGTGGCAAGGAATGGCCTACCCAGTATGACTTCAGATTGTTTAATATTCCTTTTCGCATAATCAAGTACAAGGAAGTCAACTGGGTAGCTAAATCCATCCACCTGCACCATTACATTAGTAACCATGCCCCGAGGGAGTGTATGAGTTTGATCCGCCAACACCACGGTGGTGTTTACACTTTCTAACGGGCCGAACTCATACTGATCATATAAACTTCCAGGCATGACACTAACATATGCTCTAAGATCTAGAAGTGCCAGATCAGTTTTAAACTCCCCAATTTGAATTGATAAAAATGACACTCCCGGGTCTTGGAGTTTACTTGAGGTGGTATTATCCTCCACCTCCTCATCTTTGCTCTTGGTCGAATTT
Source organism: Bidens hawaiensis (assembly GCF_021521415.1). Lineage (NCBI taxonomy): Eukaryota > Viridiplantae > Streptophyta > Magnoliopsida > Asterales > Asteraceae > Bidens > Bidens hawaiensis. The sequence goes on from NW_027492062.1 coordinate 518,623, forward strand.
ACCATTTAAACATTTTTCACAAGTACAATTTTCACAAAAAGACATTTCATTCGTTTTTAGTTTCGATTCATTTTGGAAAATTGTTTTATTTTGACCAACAAAATCATTCTCATCACTAAACTCTTTCACCACCCCCTCAACAAACTGTGGTGAATCAACTTCAACACTAGTAATTTCAAAATGAAATAAAAGACTTACCGCATTGATGTGCACATTGTTTCCTTTTTTTGAACTTGAACTGAAGTGTTGCGGGTTTACTGTGGTATCGCTCGGTAACTGACCCACGTTTTTCTGTAATCTCGCCACATCTGCTGCGAGTTGACCTTCTGAGTCTCTTTCTGATTATCTGTCACCAACTTCAACAACGTATCTAACTTCGAATGTACCGACTCATCTGAATTATTGTTATTCTGGTCCTGATTCTGATTAACCAATGAACTGTTACCCCGGTAACCATCTCTGTTATACTCCGGACTGCTATTCTGATTGTATAAACCCTGCTGATAACTGCCCTGGCGGTAGCTGTTCTGCTGTCAGTTCTGACTAAACCCCTGAAAGTTCGGGTTCGACTGACTCGACGAGTTCCCGTATTTGAAATTCGGGTGATTCCTTCGGCCCGGGTGATAAGTGTTCAAATTGAACCCTTGGCCCTTGGAATCCCCGTACGCGTAACTGACTATACTCGTCATCATCAAACCCGGGGCAATCTTCAACCTTATGCCTCAACTCCCCACAATCTGAACAAACCGAGAATTTCACCCCGACTTTACCAACCTCTTTCTTTTTCTCTTTTCGATAACCCGCAAGTTCTCGTTCTAACTCAGCAATTCTCTCTGACTCGCTCGTGGCTGATTTAACCGACCGGGTAGCTCCGTGTTTTTGTCTTCGATCTGCAGCTTCCTCTGACTTGGAATCTTCACACATAAACTCCAAAAACTCCCAGTCATCTTCCTCGGGTTGATTCAACAACTGACTGTTACAAGAGGCTTTCAAATGTTTTCTGTCTTCATACGTCAACCCGTCTACAAAATACTTAACCAGTTCCCACAACTCAATCTGATGGTGCGGGCACTTCCTAATCATTTCCTTGTAACAAGTAAAGGCCTCGTGAAACAACTCACCCGGTAACTGTGAAAAGTGTCTAATCTCCATTCGGGCCTCGATGGTCTTCGACTGTGAATAATACTCGTTAAGGAAAACTTGTTGCATATCACCCCAGTTCTCAATACTGTGCATCGGTAGCGAGTTGAACCAGTGTTTGGCTTTGTCTTTTAGTGAAAACTGGAACAACCGCAACCGAACCTCATCCTGATCATACGTACCGTCACCGATAGACCCGCAAATAGCTGAAAAATTTGATAAATGTGAATACGAGTCTTTAGATCCCAGTCCGTGAAAGTGGGGAACTATGTTGATGTAGGACGGACGAGATTTAAATGTCGGTTGTCCCTGTACGTGAACCTTTGGGACAAACGGTGAGGCACCATCTGAGATAGCCGGTCTAAACCCACTGTGTACACCCCGAACCGGAGGCCCAAAATTCCTTCGTCTGGCCCTCAGTTCGTCAAAACCTCCCCGGTTAACATGAATCGGATGTCTTCATTCCTCCAGATATCTTCCAACACCATCTCTGTCTAGATTTCTGTTCCTCCACCTATTACCTCTCACCCTAACCGGTTCCTCAAACTCCTTATCTGCGTTTCTCGGCTCAAAGTCGTCATTCCTTCTAACTCGCCATTCATCCCCGTTACTATCATCATTCCTCGGTTCTTGTTCCTCCTCATCTCCCTCTTCTTCGTCTTCAATATGAATACTGACATGATCAGAATCCCGTATAATCGGTTGTCGGTGACGAGGGGTATTGTTTGGGGCTGATGGCCTGGGTCTGTCAAGGTTTCGGTTTCTGGATTGTCAGGCTGTATTTTGTGTTTGTGGATTGGTGTTTATTGGTGGTGGTAGGTCATTATTTGGTGAATTTTAATTATTTGGTGGGTTAGGCTCGGGTTGGAAAACATTGATCTCGGGTGGTGGGTTTTGGTTTTGATTATGGTTTTGGTTCTGACTTTCCATGTCTGACTGTCTGATCTGAGCTCGGTTCTGCCGAGCTAACCGTTTGATTTCTGGCTCGTAAATCAGCGAAGAATTTCTTCCTGAATGGCGGGTGTGCATAAACCTATTACCTGCACAAATAACACACCCCGCGTAAAATGGGAAAATAAAACTAAACTAAAAATAAAAATAACAACTAAATTAAACCAAATAAACAAAGAAATCAATTAATCACAAAAACACTAAGCACACTAACTCCCCGGCAACGGCGCCATTTTGATGCTAGACTGTCTCTATCTAGTCGAAAACAATTAATTCAGTGTCCCAATCACCTAAGCAAGCTAGGGTAAGTAGGGTGTCAAACACGAGGATTATGTGGTCAGTGTGAAGTGAAATCAATTCCTAGCATTATGAAGTAATTCAAGTAAAGTGCTGATCACACTAGCAAACGGTTTGGTTTTATAGTAAACAAACAAATAATCAAGTATTCAATCAATCAAATAAAGCAAATCACACCCGAGAATTCAAGTAAGCAAACTCATTCACATAACAGATAAACTATCTTGTGTCAACTACAGACTGACTAACCGGTTAAACTTTAGGCATCCAAGCTCGCTAACACACGACACTGTTTATCAAAAGGTCCCTGCCAGTGTGACTCAACTAAGGGCAAACGTATGCTTTCTCACAATTAACAGGTCAAAACAATCCTATAAGCAATTATCATAGCAACTGGCACACTAATCGTTCTGATCGAAATAAACCTAAACTGACGTTGTGCACAATAATACTAGACATCAATACTCATAGATTAACATCAAGATAATTACAATCAATCGTTCTAGTACATGAGAAAATAACTGAAAGATTACAAACTATACATCCCGGGTATGACTCGAAGGGTCTAGCCGCGTCTCGGCATCTCTCGGTCTTCGGTTATGATGTTATAGAACATGTAGATGGCCTTGAGATGAATGGAAGTGATGGTAGGTTGCTCTCCTTCTCTAAAAAAACTCTGGAAACTGAATAATATCCATTAGGATCGTCAAAACATGTTTTAAACAAAAACCCTAACTTTCCCGTCTATGGGGACCGTCGCGTAGCGCGATGGTCTAGGAAACGAGATGGTCCAAGATAACTTCATATTTGGATTCCTCTCGTCCCAGAAACCAAAAATTCATATATTATGGGTCCCGTAACTCATTTTCTAGCCCAGGATATGCTCGTTTTACTTCCTGATCTCCTTTTGTGAACCCATCTTGTTCAGTTTAGCATCGGCTTTAGGTTTCTCATCCAAACTCCTCCCGAATCCTTCTAACACTTCCTAAGACTTCAATTTATGCTCTGGTATTCCCGAGATATCATTCCATGCTCGTACACGTCTCCAATTTAGCATCTTTAACGATCAATGACCTGAAATACTAAAGCACGTATGAAGTACCAAAGTTCTAACAATATACTAAACAAAACTACATAATTAACACACTAATATATATATATAAAATACCCGAACATCACATCCCCACACTTATCTTTTGCTTTCCCTCAAGCAAAACTATAAAGCAAACATCAACCTCCATCATAGGTATATCAATTATCACCATTAATACTAGAAAGGTTTAAGGTCATACCCAGTTTCCCAGACTGACACTTTCTAGATTAACAACCCACAAATAAAGTTAATGTTACAATAAAACTCTAGAATCGCCCAGACAAGTGTACTTTGTTTCCTGTTAGGGCATACATGTTCACACCCCTCACACTATCAACACTCCTCTCGGTTTAATATCTGGACTAGCAAAAGATGTGCTAGTATATGTCTCTGCCCTCAAAATACCTAATATGAGTTACAACTTAATACGCTTGCAGGTCAGTCTTATCTCCACCCATTAACCACCGGTTGCATAAAGACTCGGACTAAGGTTTTGCTGAGGCTTAGGTTCGGGTGCGGATTGGGCTTATTTAGTGACTCAGGTGGATGAAACCCAGATAAACAAACCAATATACAGACTCACGAATACAAACGAACTAAATACACAATCAACCGCTATTTACATACTCAACTGCTAAACAGATAACTTCTTTTTGTCTTTTTGCTGATTATTCAATTTTTTTTAGACATCAATAACTGATATAACTGATAATTACAACTCAGAACTTTACAACTTTACAACTCGGATACAACTCGATAACGAATTGGATTTCATCACACTAGTTAATATAAAATAAAGGCCAAGGCTAAAATGGTGTGTAATGTTCAGTTTAGCAAACGAAAAAGGATAAGGTCCAAACGGGCTCCTAGAGGATAATGTCGGGTAAGGAATTTATTTAGTGAGGAAAATATGTACGGAACGGGTTTTCTAAAGTCCTAATCTCCATACAGGTGGTGGTATTAAGATTTCGAAAAGCATGTGACAAGCAAGTTCTAATTCTGTAAAACATACTGGTTTCCCTCAGTCAATGCCAAGACATGTTTTTTCTATCTATTATATAATATGTGTATTAAGTATAGGGGCTAATCTCACAATATGTTTGGAAATAAAGGCTTCCGATATGAAACATGTATACCCGTCCCATTGACTCGTTATCCCCGCCTAAACGATTCCATTTTCAACTTCTCATTTTAAAAACATTTGTCAGGAAAACTATCGAGAAGTTGAAAAACCAACCATGACCAAAAACCTTTAACTTGGCATTAATAGCAATAATTAACAGTTAACAACTTTGGTTTCTGAACACTCTTCGAGGTACTATTGGGCTAAAACTTTTCAATTTTCTCCCATCCCCACACTTGAGGTTGACATTATCCTCAATGTTAAAATTTTAAAACAAATAACGAACATTTGAGGGACGGGTTGAAATTGAATGTTTAACAATTTAAAAATCGGGCTCTAATGTGATAGTTCTAACACAAAATCTACAATTACACTCTCAACACGTAAACTAAAATAACAAAATAGATTATGAAACTAAAATCACCTGATATGACTGATAAGACAATACTAAAAAATGGCTCGCAAACCCTCGTGAAAACTCGTCTTCTCCAAAGACTAAAACTGAATCTACAAAATCTCAAAACGTGTAGAAGCAAGCTTCTCACCGTGTGTAAGACATAGGTCTTTTAAGAATTTTGCAAAAAATGAAGTGGTAGTTCATTTTATTAAAAATTATTACCGAGCCAAATTAGTTAAGTTTCATAATAATTTTGTTAAATGAGTTACAATGTTAAAAGACCTAACTCACTTTCGTAGGAATCACGGTTGCATTTAGCGTATGCAACAAGCCCTTTAAACCCCCCGGTAGCCCGGTTGGACGAGTGAGGTCTCGTGAGAGTTTATAGTGAACTACACCCACAAAGTTCCAATACAACAAAATATGCACGTACCTGGATTAACCACAACAAAAAAGAACACAAAAGCACTTTAGGTAGCTTAACTGAAACCTCGTTTTCTGACATAACTTTACCGCACACATCAAAATCCCAACTTTTTCCTTGTGGTATCTCCACACTTAGCTTTTGCTATGATGGTACGCTTGAAATACAATTAGTAAAAAAAATGCAAACTAAAAATATACAAAATGTACAATTACCACCGTGTTGACAATTTTTTTGGCATTCAAGGTGGGCGGCTGACCCGTTCCCGTGCAGCCGTTTCATTACTTGCACGGTCCTCCTCAAGAGGTTGCTTCCAACTTTTTGACACACCATAATCCGGCCCAAGCCTTGCCAACCTCCATTTCGCATCACATTCAGGTGGTTTCTTTACCTCTTTCATTTTCTTCTTCTTTCCCTTTCTTGTTGTTACTTCCTCACCATCTCTAACTCCATGCAATATCTCATTATGTTCTTTCACCTCCATGCTACCCTTCAGCTCATTCCTATCAATCACAAAACATTTCTCTTGTGTGTGATCCTTGCTCAAGGATTCACACTTGTCAATAAAAGGGTTAGTAGCATTTTCAAATAATAATAACCGCTTATCACGGTTCCCACATTTAATTCCCAAAACTCCCGTAGCACAATCAATTACCGCATATGTTGTGGCAAGGAATGGCCTACCCAGTATGACTTCAGATTGTTTAATATTCCTTTTCGCATAATCAAGTACAAGGAAGTCAACTGGGTAGCTAAATCCATCCACCTGCACCATTACATTAGTAACCATGCCCCGAGGGAGTGTATGAGTTTGATCCGCCAACACCACGGTGGTGTTTACACTTTCTAACGGGCCGAACTCATACTGATCATATAAACTTCCAGGCATGACACTAACATATGCTCTAAGATCTAGAAGTGCCAGATCAGTTTTAAACTCCCCAATTTGAATTGATAAAAATGACACTCCCGGGTCTTGGAGTTTACTTGAGGTGGTATTATCCTCCACCTCCTCATCTTTGCTCTTGGTAGAATTTACCATTTAAACATTTTTCACAAGTACAATTTTCACAAAAAGACATTTCATTCGTTTTTAGTTTCGATTCATTTTGGAAAATTGTTTTATTTTGACCAACAAAATCATTCTCATCACTAAACTCTTTCACCACCCCCTCAACAAACTGTGGTGAATCAACTTCAACACTAGTAATTTCAAAATGAAATAAAAGACTTACCGCATTGATGTGCACATTGTTTCCTTTTTTTGAACTTGAACTGAAGTGTTGCGGGTTTACTGTGGTATCGCTCGGTAACTAACCCACGTTTTTCTGTAATCTCGCCACATCTGCTGCGAGTTGACCTTCTGAGTCTCTTTCTGATTATCTGTCACCAACTTCAACAACGTATCTAACTTCGAATGTACCGACTCATCTGAATTATTGTTATTCTGGTCCTGATTCTGATTAACCAATGAACTGTTACCCCGGTAACCATCTCTGTTATACTCCGGACTGCTATTCTGATTGTATAAACCCTGCTGATAACTGCCCTGGCGGTAGCTGTTCTGCTGTCGGTTCTGACTAAACCCCTGAAAGTTCGGGTTCGACTGACTCGACGAGTTCCCGTATTTGAAATTCGGGTGATTCCTTCGGCCCGGGTGATAAGTGTTCAAATTGAACCCTTGGCCCTTGGAATCCCCGTACGCGTAACTGACTATACTCGTCATCATCAAACCCGGGGCAATCTTCAACCTTATGCCTCAACTCCCCACAATCTGAACAAACCGAGAATTTCACCCCGACTTTACCAACCTCTTTCTTTTTCTATTTTCGATAACCCGCAAGTTCTCGTTCTAACTCAGCAATTCTCTCTGACTCGCTCGTGGCTGATTTAACCGACCGGGTAGCTCCGTGTTTTTGTCTTCGATCTGCAGCTTCCTCTGACTTGGAATCTTCACACATAAACTCCAAAAACTCCCAGTCATCTTCCTCGGGTTGATTCAACAACTGACTGTTACAAGAGGCTTTCAAATGTTTTCTGTCTTCATACGTCAACCCGTCTACAAAATACTTAACCAGTTCCCACAACTCAATCTGATGGTGCGGGCACTTCCTAATCATTTCCTTGTAACAAGTAAAGGCCTCGTGAAACAACTCACCCGGTAACTGTGAAAAGTGTCTAATCTCCATTCGGGCCTCGATGGTCTTCGACTGTGAATAATACTCGTTAAGGAAAACTTGTTGCATATCACCCCAGTTCTCAATACTGTGCATCGGTAGCGAGTTGAACCAGTGTTTGGCTTTGTCTTTTAGTGAAAACTGGAACAACCGCAACCGAACCTCATCCTGATCATACGTACCGTCACCGATAGACCCGCAAATAGCTGAAAAATTTGATAAATGTGAATACGAGTCTTTAGATCCCAGTCCGTGAAAGTGGGGAACTATGTTGATGTAGGACGGACGAGATTTAAATGTCGGTTGTCCCTGTACGTGAACCTTTGGGACAAACGGTGAGGCACCATCTGAGATAGCCGGTCTAAACCCACTGTGTACACCCCGAACCGGAGGCCCAAAATTCCTTCGTCTGGCCCTCAGTTCGTCAAAACCTCCCCGGTTAACATGAATCGGATGTCTTCATTCCTCCAGATATCTTCCAACACCATCTCTGTCTAGATTTCTGTTCCTCCACCTATTACCTCTCACCCTAACCGGTTCCTCAACCTCCTTATCTGCGTTTCTCGGCTCAAAGTCGTCATTCCTTCTAACTCGCCATTCATCCCCGTTACTATCATCATTCCTCGGTTCTTGTTCCTCCTCATCTCCCTCTTCTTCGTCTTCAATATGAATACTGACATGATCAGAATCCCGTATAATCGGTTGTCGGTGACGAGGGGTATTGTTTGGGGCTGATGGCCTGGGTCTGTCAAGGTTTCGGTTTCTGGATTGTCAGGCTGTATTTTGTGTTTGTGGATTGGTGTTTATTGGTGGTGGTAGGTCATTATTTGGTGAATTTTAATTATTTGGTGGGTTAGGCTCGGGTTGGAAAACATTGATCTCGGGTGGTGGGTTTTGGTTTTGATTATGGTTTTGGTTCTGACTTTCCATGTCTGACTGTCTGATCTGAGCTCGGTTCTGCCGAGCTAACCGTTTGATTTCTGGCTCGTAAATCAGCGAAGAATTTCTTCCTGAATGGCGGGTGTGCATAAACCTATTACCTGCACAAATAACACACCCCGCGTAAAATGGGAAAATAAAACTAAACTAAAAATAAAAATAACAACTAAATTAAACCAAATAAACAAAGAAATCAATTAATCACAAAAACACTAAGCACACTAACTCCCCGGCAACGGCGCCATTTTGATGCTAGACTGTCTCTATCTAGTCGAAAACAATTAATTCAGTGTCCCAATCACCTAAGCAAGCTAGGGTAAGTAGGGTGTCAAACACGAGGATTATGTGGTCAGTGTGAAGTGAAATCAATTCCTAGCATTATGAAGTAATTCAAGTAAAGTGCTGATCACACTAGCAAACGGTTTGGTTTTATAGTAAACAAACAAATAATCAAGTATTCAATCAATCAAATAAAGCAAATCACACCCGAGAATTCAAGTAAGCAAACTCATGCACATAACAGATAAACTATCTTGTGTCAACTACAGACTGACTAACCGGTTAAACTTTAGGCATCCAAGCTCGCTAACACGACACTGTTTATCAAAAGGTCCCTGCCAGTGTGACTCAACTAAGGGCAAACGTATGCTTTCTCACAATTAACAGGTCAAAACAATCCTATAAGCAATTATCATAGCAACTGGCACACTAATCGTTCTGATCGAAATAAACCTAAACTGACGTTGTGCACAATAATACTAGACGTCAATACTCATAGATTAACATCAAGATAATTACAATCAATCGTTCTAGTACATGAGAAAATAACTGAAAGATTACAAACTATACATCCCGGGTATGACTCGAAGGGTCTAGCCGCGTCTCGGCATCTCTCGGTCTTCGGTTATGATGTTATAGAACATGTAGATGGCCTTGAGATGAATGGAAGTGATGGTAGGTTGCTCTCCTTCTCTAAAAAAACTCTGGAAACTGAATAATATCCATTAAGATCGTCAAAACATGTTTTAAACAAAAACCCTAACTTTCCCGTCTATGGGGACCGTCGCGTAGCGCGATGGTCTAGGAAACGAGATGGTCCAAGATAACTTCATATTTGGATTCCTCTCGTCCTAGAAACCAAAAATTCATTTTCTAGCCTAGGATATGCTCGTTTTACTTCCTGATCGCTTTTTGTGAACCCATCTTGTTCAGTTTAGCATCGGCTTTAGGTTTCTCATCCAAAATCCTCCCGAATCCTTCTAACACTTCCTAAGACTTCAATTTATGCTCCGGTATTCCCGAGATATCATTCCATGCTCGTACACGTCTCCAATTTAGCATCTTTAACGATCAATGACCTGAAATACTAAAGCACGTATGAGGTACTAAAGTTCCAATAATATACCAAACAAAACTACATAATTAACACACTAATATATATACAAAATACCCGAACATCAGACAGCTCTATTCGGTCATTATCGGTCGTAGTACGTTTCTTCGATACTGGGAGTACGTCCAACATAATGTACGAACAGTGTTTCGAGCAGTTAGATGAGGAAGATAAAGCCAAGTTGAAGCTCGTGCACGGCCCAGTATCAGGGTTCGGGTACGAGGTTATGCACCCCAAAGGTGTCATAACATTCCCAGCCACACTGAGTGACGGGATTCATACAAGGATCGAGGACGTCGAGTTCCTCGTCCTACCCGCGAGATCCAGACATGACATAATCCTGGGGCGGGATGCAATTGGCGACTTCAACGCTAATCCTTCCACAGCGCACGGTGCAGTGGGTGTCCCCACGTGGACAGGGATAGCAATTATCCGGGTCAACTAACATTGCTACAAAACAGAGGGATCAAAGCCCGCAAAGGTACCCAAGAAGGCACTACAAACGGAACCTGAGAAATGTGTTGTCAATCCAGAATACCCGGAACAAACTGTCAAAATTGGGGCAACTATCTCAGAAATAGTACGTGTCTTTCTGAAACAATTATTGATAAAAAACACAGATATCTTTGCCTGGAAGCCTTCAGATATGACAGGCATTTCGCGGGATATCTTAGAACATCGGCTGCGGGTCAACCCGGCGTATACACCGATCGTTCAAAAAAAGAGAAAGATGGGTCCCGAACAGATGAAAGCCATGAACGAGCAAGTGAAGGATCTGTTGCACGCAGGGATTATCCGTGAAATTCAGTACTAAACTTGGGTCGCGAACCCGGTGATGGTCCCTAAAAGCAACGGTTCATGGCGGATGTGCATTGACTTTAAGGACCTGAACAAGGCTTGCCCCAAAGACTGTTACCCGCTTCCAGAGATCGACCTCAAAGTAGACGCAGTGGCACCCTTCAAATTCAAGTGTTTTCTAGACGCTTACAAGGGTTACCACCAGATACGTATGGCGGCCCGCGATGAAGATAAAACTGCTTTTCTCGAACCGACCAGGGCACATTCTGCTACAAGATGATGCCATTCAGATTAAAAAACGCTGGAGCCATGTATCAGCGTTTGATGGACAACACTTTCCGGGGTCAGATCGGGAAGAACCTGGAAGTGTACATGGATGACCTGGTCATCAAGAGTGTGGAGGAATTTCAAATACTTCGAGACATCGAAGACGTTTTCTCCACACTCACGAAGATAAACATGAAACTTAACCCTTCGAAATGCTCTTTCGGCATGGAGGAAGGAAAGTTTATGGGTGTAATTTTCACTAGGGAGGGATTCAAGGCAAACCCGGAGAAGGTACAGGCCATTGTCCGGATGCCCTCCCCGTCTTCGCTATAAGAGGTCCGAATGTTGAATGGAAGATTAGTGGCTCTAAACAGATTCCTGGCAAATCATGCGGCTAAATCTTACCCATTCGTGTCAACGTTACGAAATTGCCTTAAAAAGGCACATTTCAAATGGACACCGAAAGCAGAAACAACGTTCCTAGAAGTAAAAAGATGCCTTATGGAGCTTCCAACATTGACCGCACCCCGAGAAGGAGAACCTCTCATATTGTACCTATCTGCTTCGGATATTGCAATTGGGGCAGTTCTCCTGACAGATCGTAAAGCCATCCAAACGCCAATATACTATGTCAGCAGAATGCTAGTGGATGCCGAAAATCGATATTCGATGCTTGAAAAGCTGGTGCTGGCGTTGGTTTATGCGGCACGGAGGTTAAAAAGGTACTTCCATGGCCACCCAATACAAGTTTTGACAGACTACAAGCTGAAGAATGTGTTGGCCAAACCTGAGTTATCCGAGAGATTAGCCAAATGGGCAATCGAACTAGGTGAACACTCCATCGAATACAAACCTAAACCCGCGATCAAAGGCCAAGTCTTGGCAGACTTTGTCACAGAGGTACCCACAAGCAAAGTCCAGGAATGCTTGTTCGAACAACACCCTCGATCCCCTCCGATGAAAGTCAACAATGGATTCTGTTTACGGACGGAGCATCAAGCGGGGAGGGATCAGGCGCGAGTCTGAAGTTAATCAACCCAGACGACCAAGATTTTAATTATGCCATCAAGTTAAACTTCAAGAGTACAAACAATGAAGCTGAGTACAAGGCATTCTTGGCCGGGCTGCGGATTGCAAAGAAGCTGGGCGTGAAATTTCTAGAGGCTCGGGTCGATTCTATGCTTATTGCAGGACATGTCTCAGGGACTTATGAGGCAAAGAATGATGTCATGGCCTCATATCTGTCCCAAGCTAAAGACCTTATGCAACAATTCACTTCATGTAAAGTAGTGCACATCAAAAGAAGTGAGAATCGACCCGCGGATGCCTTAAGCAAACTGGCATCCACCAGCTTCGAACACATGGGCAGAGACGTTAGAATTGAGGTTCTGGATGCTTCGTCCGTTCCTCAGCACCAAGTTTTGGTCATCCAAACCGGAGCAACATCTTGGATGGAACCAATCAAGGCTTACTTTTCCTCTGGCATCCTCCCGGAGGATAAAGCAGAGGCTTGAAAGATTCGCCACAAGGCACTATGCTACCAAGTTCATGATGGAATCTTATTCCGGAAATCGTTCCTTGGTCCGCTGATCTGGTGTGTAGACGCCGAAGATGCCAATTATGTAATTCAAGAAATCCACGAAGGCATCTGCGGGTTACACGCCGGACCAAGAATGGTAGTGGCAAAAATTATGAACACGGGATACTACTGGCCAGGCATGCATACGGACGCACTCAAAGAGATCCAAAAATGTGACGCCTGCCAGAGACATGCACCGCGAACATTGCGGCCACAAAACGAACTCGTCCCAGTCATTGGAGCATAGCCTTTTCAAAAGTGGGCCATAGACATCATGGGACCATTCCCCAAGGCTCCAGGACGAGTAAAGTTCCTGTTGGTCGCTATAGATTATTTCACAAAGTGGGTGGAGGCCAAACCACTGGCCCATATAACGGCAACGAATGTGAAGAAATTCTTATGGGAATATATTATCTGTCATTTTGGCCTCCCCCAGACGTTAGTCAGCGATAATGGGACAATGTTCGCGGATAGCAGCCTCCAGGAATGGTTATCTGAGTTGCAAATAAAGCAAGTGTTCACATCAGTTGCCCACCCACAAGCCAATGGACAAGTCGAACGAGCCAATCGAAGCATCATAAAAGGCATCAAAGCCAGACTGGGAACCAAACGAACTGGGTGGGTTGAAGAATTGCCCCATGTGCTGTGGGCACACCGCACCAGTAAAAAGACGAGCAACTCCGAGACACCATTCAACTTAACTTATGGCACGGAAGCAGTAATTCCGGCTGAAATTGGTGTCCCATCCGCACGAATGCTTTTGATTGCTGATAATGAAAAAGAGCTCCGGTTAAACCTGGATCTCTTAGAAGAAAGAAGAGAGTTGGCCGCTATACGTGAAAACAAATACAAGAGCCAACTCCAAAAATATTATGATGCGCGAGTAAAGATATACGAATTCCGGAAGGGAGACTATGTCTTCTGAAGTAACGAAGCATCGAATGCTGAATCACCAGGAAAGTTAGCACCAACTTGGGAAGGCCCTTACGAAATTGATGAAGTATTGGGAAAGGGTGCATACAAATTGAAAAAAATGGACGGTATTCCTATTCCCAGGACTTGGAATGTTGCACAACTATGAAGGTGCTATATCTAAACTACGTAATTGTCTTTTAGGCCTGCGTGCCTCTCCACTGGCCTGCGTGCCCTTTCTATTTCGGTCTGCGTACCAAATTTCGTTTATCCTGAACTAATGATTAATGCAAATATAGTTGATGCACAGTTACTCGTGTTTAAATTTTTAGAATGTTAGTTCCTGTGCGGATAGGCCTGCGTGTCAATAATTGTCCTAATCCTATATTTTGGATACATGACAGATTTAGCTTACACACATTTATATTGTAATCATACAAGACAAAATGTAAAATCCATGTCATATATACATTCAAAAAAGGGATTAAAGAAACAAAAGAAAAAATATATACAACAATTATTCTTCACGAAGATAGTCACGGAGTTGTTGAACGCCACCCGATGCTTTAGCAAAATCTTGGATAGCTTCCTGGATGGAAAAATGCAAATCATCAAAGGCATCCATCTGCGCATCATATTTCCCATCCACATCCTCTCCATGAAGTTCAAACTCCTCCATGGAGCGGCCTTCCCTGGCAAAGGTTACGCCCTCCTGGAAGCCTGCCTTACGCCCCGAGTCGCTTGACGTGCCAAGAAGATCGGCGAGACAGTCTCCTAAGGTGGATCCTCCATGAATGTGCGAGATAACCTATATAGGTAAAATCATGAGACCAATAGATAACACAGGAATGTACTTGTGATTAAACCATTACCTTGGTAAGACCCTTCGCCATCAACCACGTCGATCGGCGGACGCATGCTCAGCTTCCAACCTCAGAGTACCTTGCTCACCAAGAAAACGGACATTTTCCTTGTGCAGGTCCTCAATCAGCTGGTCCTTGTTTGCAGCAGCAGCTCGGAGCGCATCGATGGTCTCTTCCTGGGAGACGAGACGAGCCTCTAAGGCCTGTTTCGCCTCCTCTGTCTTCGCAAGGTCAGCCTCGCGGGCACGGGTTTGAGTGCGTGCGGCTTCGAGTGAGGCATTCTGGCGCCAACACGCCTCTTCCCAATCCTTGGACGCAGAAACCTGGGGGTTCTTGTAACACCCGACTTTTGTTAATTAATAAATAACAGAGAGTTTTGTTATAAACTGTGTGTCGTTAAATTAGTTGTGTGTTAAGTGTTTGGATAATATTTGGAATTGGAATTGTGAGTGGGTTGTAGGGCCCGTAAGCCCCCTATATAAACCCAACCCCTCCACCCTTTCACCATTTCCTTCCTTTCACACACACACACTAGAACACACATCTTCTCTCAAGACTCGAATCCGAATCCGGGATAAAGCAAGGAAGATCTTGGTGTTCAAGTGTCTTCAAACAACAAGAACACGTCCAGATCTACGTAGTGTTCAGTTCCGAACCTAAACCGAAGAAAAAGGTGAGTTTTGGTTAAAAAGGTTAAGTATTATTGTCGAATTCGACATGCAAACTGATAGAACGATAGATCGGGTTGTAAGATGTAAGAAAAACATAAATTTGGTGAGTTATAACCTCATAGGTATGATATAGGACAAAAAGGTGATGTTCGGACCTCATAAAACACGGGTATACAAAGTTGGTATAACTCAAAACCCATAAAAAGGGGTAAAATCCGGTCGTAAGGAAGAGTCATGGAGTAATTTGGCTTAAATGGCAAAAATGAAGAAAAGGAGATATTTTCGCATAAGTCGATTTCGCATCGCACAGCCATGCGAAGCGAAAAAGTCACGCGAAGCGAAAAAGTCATGCGAAGCGAAAAAGTCAAGCGAAGCGAAATTCCATGCGAAGATAAATTCTTCCATGCGAAATTTCATGAAATTCATTTTCTGATGCATTTTTGTTAAAGAACTGTTAATGAAAATAAAATTTTTCCGACTGACCTAGCAGCTCAACCCCAGCCAGGGGCTCTGCCCCCTTTGGACCCTACTAGGGGCTGCCACCCCTAGACCCCGCTACCAAGGGCGCTGCCCCCGGACCCCCGTTAGTTGAGGGTTTCATTAACTTAGATGTAGGAAGTAATAGTAATAATTGACACGCTTAATGTGTTGTACAGTTAGCCGTGCACAACTAAGGAAGGGCATTACCGTTAACAGCGAGAGAAACCGACTCCAGGTGAGTTCTAGCCCCTTTAACTGTTATATTTTCGGGGCTGTGTGCATACTCCTATGTGGTAGATAATACACTTACTTGGTTGGTAAGTGTAAGATACGTGTATGATTGTGTATTGAATGTATTGTTACATAATGATTGTATGAACGAGTATGTGTATATATTTATAACTAGAAGATATGTAAAGTATGCACGTATGATAAAGGTATGGTTATTCGAGACAGAAGGGACCAGACCCTTATAATATCTGAGATGTTCGGGACCAGACCCTCATAATATCTGAGATGTTAGGGACTAGACCCTCATAATATCTGAGATGATAGGGACCAGACCCTCATAATATCTGTGATGTTAAGGACCAAACCTTATAATATCTGTGATGTTAGGGACCAGACCCTTATAATATCTATGATGTTTAAGGTAGAATAGCTTATGGTATACCATAGGGTTTTATGAAAGAAAGTATGTAAGAACGTATGCATGTATGTAAAGTACGTATGAAAGAAGTGATAGTAAATAAGGTATGAATGCGTATGGTATGAATGTAATGTATGTTAATTGATTAACTAGAACTCACTAAGCGTAGCTGACTTTTAGTATGCACGCAGGCAAATAGGTTGAGGCAGCTGGCTTGAGGAGAGACACATGGCACGAGCTAAAGAGACTGGCATCCATGAAGAAGTGTCATGACTATTTTATGTTAATATTTATGAAAAGACAACTTGTATGTTAAGACATGATTTGATGTTTTGTAATGTAATGCATGAAGTTTTAATTATTCCTCGAAAGTTTTTATTAACTCTGATTTTAGAACTATGTTTATGAGTAAATCCAACACCAAAGTAGGGTCACCGGGAACGGGGCCTTACAGTTCTTCTCTTCCTCTACAGCCCGTTCAGAATCTTTCAGCTTCCACCTCAGGGTGTTAGCCTCGATCCGGTATTTTTCCTTTTCAGCTCGGAGCTCTTCTAAGAGGTTGTCCTGCAACCCCCAGTTCTGGCCCATGAAGTTTCAATCCCGGTACATCTCCTGGGTCGTGGAAACCAAGTTAGCCAGATGATATATATATGAATTGCCAATTAAGACCCGAGCACGAGTACGCTGGTACTCACATTCCGCAGGAGGCACACCCTCGTGAAGGAAATCAAAACACACCTCCCCATCCAAAAATCTGGAGGAGGGGGTTAGATTCCAGTCAGGAATGGGCCGAGGAACACCCCCCTGCAGGGTACGATCCCTTTCCCCCCTCTCCGAGGAGTGAGGAGGCGGAAGAGGCATCGACACCCGCCCGACTGGTTTGTCAGTTTCATGAATTATGGGCGGGGGCAAAGGCGGTGACCCCGTCGTGGGCAGCTTTCGGACAGTGGTCGAAGCAGCACTCTCCTTGGACTTCCCCTTGTCAGCAGCACATGATCCACTGGGGTTGTTCTTGGCAGGCGGGATGTCCAGGAATTGTCTGCATAAACACATGCCACAAATCAATTTAGGGAGGATAAGCATACCTTCCCCAAAACAAAAAAAAAAACAACACAAAATACCCTGCGTGCCTTGCGTGCGGACCTCGACGCGGTCACGAAGCCGACTCTTTTTCGCGGCTGGAGTTGAAGGAGGAGGAGAAGAATCCATGCTCTGGTTTCCACCAACAGCCACCAAGGGAGCGTTGCTGGAAGATACTTCTTTCCTCTTCTGACCAAAAGCTACATCAGAACTATCAGTTAGCAATTCGATCATAAAATCAAGGAAGAGGAGAGTATTACCTGTCGCGAACAAATCTTCAGAAACCATAGGTTCCTGACGAATCCGGTGAGGACACAAAAAACTGTCTCTGGTCCTGTCAAGGATGGGAAGATCCTTCTTGTCACAACCCATCTAAGGCGGAAATGTCGGGACGTGATCCGATTGCTCACAGCTCGAAGATACTATCATTGAATATAAGTGATAATATCTAATTAATTATTTTATTCAAATATAACACATTACTTAAATACAATAAACAATTTAAAATACACGAATATAAGTTCAAATAAAGTTTAACTTGATAATATCCTAAAGTCTTGTCTACATGTCCAACTTCAATCTTCAATACTAACAACCTGCATATGCGTAGAAAATGGAGTTTGTCAACAACAAATGTTGAGTGAGATGATCACCAATTTTGACACAACAAATAGTTATAAAATAAATAAATAATAAAAGATAAGTGTTAAATGCGCAAACCAATCTATGTGGTAATAATCAATCAAACCTTAACAAACCAAAATCAAGTATATTCGTGTGCCAATGAATCGTTGCTAAGCGAATCGGGCATTGATTACAATGACTAAATTGTCGATTTACCTTCGCCAAGCGAATCGGGCTCCGGTTACTAAGACGGTCGTATGATCATACTAATGAGAACCCTATACAAGGGGATATGTTGGACCTCTCCGAAACATTATCAAGTAAACAATTAAACATGTAGCAATTAGCAAATAGCATTTAATTGATATTCACACAATAATTACGTTTGCAATTTTGAGTATATATATAATAGAAAATATGAGTAAGTACGCATATGTCCCCAAAACATTTGAAAACAGTGTATAAAAAAAGGGTAATGATCAAACTCACTTTAGATTAAAGGCAAGCGAGTATAATTAAGAATAAACGAGTAAACAGAAAAGCGAGTCGTCCAATACGCGTCAAACGAGATAAATGATCAGAAACTGAAACTTTGTGATATGAAACTATAAATAAAAACAAACTTAATTCCGCTGGAATCAATCCAAACGGATGAGTAGAACTCTAGTTATGTTGAATTAAACGTTTAAGCGAGCTGGTACTGACCAGAATCCGAATAGCGAGTCGGAAGTCGGGTTTTGGGTAGTAGCCTTAAAATTACGTTACAAGAATAAAAGTCTTTTGGACCGAACGTTGAATCCGAACAGAAGCATGAGAAAACGCAAAGTTAAACTTGTTGACTATTTTGCCCTTTAACGGGTTTTAAAGCAATTGACAAGTCAACACCCTTCAACCACCGAAATTGATTGAAGGTTATTGACTAGGGAATATGTATAAAAGATTTTATATTATTACAACTTACCCGGAAAGTGAAAGGATTGATGAGAAACGGAAGTCAAAGGTCCTTGAGTTTGCAAAGTCAACGAACAAGTCTTGAATCTTTAACGAATATGCAAACACCGAAGGGTTGGAGGATGAACAGAGATAAGGGACGGCTGGAGGATGTTATTTAGGGTTAGATTGAAGTTTACAGCAGGGAATTATGATATGTTTATATATGAATAGCTAAAACAAACTAATTATGGGCTTTTTGGCCCGTTTAAGCAAGTAAATACGTTTTAAGGAAAGAATCACCAAAAGATTCATAAAGATCTGATCTTGGACAAGGGAAAACGAATTAAGAGTTGTATTTTAGTTATATTATGATTACTTGGTCCTTAATTCTCTCTAATATGCCTAAAATAAACGATTTTATACCTTAAACGAGTTAACGAACGAAGACGAACCAAGATTGGGTGCAGTGGGGCCACCGCGCTGCGCGGCCAGCAGGTAGGCTAGCAATCTCACGGCGCTCCGGAGGGTATGGGGGATAAGTTTCACACGTTGTCACATTTAGTCCCTGTATTTTGGTCTTTGAGCATTTTTATGAACTTTTGATAATATAAATAAGATTTAAACACTATTTAAAGTACAAGGGCTTCAAGTGAATTATTAGAAACTTAAATATTTATAATTATTTGGTTTTTGATTAATAATAGTGATCCAAAATATTTCCGGGTCGGGTTATACGCAACGAATACCGTTTCGAAAAATCCGAGATGTTACACTTCTTATCGCGCGTAGCAATATGCATAACCCCGGGCACGCCCACAAAAAGGTCACCTCGTCCGGATAAGGCCACAGGCGGCTCATCCCAACCCTCACGAGAGCAGATTCAGGAATGGGGCGCATCGGGGTAGGGGTACGGGTCAATTGTTGATACCACCCATGCCTTTCCGGACGATCAACAAACGGCAGGGCAAGCAATGGCTGATCCGCCAAACGCCAATACATGGAAGACAGGATCACATCTTCCCGAATCCAAAAGAATTTCCTGGCCCAATGCGGGTCCAGGAGAGGCGTGTCCACCACAACAGCCTCCCAGTCAGTCGGAAGACAAATATACCGGCCACCTCTTCCGTACATACGGTAGAACACGGAAAACTTGTCAATGGTGGGCACGATGCCATGCGCCCGACAACAAAATTCAAAACGACGCATGCGCATCATCACCGAAGCATCAAGCTGGGAAATATGAATCATATTCCCAGTTATCAGCTTACCCAGAAACCGGGTAACCAGGAATCGGAGATTCCCGGAGCTAAAGAATTCGGCGAACACGACCATCTTCCCCACCGGAGGTCGGTTTACCGTCGAACCAGGAGCTGGAAACTCTGGCTCCCATTCTGGTGCAATGCCGTAGGCGTTCACAACGTCAGAGAATCCCTTCGTGTCTCAATCGATGGTAACACTATCAATAGTCTGATAATCAGGTCTCGCCGACATCATATACTCGGCTAAGAACTGACTGCAACGAGCTATGGTTGCCGGAGAAGAAAACAAAAAGGGCGTTTCTGGGTCGAAAATGATGAATACCTCAAAAGTCCGGCGAGAATTTCAGTTCTTCGAATACAAGGTAAGGCAGAAGAATAGAGATCGACGGATATATATAGTGGTAACATTTATGAGGAGAGATGGTACAACACAGCTGTCTGCCAGTAGATGCGTGACACGTCAAGCGGGAAAACCACGAGCCGAAAATTTAAAATCCCAAGGTACGGCTCAAAGCCAACTATCACACCTATTTTTGCGCAGAGCAGATCTGTCACGTCAATCAATCTCCAAAAATAATCAGCGACCTTTCAGTTCTACAGTAAAGACAGACTGAATGTTTTGGCTGACAAGTCAAGCATTATCGGAACTCAAATTACAAAAAAGAACAAAGAAGAGAAGCCATAAAAGACAGGCGGAAAGGTCACAAACAATTAGACTATCCGCGATCAGGATAGCCTCCCTGATTAATATAAGGAAACACAAGTGCAACAAGTTTAACATATTACACGAAAAAGATAGTTTCATTTCATTTACAAAGATTTGGAACAGGAAAGGAAATACATGCAAAAATATTACAACCTATTCCTAATCTTCCTTGGGAGCTTCCCTGCCTTCAGCTTCCGCGATCAGCCGGTTCACATGAAGACGCAGCTCCCCAACCGCGGTAGGCTCGCGACGGTTATCCTCAATATACTTCAGGATGTCAAAAGAAAGGTTATCAAAAGAATCCATCTGGGCATCATATTCCTTTTGACAATCCTGTCCATGAAGCTCAAACTCGAAAGACAGACGTCCTTCGCGAGCCATAGAATAACCTTCCGCGAAGCCAGCTTGGCGACCTACTCGCGAAGAACTGACTAGCAGGTCAGCAAGGCAGTTCCCAAGCTCAGGTCCATCCTTGATAAGCCTAAAAATCTGGTCCAAGGAAAGTCAGAATGATACTATTGAATACGAGTTAAGATAGAAATATTTACCTTGAGAATGACAAACTTGAGAAGCCATCTCCTCTCATCCGAGGCATCGGTGAAGGCCTTTTCCAGACCCTCCTTCTCCTCAGAAACAGAGGCAAGGTGGTTGTCCTTCTCCTTCACCTCCGCCACAAGCCTCCGGACATCCTCGTCTCGGGCGGCGATGAACTCGACCTGAGCAGCTACCCTCTCCTTCAAAAGTTTATTCTCTTCTTGAATAGCTAGGAGGGCGGCCTCTCTCTTCCGGGCCTCCGCTTGGGCAGCAGCCCTGGCTGCTTCAGCCTCGACCATGCAGCTAACAGCACACTCAAGGTCGGTCTGCCCAACAACCCAACCCTTAAATACCTCACGACTAGTCGATAACACATTAGCCATGTGATAGCTAAACGCTTGTGCCAGGCTAGTATGAGTCTGGGAGTGTATCATGTTACACTCAGAGGGTGGAAGGCAGTGTTCAAAGAATTCTTGGCACACACTCGGATCGGTGAATAGCGCGCCCGGGCCAAGATTCCAGAAAGGACGAAAGAGGGAATCCTCCTGACCCTCAGACAGTGGATTCGAGGACCTCCCCCCCCCCCCCTTCACCCGTGGAAGCTGGAGGAGTCTCAGTTGTATCCTTAGGTGGCACAACCTCAGTTTCCACCACTACCTCGGGGGGCGGCGTTCCAACACCCTGGGGAGGCACATCCTCACCACCCGTCGCTTGTAAGACCGGAGGTGGAGAAGGCGGACGTACAACGGTAACAACTGCAGATCCAGAAACAAAAGTTAGAAGAAATATATAAAACACAAATCCATAAATACAAGCACACAGTTACCTGCAGGCTGCCGTACAGTAGTCCAGCTCCTGACCCGGTCCTGGAACCGAGTCAACTTGATCTTCTTGAGGGAAGGACCCTCCCCTCCAATCTTGGATGCCTCCCCACCTGCGGGATCATTGGCATTCTTAGGTGCCTCCCCACCAGCGAGATCATCGGCATTCCTAAGTGCCTCCCCACCAGCGGGATCATCGGCATTCTTAAAAGTTTCCTTGTCAGCGGGATCCTCGGTATCCTTAGTAACCTCACCACCAGTAGGCTCATCGGCGTCGGAATCCCTATTAAGGCCGGATACGCCAGTGGTATTCGCCGTTCTCTTTTGACGGCGCACCATATCTGCAATAGAACGCAACACGCCAGCATGAAAACTCTCCGGAGTACCGGGCGGGGAACCCTAACTAGTCGAATCCTCGTTAGAGGACTCATTACTAGAAGAAAGGAGTATCGTCCCGTCCGGATGCATAACGGTAAGGGGTTTAGGGTTCAGAATATACACACCTTGGGCAATCGCAGACTAGCTGACCACCGGCTCCATGCGGCCAAAGACAGGAAACAGAAAGTGACCCTTGAAGTGATCAAGTATGGGCTCTTGATACATCTCCAAGGGCATCTTGAACATATCCCCCACAACACTGGGAATAAGCACTTCAAACAACGAACTATTCCCTGTAACAAGAACAAGGAAATCACGTCTACAAAAAAAATGATGATACGACATCAAATCGCAACGTATGGGAGGAACTTACGTCCGTCGTCACGGGAAAAGTACGTTTGCTCCGCAGGGTACGGCCATAGGCGGCTCATACCCACCTGAACCAACGCGGATTCAGGAATCAAACCCATCGGAGTGGGAGTCTGCGTCAGTTTCTGGAACCACTCCTGGCCCTCCGAATCAGCAACCGGAAGGGAAAATTTGGTGGTCAACGATCGGTGGACCATCTCCAGCGGAATAACATCCGCATTGATCCACAAAAACTTATTCTTCCATTTATGGGCACTCCTCGGAGGCTCAGTCCCGATCGCCTTCCCCTGGACGGCGAAGCTAAACCAACTGCCGTGGGTCTGAATCTTGTAGATCGCAAGAAAACGATCCACCGTGGGCTCTATCTCCAAGGCCCTTCAACAGAACTCGAAGTGTCGAAGCCTCATAATCCCAAACGGATGCAACTGAGAAATATGGATCCCAGACGCAACCAAGAAGTCGCCAAGAAACGTGGTGATCGGCAACTGGAAATTTCCTGTGGTTAATGACTCACCATACAGAGCAATTTTTCCGGCCGGTGGCTGATCAGCCGTAGAACCAGGAGAAGGGAGCTCCGGCCCCACTTCGGCGCCAATCCATAGAGATTGACGATATCCTGGAAATCAAAAAGTTTCCAGTTGATGCAGATGTTCTCCACCAACCCCTTCGACGAGTCTTTCTTGCTCTCCTTAACCCGACCCCCTTTCTTACCACCGGCCATGATTGATCGGAATAATAACAGTCGAAAAGAAGAAGATGAAGAGAAAGGAGGAGTACGAGAGGAAAATTTTTGCAAGTAATATCGGAAAGTGGAACGCCCTCCCTTATATATACACATCGCAATTAATGCGAAGAGAGAAAGGTCCAGCCCACATGCCGAAACCGTCCAACCACAGAACGACACGTTAGGCGGGAACTGACAAAACAAAATAATTTTGAATCAGGCGCCTAAAAACTCGTGCACCAACCTCGAACATCGCTCCTGACATGATTCAGATGGGAGACGTCACAACGCAGTCGCCTAAACAGTACCCCAGTTCAAAAGCAACAGGAATCCTAAAGACTAATAGTTGCAATCCGTGACAAAAGACAAAAGTCCATAATTCCATCCGCGACATCGACTCATGGAAGCAACAATGGAGTGGGGGACTTATAGAGCGAGGGTAGCAAAGCTGCCCTCGGATCCCTTATCCGACCCATGGATCGTCAAAGACATCCGCCTCCCACAGATCCATCAACCAACCTGCGGATCGCCAAAAGACATCAGCGTAGGGAACAAGTGGATTGGTAAAGCCATCCACAATCCAAAGACACTTCGTGGAATTCCATTATAACCCGCGGACGGTCACGCGAACATCCGCGGAAGGAATCCACAAATAACTCAAGGGACTTTTCATACGCATGATCCCTACGTGATATGGAAGGGCAGTTAAAACAAACTACTTCTAGAAGAGTCCCTCAAAACCTCCTGATAGCGACATCGGCCAATGGAAAGAAGACACCTGGACACGTAATGATCATCCCACGACGTGCACAGATAATGGCTACACCATAAACGGGTCCAGGCTGTCACATCCAATAAAGGCTCGATACGTGTCCATTCAGGCAGAAAAGGAATAACTTGATAGTGACAACTCCACCAATCACCTTCCCTCCACCTTCGGCTATAAATACGAAGATCACCTCTTCAAGGTATTCATTCACACTCTCACGCCTTACGCAATATACCGGTACTCGTATTATTTCCGATTAAGATATAGTACTGATTCTCACGCCGGAGGGTGGTTACAGGAAGACCCCCCACTATGTCCTTCCTATAACGAGACTCAACGGTGTTCTGTTTTGCAGGCGCTAGCTTGGATCTGTCTCATAATGCTTCAGTATACCCACATCTGGGGAAATACCCGATCAGACTATCCAGTGCGGTCTAGTGTTTCTTCACTAGCTAAGATATTGCATGCAATTGCTTAAGAAAACATAAAACTTCAATGATACAAATAGAGAAAGGAATTATAAGCTTCACACGATCAGTTTTATATATGCCAACGTTACCCTCCAAACGTTAATTAACAGGTTTGTTCAACACTAGGTATTAGAAGCATTATGTATATCATTCTTTAATATGTTGGAAACAATATCTGAACTAAAAGACCGAAAAGAGGACATGCTACGAGCATGAGGAACCAAGAAGCAACACAAATAAAGAAAAAAAAACACACATGAGAACTTCAAAAGGCGTGAAAGGAGGCGACTCACATCCTAAAGTCGTTTAAATGATTCGTACGTAAATCACACAAATACTTAGCAAAATGACAAATAATGGAGTGATGTGATAATTCGGATGACTTAATGAAACGCCAACAACAATTAAAATTTCCAAAAGTTTAGTATAGTTATACTTGTAATTCGTAAAAGTCCAAGCTGGAGATTCTTCTATGTGCACATGCTGGGTATATAGTTGTAGATAGAGATAAAAGGTAGGTAATGCTTTTTGTTGCTGTATAGTTGCACCTTGAGATAAACAAATAAGTCATGTTTTTATGGTAGTACACATAGAACATGTGTAGTGGGAGAGTTATGGGTAAAGATATGGCCCATAACTCTTCCTTACACCGCCCTCCTATGTACACACCCTCCAAGTTAAATCCGAACCAGAGCCTCCACTCCCCTAAAGACGTCTTGGAGCGAATTGAAAGCACTATAATTGAAGCGTGTCTTTGCTTATTTACTATAGAACCTCATCATCTCGAAGGGCCTTGCGATTTTTAACTACCAAATTTTTATGTGCACACCAAGGTCATGTCCAGAAGATACTTTCTCGTTAGGGTGAGCTGGGCACTCTACTCGTCCCCACCGAGCTCGCCGGAGTTCCCTAGCACACCGTCCTAGGTTATGTGCGTTCATAAAACAAGTAGGATATCCAAGTTCTACTACTTGGAGTGTGGTTAAATACTAATTCCACATTTCACTAAAAATTATTGGGCTGTGCTGAGGATATCCCTTATCATTCAATAGGTACGCGACTTTCTTACCCCTTGATTTCAAAAAACACGCAAAACCCTAAAATCACATTCCTTTACCCAGCGACTAATGTTGCCATCTCCAATGCCACCGATCAACCACTCGCTAGCATCAACACTCCCCCGTCACTATCACCGGCGTCGACAACGAGTGTTCAGCAACTCATCGGAAAAACGCAATGCCATTCCCCTTTGTTCACAGTTTGCTTTTAGTAATTGTTTTAGTAATTGATCAATTAAACTTTGGCATTTGTCAAATTAATCATCAATTCAACCAAACAAACACATCTGGATCTTCAATTGAATCAATTTTTGACTTGAGCGTAAATGGTTTTAACTTTGAGCGTTTTTCATTTTACCCCTTGAGCGTATTACGGTTTGGGAATTCAAATGAGCGTTTTTCATTTTACGCCTTGAACGTTTTTTAGGTTTTGGGTTTCAATTGAGAAAACCCTAAGCCTTTCTCCATACCTAATGCACTTTAAGAAATTATTGGATTTCAAATTAAAATACTTAAATTGATACACACAAGAAATAGGCTAATTTCGTAGCTTTTGGTTCCATTTCCCGTGGAGTAAAATTCTCATCAGCATTAGTCAATGGAATGGATCCCTAGCCTCTTATATCCATATAAAGGACACGCCGAGCATAAATAACCTTTCTAACTTCTCTTCTGATGGATTAAATATCTTTTATAAGAAATCGGAGGAAGACCCGACGATTTTTTCCAAGAAATCCCCAACAAAAGATACACACGTTTGTATATATATAAGCTAAAAGGTTATAAAATAATATTATACAAACTATACAAGGTACACAGTTATATATAAGAGTTCACAAGTACATATCATGATAAATTGTTTCAACACAAAGAACACGACATGGATCGAGATACGTACTTTTAGAAATTCGGGTAAATTGTCGCCGTTATTCTCATAGAATTGAAAATATAACAAGGAATCTAAAACTTAACGCGGTTTGCTTTCTTTAAAACTCGTATTAGCACTACCCGAGTAAGATTCCCATTCATTGGAACTGTATGGGATTAATGGGACTTCATAAAGGTCATATTGCTCAACTTCTAAGATCAAGCTTCTTGATTCTTCATGTGTTTGCTGTTGATTCCAGAGATGAGTTTTAAACCTCTTCAAGCCCTCTAACTCCATTGCAACCTCTTTCATAGTAGGTCTATCATTTCCATGTAAGTTAAGGCATCTTTTCACAAGCTCACCTGCTACTTGTAACTGCTCAAGCGTTCCTTCTCGTAAAACTTGTGGTTCAACAATTTTGAACAAGCGGTTTTCATTCATTGCCTTGACAAAGTATGTTGCTAAATTCTTATCATCATTGGTTCTATTTGCGCAAAGCGGTTTTTGTCCGGTTATAAGTTCTGCTAGGACCACTCCAAAGCTATACACATCACTCTTGTCAGTTAGTTGGCTCGTGTAGAAGTATTCGGGATCAAGGTACCCTAATGTGCCTTGGACTAGTGTAGTGACTTCATCATGATCTAATGGGACTAACCTTGAAGCTCCAAAATCAGAAATTTTTGTAGTGTAATTACCGTCTAGTAATATATTGGTAGACGTGACGTCTCTGTGTATGATAGGTGTAACGGCCTGTGAATGAAGGTATCCGAGTGCACTAGCAGCCTCAGTAGCAACTCTTAACCGGTTCTCCCAAGATAACCAACTCCTTCCATCGGATCTATCATGAATGTGATAGAAAAGTGTGTTATTGGAGATAAATTCGTAAACTAGTACCGGGACCTCCTCTTCCAAACAACACCCTAACAGCTTTACGACATTTCGATGTATGACTTGTGTAAGGATCAAGACTTCATTAATGAACTGTTCCGATTGGGCCCTATCCACTAGCTTAGATTTCTTTATTGCAACAACACGTTTATCTGGCAAAATTCCTTTATATACTAAACCATAACCACCTTGACCAATAATTCGTTCCTCAGAATAGTTGCCAGTCGCTTTCCGAAGCTGTTCACTGCTAAACATAATCACCGCCTCACTACTCCCTGGTGCGTTGAGTTTTTGTTTCAAAAACACACCTCCATTTTGCTCAAAGAACTTTTCTCGTAGCTTGATTAATTTCCTCTTTCGTACGCCAAAGAAAATCGCAATCACCCCAGATAATAGTGCCACGAAGCCAAAACCTAGAGCTACATGTGAAATTGCAGGAAAAATAATTTAATCAATTGCAGTGACTATGAAGCAATCTGGTTTTAGAAAAGATGAATAAAGGCATGCCATGAGATCTTTCCATTTGATTATATTGATGGATATGCACACTAGTTAATTCCTATGTCATATCTTTTTTCCTCTTATTATATTTGCAATTTTAATGGTAATTTTTCTTACTGGACATTTTACTAAATAAGTTAGAACATGATTGATATATAATAAAGAATTACCTAACGTGAATACCGTCATAGGAAATTTTGAACCATTAGCAATAGGTCGACAACCATATGGCGTTTTTGCATCTCCTGTGTATCCTGGCTTACATGTACAACTGGAACTCCCTGCTGTATTAACGCACTCCCCATAACAATTGATGTTGCTTTTGTCATCACACTCGTTGATGTCTAGAAAATAAATTAAAGCCGAGCCATTTACAAGTCAACGGAATAAAATAATGCAGATGATGCAGAAAATGAATAAAAAATGATAATTGTAGGTAGCCTAGTTCATTTTCAAAAGGGTTATTGGATTTAAATATCCCCAACTTTCACTTGCTGGTCGAGAACACTCCCAACTAACGAAATATTAATTACCACTCCGAAATTTTCACCTTATTTTCTTCTAGCACTCCCAAACGATTTCAAAAAATGTCATATCGTAAAAAAAACTAAGTTTCACGTTAGTTTGGGAGCGTCTAAAGAAAATAAGGTGAAAGTTGGGAGTGATGGTAAATATTTCATTAGTTGGGAGTGTCTCCGGTCAACGAGTAAAAGTTAGAAGTATTTAAATCCAATAACCCTTTTCAACATAAAATATTTAGCTATTACTTTTGTAGACAACTTAACATTCAATCAATGTCATCCAGAACCTTTTGTATTGGATATTAGATTAGATTTAGTATGATGAGCCAACGGGCCCATTAGGTATCTAAGGTTTGTATTCCGTTATTTGTATATTGTAGTGCATTATTCATTAATAATCAATCAGTCTTTTACCATCTTACATTTTGAATTGCACCAAAGTTAAACTGAAATACACGTACCATGGCAGCCTGGATCAAGATAAGGATTTCCATCGTAACCATCATTGCAGCTGCAGCGATACCCACCGATATCTGTATCAACGCATGAGCTATTACCCTTGCACTCATTAGCCTCTATGCAACTGCGGTTGCTTTCGATAACCCACTCGAGCACCGTGAACACCATGGTCTGCACCCTCGTTAAAAACTCGGAAGCATTGACTAAATCCCGTACACCACGAAACTGAAAACTTTCTTCCTCACCCAGAAATACAAAACCGCAAGGATTGAACGACACGACACCTATATGGTTTCTTAAGGTTAGAAGTGTAGAGTTATAAGTTTTGAGACCCTTTGGTATTGCAGTCTGACAACAACCAATTCCTGAGCAGTAGCCATCAGGCACATCATCTGACCTACTGCATAATCCCAAACAGCCACTAGAGAAGTCACCTCCATTTGACCCTTGGATCAAAGCAAAATCATCGCACCTGACGACCGTGAACTTATTCCTTTGGGAAAATGCAAAAGGCGTCGCTCCTAACTTAATCCATGCATAATCATCGTCCGTCACACCCCCAAACTGGTCGTAACATCTTTCAGCAACAAAATTGGTGACCCACATCTCATAATCCGAAATCTTGTGTATTTCAATGTTTCCTGATCTGATGAATAACTTTGGTGGGTTGTAAGTCGAGTTACAGGTCAGGTCAAACGAGTCGTCTTTGGAGCAACGCGAGCCTACACCAATACCAAAAGGGTATGAAACTGTCAATTTCCCACACTGTGTTTGGCTTGGCTATGTTCCCAGTGGCCATTGCCAATTGTAACTTTGTATACAGAACAAGTGTGAAAAGAAGAAGCATGTTGATGCTCTCTTGTTATTTGTGATCAAACACCTTTTATGGGAGAAATTTATAAATGGTTACACAATAGACTTAATAAGTTTGAAATAGTATATAACTTTCTTTTTTCTGTTTTTTTAACATCAATACCTCTTATTTTGGCCCCCCCCTTCGAAAGTAAATGATTTATCTAGTTTTTTGAAAACTACTCTTCTTTATTTTCTAGATTGTCAACGGAAAGATATTGAAGTTATTATAAACTTTCTTTGTCCTATTGTAAAATGCCTAATTTTTGTGGGATATATATTTTTTTTTCCAAATAAGTTTTTCTATAGGTAAACTAAAGACAAATTATGTTTAAAGAATCATTAACTAAAACACGCGGAAATAATACAAGGTTTCAAAACCAATTTGCAAACGTAATTATGACCTCAATTAACTTAGCGGAGCAAAATAGGCTGGTTTGCCTTCCTCTCTGCCGGCCTCCTTACCTTTCCCCACTACACCGTCGCTCCAAGTTACACCTACTGAGCAATTTAAGCAAAATCAGTCACAACGTCAAAATTCCAATGGTAAAAGAAAGTAATATAAGAATCTATCTCATAGTCATGGAGGAAGGGAAATTAAAGCAAAAAGGTAGTGATATTTGTTGGGTTAATCTTGACGGGTCAAGATTAACCCAAGTTTAGAAAGTTATTAGAAAGTTATTTATTTAAGTCACATGTTTGTTATGCTTAATTGTAAGTTAAAGTAGTGGGTCATGTTTTCAGTTTTTTAATCGTGGGCTGATCAACACGTTTATGTTACGTGTGTGTGAATGGGCCTATTTATATCAGCAGCTAGCGTTAGAACAGATGCAAGCGTCTTTCTTTGTATAGTCCAGTATGTATTTCAATTAATCAAGAAAGAGTCGATCATCAGTTTTGATCAATTGCTGTGTGTTATTTGCTGCAATAAAGGACCGTGCCAACAATATTGTTATGGAAGAAGAAAGTAAAATAAGGATTGGTTGTGGAGTAAAAGATATAAGAACATACACATAAACACAATGTATCAAAAATGATTAAGGATTGCAGATCCCTGCAAGGCTGCGACCTTATTTAAGCAATTATACACATACATACTAATGAAGTTTGGTGGTTTAGTCGCATAAATGTGACACCGTTAACAACTGTACCAGTTAGAAATCGAATTGTCGCGTCATATTTTTTGTCACATAATATCACTTATTAAAGTAGTTTATCACTTTTGATTGTCTTCATTTTTTTATTTCTTGAATTCTTCCTTAATTATCAATCTCTTGCTCCTTTAACATGTTGTGTGGATTTACATATGCAAAACAAACAAGAAGTTAGTAGACATAAAATTTGATGGTAAATGTCTTAACTAGGCACACTTAACAATCCATCATATAAAAATTAAAAAGAACTATGAAAAAAATTGGCAATTCAATTTAAATAAGTAAACAATTACCAACCAACCGACCGTCTAATACATTGGAAACTGGTAATTAGTCGCATTTATCCGCTCATGTGTGAAACAACGTTTATTTATCGAATTGAAAGAAAATTATTAATCTTTTTATCATAAAAAAATGTTTTGAATATGATAGAAGACATATTTAAAATTAGTAGACTTAGTCTGCTAACAGAACAAAATTTGATTATATTACTTCTCCATGTTGAATGAAGTAGATACATATGTCACGAGAAAAATTTAAACTCTTACAAAAGCATAATGCCCACAAACTGAAGCATCTAATTTGTTAGCTCGTCAATTTTCACAACAGCTGGAAAAATTACTTAGGAGTTAGGATAATATCATCAACTTAATATTCAGTGGATCATGAGCGGGTTGGTTTTACATTACATCTTGTTGAAGATGAAATGATGGATTTATGATCAATGTAGGAAACAAAACTTGTTTAATTCAATCTCTCTGACTTGGGAGGCTTTGACTTAGGCGAGTTGATGGGGATTTAATTTATAACTTGTTATGTTTGTTTTGAGTTGTGTTTTGTTTCGGTGGATTGTTCTTGGGAGTCAAATGAAAGCTTGTTTAGTCAAAATGATTTTTTTTTTCTTTTGTTTAATATGCCATCCATAAGGGACCTTAAAATCATATATAATCTCCTTGTCATGCATTCAATTACCATGAAAAGTTGGAAGCAAGATTAGAAAAGTCTCTTATCTGTAATATTAGATGTGATTGGTGATAAGGAAATACATTAAATGTTAGGGATTCGGGTTTTGCAAAACACACACAAACACTATAAAACTGCAAGAGAAAATATAAACGAAGATGACACACGAGATTTACGTGGTTCGGTCGGCTGACCTACGTCCACGGGCTGCAACCAGGATACTTTTTTTATTGCCTCTGCCTCACTCAGGAATTACAAGTACAAGATACTATTTATAATAACAAGATTAGGGTTAACAACTGTTCCCCAAGAAAACAATAACGGGCCTAAAAAATAAATCGGGCCATCCACCTCTTTAATTAACTGCCAACAATTTATCTTCTAAAAGAACTGGCCCAACACCAATCGAGCCTCCATAACCCAACAATCTCCCACTTGGAGGCTTGATAATCTTCAAACTGCCTTCCATTATGATCACTTGTACCTCTTGTAATCTTCCTCGTCTTCCTGGTTGCATCTGCCTTTTCATCAGTTAACCTAAAGGTCTGTCGAAACTCCCCGGAGCTCCAACGCATTAGTCATGGCTACAACGGCCACCGACTCGTTCTCTATCTCTACTGGCTCCCACTTACACGAACTGCCAAATCCTGGAATAGCATGAGAACAAACAACACACTCCATATTAAGTAGGTAATCTTCTGGAGAGACTTTAACCACTGAAATACTGGTTCTTTTAACCCACTGTCTGGTAACTCTGGCTAAAGCTTTGACTGGTTGTCTGCCAATGCTCCCACTGCCACGAAAACCCCTAAATGGTTTCTCTGAACCTTTTCTAGCACGTTCAACATGAATCTGACCTGTGGCTCTGGGTTTATCTCCTGCAAAACAAACCTTCTTCTGCCTACTAGACTCTGTGAACCGGACTTTGGTCTTCTTCTGAACTGGGTCGGTCACTCCCTCAGACGATAAACTGACCATATAAAACGAACCCCTCTTTCTTCCTCGAGCTATGACAAGATTTCCCTTAACAACTTTCCACTGCCCGTTCCCAAATTTAACCTCATGCCCCTGTTCATCCAACTGCCCAATATAAATCAACTTTTTCTTTAAGCTTGGAATCACTCTGAAATCCTTCAAGGTCCATGAACCGGCAGAAGTAACTAAATTCATGTCACCCATGCCCGTAACATCAAGAACATCATTGTTCTCCAGTTTAACCTTACCAAAATCACCTTCCTTCAAATTCTGCAATGCTTCACTATTGTGGGTAGCATGAAATGAAGCACCAGAATCCATGACCCAAGAATCAACATTACCTTCAACACTAAAAACTAAAGCCTCATCCTCTGAGTATTCTTCCGCTGTGTTGACTTCTTTCTTTTCATTTTTTTCATTCGAACACTGATTCCTAAAGTGTCCCGTCTCGTTACAGTTCCAACATATCACATCCTTCCGAGTCCTAGACTGACTCCTTTTCCTGTTCCCACTCCCACTACCTCTATTATTTTTCCTTCCTCTGCCAACATGCATTAAATCACCCGATGATTCACCTGAATTTCTTTGTCTGACGTCTTCGCCTAGAATAAGATCCCGAATCCCATCAAAAGTGAACTCACTGGTAGAACTAGTAATCGCTGTAACAGTCCCTGACCAGCTATCTGGCAATGATGATAACAGTAGTAGAGCCCGAACCTCATCCTCGAATTTGATACTAACTGACCCAAGTCTTGACAAAATCGAGTTAAAATTGTTGATGTGCACTGTAACTGAACTTCCTTCTTTCATCTTCGTGTTCACCAGTTCACGAATCAAGAAAACCTTATTAGCTGCCAAAGGCTTCTTGTACATATTAGACGAAGCATTCATTATCCCACGCGCCGTGTTTTCCTTCAAGATGTTGAACGCAACATCCTTCGATAACGACAATCTAATAACCGCCTTGGCTTTCTTATCCAAAGTTTCCCACTCGTCTGGTTGTATCTTCTCCGGTCTTTCACCCAATACCATGTCCAAATCTTTCTGAACCAGCAAATCTTTCATTTGCATTTTCCACCAACCAAAGTCTTTACCATCAAACTTCTCAATCTGAAGTTCCCCGTTCTCAGCCATTACTCAAACTCAGAATTCCCAACTTTGGATCTAGGTAACACGATCAAAAAATTAATCTCGGCAAACAAAATAACCCCCGAAAATCACCACAAAACCACCCGGCTAAACTGCCCGATAAATATACCCAAACTCCAAACCTAATCAATGATCAGAAACTGAAACAAACAAGAAACGCGAACCTGTTTTCTCCGGCTTCTTTCTGATCTTAGATGGCTTAAAAACAAAGCAAGAAAAAAGAATTACTTTTCCTTCATGTTGATCTATATTCACAATAAAGAAAAGGCCTACTGCTTTTTTTTTTCTTGAAATAATCGATCAACAAGTAAAAGAACTTTCTTCACACTTTTTTTTTTATTTATCACGATGGGCATAGCATATGCTCACAAAAGACAAATGCTAAAAAAGAATCAATTCCCAGATCTCCTTTCTTGGTAATGAATTCAAATAAACGGTGGGGTTTGGTGAACGACTAACCTCCGATCGAAAACTTGGGTTTTAATGGCCAAATAAACTTAACCCTTTGATCCGAACAATTTCTCTCACGATCGTGTTCTCTGGTGTGTAACCGTAACCTCAGGTCTTGATACCACTTGTTAGGGATTCGGGTTGCAAAACACACACAAACACTATAAAACTGCAAGAGAAAATATAAACGAAGATGACACACGAGATTTACGTGGTTCGGTCGGCTGACCTATGTCCACGGGCTGCAACCAGGATACTTTTTTTATTGCCTCTGCCTCACTCGTGATGAGGAATTACAAGTACAAGATACTATTTATAATAACAAGATTAGGGTTAACAACTTGTTCCCCAGGAAAACAATAACGGGCCTAAAAAATAAATCGGGCCATCCGTCTCTTTAATTAACTGCCAACAATTTATCTTCTAAAAGAACTGGCCCAACACCAATCGAGCCTCCATAACCCAACATTAAATACTATTGACTTATGGTATATAAGCTTTCAAGCATATGGGATAGATATTTTAGTTGCGTCCAAAATAAAGTTCCATATCAAAAAATCTAAAGCCTACTTGTTAATGTCTTAAATGTATAGGGTCCATGGATAACTTAATAGTCAACAAATACATCGAACCAGTTGCTTGCACCCACACTATATAATTTGCTACAAAAAATGTATTACCACACAAGAGAGATGCTTTTTCATTTTGTCCTATGCCTGTTTATAAATCCTTATTATACAAAAAGTTCGGCCTTAGAGGTTATGAACAACATCGGAAAGCCAGGGTGTCTAACCCAGTGCGGGAATCTGACAGTTCCGTACCCTTTCGGTATCGGTAAAGACACGGGTTGTTCTCTAGACGAGTCGTTTTACGTGACTTGTAACAAGTCTAGTGCAGAGCCGAAACTATTCCTCCAATCAAGTGACATACAAATATACAGTATTTCAGATTCAGAATTCCGCATAGGGACGGATGTTGCTTATAAGTGCTACAACGAAGACAAGAGTCTAAGTTGGGATTACGAAGGACGGTATTCAATAAGTCCATTCAGTTTCTCTCCAAAAAACAAGTTCATAGTTGTTGGGTGTGATGATTATTCTTTGATCCGAGGTGTGGGCTTTTCGGGTGGCTGTTTTGGATTGTGTAGCGAAGCACAACACGCACCAGATAACGGGCAATGCTCGGGAATGGGCTGTTGTGAGACATCTATACCAAAGGGACTAGACAACTATAATATCACAATTTATACGTTTAGAAACCACACGGATGTTTGGTCTTTCAACCGTTGCGGCTATGCGTTTCTTGCTGAGGAAGGCAGTTTTAAGTTTCAAGGTGCGCGCGATTTAACGGGCGAATGGAGTGTTTGGGAGAGGATATGGGCCACTGTCCCTGTGGTGGTAGATTGGGTGGTTGCAGGGAATTGCTCAGAGTGCAAAGGAAACAGTTCATGCATTAAGGTAGATGGTGGTGGGTATCATTGTAAATGCAACAATGGTTACCAGGGTAACCCTTATCTTGATCCAGGCTGCCAAGGTCAGTTTACTTTTCAATATATCAAAATCATTTTCAACATTTATGACAAGTATCGTTACTTGTTTACATCAAAAAATAAATGGGGAGCAAACACACGTAATTTATGTTTTATTATTTTGCTTTAAAAATTGTGTTGATGTTGATTAAGGTTATCTTATTATTTGAGATTTAATAATTAGATTAATCATCATTTTCTCTATATCTCATACAGTATAATATTACAGTATATTGAAATAATTAAAATATTATGATATATGTTTTATGCTTTCTTTGAAAAGGCTATTTATTTTTTCATTGCTTCTAGACATCAATGAATGTGAAGATTCAGGAACCAACCCTTGCTATGGTGATTGCATAAACACTCTAGGAGGTTACACTTGTAGTTGTCCATCTGGATCTTTTGGTGATGCAAAAGTAGTAAATGGGTGTCACTACACTAAAGATTCAAAAATTTCTCCAACCATTTACATTATAGGTATTTCAATCAATTGATTTAAGTTCCCAAAAATAAAGCATGTTACTAACTGAAGTGTTTTCGTCAATTTTACTTTCACATGTAGCACCGGTGTTTGGCTTGTTAGTAATACTGTCGGTCATAGTGGGGATTTTCTTTGGTATAAGGAGGAAGAAGCTAATGATCCTAAGAGAAAAGTTCTTTGAGCAAAATGGAGGCGTTTTGTTGAGACAAAAGATCAATTCACAAGGGTCACATGAGGCAATGGCTTTGTTTAGCACTGCACAACTTCGTAAGGCCACCAATAATTATTCTCAACAGAACATCGTTGGCCGCGGTGGCTATGGTGTTGTTTACAAGGGTGTTTTGTCTGATAGACGTGTAGTTGCAATAAAGAAATCTAAAATAATGGATGGGAGCCAAACAGAACAGTTCATAAATGAAGTGTTAATCCTTACACAAGTTATCCATCGGAATGTGGTAAAGTTGTTGGGATGTTGCTTGGAAGAGGAAGTTCCTATACTAGTTTACGAATTCATCTCCAATAACACTCTTTTCCATCACATTCATTCTAAATTCGGTGGAATGAGTTGGTTTACCTGGGATAATCGACTAAGAGTAGCTATAGAAGCCGCGGGTGCATTTGCATACCTTCATTCAGAAACTATTATGCCCATCATACATAGAGATGTCAAGTCTACTAACATTTTACTAGATGAAAACTACACAGCAAAAATTTCAGATTTTGGTTTATCAAAGCTAGTCCCATTAGATCATGGACAAGTAACTACTCTTATTCAAGGCACATTAGGGTATTTGGATCCAGAGTACTTCAACACAAGCCAATTAACTGAAAAGAGTGATGTATATAGTTTTGGAGTAGTCCTTACAGAACTCATAACAGGAAAAAAACCCATTGGTGTTGATAGAGCCAATGTTGAAAAAAACTTAGCAACATATTTTGTCAACGCAATTAATGAAAACCGCTTATATGAAATTGTTGAACCTCGAATACTACGTGAAGGGACTTTTGAACAAATACAGGCCGTAGGAGATCTGGTAAAGAGATGCCTAAGTTTGCAAGGCCATGATAGACCTACAATGAAAATGGTGGCTATGGAGCTAGACAACTTAAGGAAATTCACAATCTATCCTTGGGTTCAACAACAATCACGCCAAGAGACTAGAAGCTTAGTGGTAGATGTTGAGCAATCTGATCTTTACGAGGTCCCATTAGTTTCATACAGTACTAATAATTCGGAATCTTACTAAGGTAGGACATACATGGCGTTTGAAGAACACATATCACGTTGGTGCTTTTTATAGTATTAATTGATTGTGTAGCATACCGTACCTTATTTGCGCAAATTATGGTTAATAAGGTTAAAAATGTTGTCTTTAATGTTTTCTTGCTATGTCATCATTTTCAGCTTGCTTCGAGCTCAATCTATGCATTGGAAAATGACACTTCTTTGTAAAAATAACTTAAAATATTTAAAGTTGCACTACATGTTAATATTTTTGGAAGTTTTTCACAGAGGAGCACCCTACAGGAGAAAGCTAGTGTTAAATCAGGTAGATTGTGTCAGTAACCCTCTTGATGCTAGTAGGATCGATGCTGAGATGTGTTTGTTATCGTTTGCTACATTATTGATATGTTTCTGTTGTGGTGTTTGGTTGTATTTAGGATGTATTCTGATATCTATCTAGTTATTACCTTATTGCGAGCCTTGTTTATTCATGCATATAAAATCTTTGTTGCTGAAAAAAAAAAAGTAAAAACGTCTCATACATTGATACACATAGTCCAAGTCTCGGTTTTCTTTCTACCAAACAGCCTACATCGCCTAACTGATTATAAAACCTTGGTTTCGCCCACTTTTTATATGTATAGTATGGTAATCCAGATAATATTAAAAGGGAATCAAAGTAACAACGATATAAGATGTACTAATAATGAAAGTTGTAAACTATTGCTAACATAATGTGTGTAGTAAACTTTTTCAAAAGAAGAAAATGCAAAGACACGATAAAAAGTCACAATAACCCCCTTAACAGTACCAATACACTGTAGAAAGTTCTATATATGCACCAAGACAACGCTAAGGCCAAGTAAAACACAAATGCAGAAAAAGAAATAAAGCCTAAGACAGGTCTATACACTCACTAAATGTCCATAACTAACCTTAATCTGACTCTCCAAGTACTCGTATCCCCTATCATGTTTTTATATAGAGCTGCAAGTCCAGTAATAATTCATTTATCTCATATCAGTTTGGGTTGGGCTTCGCTCCTCTACCCCTCCACTAAAGTTGTCACTTGCCAACTCTTGAAATACCCAAACAGTCTCAATTTTTCTTTCCTCGTCTTATCCATGATAGATACACTCTTGATTTTTGCAAAAAAGAAAAACTTTATTTCTCACACATCCACCTTAGCTTAGCTTTCTTAATCTGATTGCCTCCCGCTTTCGCAATAGGCACTTTACAAAAAACAAAATTAAAAATAAAAGTCATAACAACAAACGAAGTAGACGAAAAGTTATTTGCTCATTTGGCTTTTACTTAGCATTACAAAGTAGATATAAATGACGATGTCTATATATATAGTAATTAACAAGGCCAGTCATTTTTTAAAATGACGTGCCTTTTTTCTATTATTTTTGTAAGATTAACTTGGTTAATTAAAAATTGGATATTGTGACATATATTCATGATACATACTACACCAGTTAACCCTGCCGGAACACTTGATATAACAACTAATGAATTACTTAATTAACAATTTGAACGATTGACCTTTTCATAAGTATTATTTCATGCATCAATTCATACTATAAATCAGTTGGATTTACTCTATTAACAATATCAAAAGTAGTTTGGTTGTAACTACAAAACACAACCATGAAACTAATATTCCATGTTCCAATGTGGGTACTACTTCTAATGTTCTCTTTCACAGCATCTGATTCAAACTTCACATCTGAAACTTACACACTTATCACTGCTACTAACATTGCGAAGCCAGGCTGCGAGAGCCGATGTGGAGACTTAATCGTCCCCTATCCTTTTGGTATCGACACCAACTCAACGTGTTCTATAGCCCACGAGTTTGAAATCTATTGCAACACTTCGATACATCCTCCGGTGGCCTTAATTAAAAATGCAAATACAGGTTACACCCCAATTAAAAACATATCTGATTCCACACTCCGGGTTTCTAGTATGGTGGCGACTAGATGCTATTCTCCTAATGGTACCGCTACCAACTCGTTTGGTATCTCTCCAGATTTAACGAATTCGCCCTACACTTTTTCACGGGTAAATAAGTTCATTGCTCTCGGTTGCAATGATTACGCTTGGATGACCTCAGAGTCAATGCCTAGTAACGTGTCTACGGGTTGTGTGGTGTTTTGTACCAATTTAGGGAGAATCCATGGTGACGAGTGTTCGGGTAATGGGTGTTGTCAATCATCCATTG
Organism: Bidens hawaiensis; assembly: GCF_021521415.1. Classification (NCBI taxonomy): domain Eukaryota; kingdom Viridiplantae; phylum Streptophyta; class Magnoliopsida; order Asterales; family Asteraceae; genus Bidens; species Bidens hawaiensis. The sequence goes on from NW_027492062.1 coordinate 558,748, forward strand.
ATCAAGACATTACCTACTATCAAACTCAGCTAAGTACCTTGCTTGATGCGGATGATGTAGGCTATACGAAGCCTTTAAATCGATGTACATATGCGTTTCTTGCTGAGAAGAACGTGCGCATGCTTAATGGTGTGACAGATTTATATGACACTTCTTTCCGCGAAAGGATTGAGGCTAATGTCTCAGTTGTGCTTGAGTGGGCCATTAGTAATCTGAGCTGTGAAGCTGCTGAAGCAGCCGATGGTTTCGCATGCCAATCGAATAGCAAGTGTGTTAACTCTCCTAGGGTAACTGGTGGATACCGTTGCATGTGCAATGATGGCTATGAAGGAAACCCTTATCTGTCTCATGGCTGCCAAGGTATAATTTATTTCTAAGTTTTACGTTGTTTAATTTATTGCAAATTATCATTTTTTTTTAAGGTTTTAACCTTAAACCTCATAACAAATTTAACATATAATTGCATATTATTTGTTTGGTTAGGCCTTGGTTTTAGGAAGAAAAAAATAAACAGATATAGCCTTGACTGCATGATTCCTGGAGTATATCTATATTCACATTATTAAAAAGTAAATAATTTTCTTACAAGTTTAGATATGATATTGATGACTGTGGCAATAACTGACTCGGTCTTTAGTTAAATTTATCTGTTGCTGCATCATCTCAACGTCAAATTTACAGGTCAGTCAGTATAATATTATATCCATCCATTCTGGCCTCCTAATAACTATGACTTCATAAACCATACGCGGTTAAACTTGGAAACCAATCAGTTTTTTTTTTTTTTTTTTTTTTTTTTTGCTTTAACGTCAACATTACAGGCTCATGTTCAACTCTTTATATTTTATTACGAGTGTATAATGGAGAGTTGGATATGTGAGGTTTTTGAAAAGTAAACAAAATATATATTATTAGCTAATTTGTAGCGATGGAGATGGGGCTCAGTGAATGCTATTGTCAGTCTTGATATTAGGACTATTAATCATTTCTTGTATGCATTGTGTTTTTTTTGTGTTCATCTACTCATACAAGTCTTAATAAATTATTAACTTCTGACCAATAGTGCAAGAGAATTTTCTTCTTGTAAGATATGCTGCAAATTATGGTATTTTCTTTCTTCCTTTGACAATTTCTTTCTTTAGATATCGATGAGTGCCAGGACCAAGAAACCAATCCTTGTTTTGGTGATTGCAAAAATACTCTAGGGAGTTACCAATGTACTTGTCCGCCAGGATCTTCCGGTGATGCAAAGATAGTAAATGGCTGTCAACACTCTAAAGACTCGAAATTTTCGTCAACAAGGTTTAGTATAGGTAAGCACTTATGAATATCATGTGTATGTCCATTTTTCTTCAACTGCTTCCGGTTTTCAAATCCATGTTTTCACCTAGAGCACAACAACCACTAATAGAAGTGTTCTTTATTGCAATTCACATGTAGCAATGGTGTTTGGCATGCTGGCAATATTTTCCGGCATATCAGGGATTTTCTTTGTTTTAAGGAGGAAGAAGCTGATGAAGCTTCGAGAAAAGTTCTTTGAGCAAAATGGCGGCATGTTGCTTAAACAAAAGATCAATTCACGGGGATATGATCAGGAAATGATGTTATTTAGCACTACACAACTTCGTAAAGCAACTAATCATTATTCTCAAGAAAATATTATCGGTCGAGGTTCCTCTGGTGTTGTGTACAAGGGAGTTTTGTCTGATATGCGTGTAGTTGCTATAAAGAAATCTAAAGTATTGGATGAGAGCCAAGCACAGCCGTTCATAAATGAACTATTGATCCTTACACAAGTTATCCATCGAAATGTGGTAAAGCTTTTAGGGTGTTGTTTGGAAGAAGAAGTCCCTATACTAGTTTATGAATACATACCAAATAACACACTTTATCATCACATTCATTCTAGGTTGGGTGGAATGAATTGGTTATCATGGGATCATCGGTTAAGGGTTGCCGCTGAAGCATCTAGTGCACTTGCATACCTTCATTCGGAAACTATTATGCCAATCATACACAGAGATGTCAAGTCTGCCAACATACTACTAGATGATAATTACACGACAAAAATTTCAGATTTCGGTGCATCAAGGTTAATCCCATTAGATCATGAACAAGTAACTACTCTTATTCAAGGTACCCTAGGGTATTTAGATCCAGAGTACTTTAGCACAAGCCAACTAACTGACAAAAGCGACGTATATAGCTTTGGAGTGGTCCTTGCTGAACTCATAACCGGGAAAAAGCACATTGGTGTTGACAGAGCGGATGTTGAAAAAAATTTAGCAACATATTTTGTCAATTCAATTAAAGAAAACCGCTTATTTGAAATTGTTGAACCTCGAATATTGCGTGAATGCACTCTTGACCAACTTCAACTTGTAGGTGATCTGGTAAAAAGATGCCTCAATTTAGAGGGTCATGATAGACCTACAATGAAAGAGGTGGCGGCAGAATTAGACAAGTTGAGAAAATTCACAACCCATCCTTGGATTCAACAACCACATCAAGAGACTAGAAGCTCAGCCTTAGAAGTTGAGCAATCTGATCTTTACGACGTCCCATTAGTTTCATGTGGTACTACTAACTCAGAATCTTACAACAATACCACATATATGGGGCTTGAAGAAAACATTCCACGTTAAATGTTAATTTGGTGTTTCTTGTAGAGTCGATTGCATGAGAATCGCTGCCTTTTATGGTTATTAGGGTTATAAATGTTGTCTTTCATAATGTTTATTAATAATAATGTTGTGTAATCACCTTACTTTGATTGGACTATCTCCATGTTTAAACTAAAGAGATGTCATCCTAATTTTAAATTGTGTATTTTTTGATAATCAAGTTATCGCGAGAAGTATGAGAAATCAACCTGAATCACTAATTTAATTTTTAATGTTACATGTTTAAAATCAATAAAAAAAAGTGTGTTGATTTTTATTAGTCTCAGCCATCATCTTTTGGTCGTTGTCGGTCCCAACTAACGTTGACTGCTGACGGTCTCATCTTTTAACGTATTTGTTCACAGAAGTTTGCGACTAACAGAATCCTAACGCAGTTACTTGCAGGTCGTTGGGAAAATGTTTTTAGCTGGAAAAGTCATATTTTTTTGCCGGAATACTCAACCTGACCACCACCACCACCACCAGACTCACAACCACCACTTGAGTACCACCAACTCATTCCGATGATGATTCTAAGGTTCTAGAGACCTCAATAAATTTTTTTTGGGGGGGGGGGGTTGTTACTAGAAAAGGGTTCCTAAATGTCCAATCTAAGGTTACAAAGATGCTTGAGATGAAAATGTTAAGTTTTCTGGCCAAAAACGTTTTTCCGGCAAAGTATAACTAACGGTGTTAGAATTTTGTTCGGTTAAAACTTGGGGAATTCTAGGGACACCCACCCTTTTTTTCTAAAAAAACCAACCAATACGCCTCGTATAAGACTATACGAGGAGCATATTAGGTCCCAACCCCCCCCCCCCCCTCCGGTATAGTATTATGCGGGACGTATAAGTAACAAACAACATACTGACAATTGAAGCAAAGAAAGAGAAGGCATTGTTTATGGTTTCAAATAAATAAATAAATAAATCTACATATGAATTATGATAAGATAAGTGAATGTGGAGATTGGACCTCTGATGTAATAAATAAATAAATACTAGAAAATAGAATAGAAGGTAAGGTAAGCTACCTGTTGGCAAGACTGACTTTCAACGAGGATCTCATTGACAATCATCAACGAAAGCTGGAATCTTTAATCGATTCATTGCTAATGGAATGGAATGGAATGGAATGGCTAAATACGTTACCAGCAGATCAGATGGTTCATTCAAACTCTTCACATCTCGCACACCTTCTGGAGCTATGCCTCAAATCAACTTCACCATCCAGACTAACCCAATGCCAATGCATACACGCCCACATCATCAAATCCAGATTCAGCAAAGAAACTTTCATCCTAAATAGGCTACTACACATTTATGCCAAATCTGGCTCCATACGTGATGCACACAAGCTGTTCGATCATATTCCCCACAGAAACATTTTCTCTTGGAATGCTCTTTTATCTGCCTTAACCAATGCGGGTCTTTTAGACCAGGCCAACCGGGTTTTCGGGTCCATGCCTGTCACTGACCAGTGCTCCTGGAACTCTATGGTGTCGGGTTTTGCTCAACATGATCGGTTCGTTGACTCGGTCGAGTTTTTCGTGCGTATGCATGCTCTAGATTTTGTGCTGAACCAGTATTCTTACGGTAGTGCCCTTAGTTCGTGTGCGGGCTTGAGGGATATGAAAATGGGTGCTCAGATTCATGCTTCGGTTTCCAAGTCTCCTTACGAGGGGGATGTTTATATGGGTAGTGCTCTTATAGACATGTATTCGAAATGTGGACATGTGGGTTCTGCTCAAAAGGTTTTCGATGGGATGAGTCCCCGAAACACGGTTTCTTGGAACAGTTTGATCTCGTGTTATGAACAGAATGGTCCGGCTGATGAAGCGCTTGATGTTTTTAGGAAAATGATGAATAGTGGAGTTGAACCGGATGAGGTCACTCTAGCGAGTGTGATAAGTGCTTGTGCAACCTTGTCAAAACTGAATTTGGGATGGGAAATTCACAACCGAGTTATAAAAGTTAGCAAGCTAAGGGACGATATTGTGATATGCAACGCGTTGGTTGATATGTATGCAAAGTGCAGTAAAATTACAGAAGCAAGATGGATTTTTGATACAATGCCATCATAACAGAAACCTCTATTATTAGCGGTTATGCCAAGTCAGCAAACGTTGAAACTGCACGTTCAATTTTTGTCAATATGCCAGATAGAAATATAGTATCGTGGAACGCGCTGATTGCTGGCTACACACAAAATGGAGATAATGAAACCGCATTAGGACTCTTTCGCAAACTAAAACAAGATAACGTCTTTCCAACTCATTACACTTTTGGGAATCTTCTCAACGCGTGTGCAAACCTTGCTGATTTGAGATTAGGCCAGCAAGCTCACGCCCATGTGTTAAAACACGGGTTTAGATTTGAATCTGGACCCGAAAGTGATATCTTTGTAGGGAATTCGCTTATAGATATGTATGCCAAATGTGGATCCATAGAAGAGGGGAAACAAGTTTTTAAAAACATGGTTTGTAAAGATTGGGTATCATGGAATGCAATTATAGTAGGGTTTGCTCAAAACGGTTACGGGGTAGAAACGATTGAATTGTTTAAAGAAATGTTGGCAGCCGGTGAGAAACCGGATCATGTTACAATGATTGGATTACTTTCTGCTTGTAGTCATGCTGGTTTAGTTGACGAGGGTCGTTATTATTTCAACTCAATGAGTAAAGAATTTGGAATACAACCAACGAGTGACCATTATGCGTGTATAGTTGATCTACTTGGTCGAGCTGGTTGTCTTGATGAAGCCAAAGACTTAATTGATAATATGCCTATGCAACCGGATGCTGTTGTTTGGGCGTCTTTGCTTGGTGGTTGTAAAGGTCATGGTAATATTGAGTTAGGAAAATATGTGGCAGAAAAGTTAATAGAGATAGATGTTAGTAACTCGGGTCCGTATGTTTTGCTTTCAAATATGTATGCTGAGATGGGAAATTGGGGGGAGGTTAAACGAGTTAGAAAGCTTATGAAGCAAAGAGGTGTCGTTAAACAACCAGGGTGTAGTTGGATTGAAGTTGAGGGTAAAGTTCATGTTTTTATGGTGAAAGATAGACGGCAAGCTAAAAAGAAAGAAATTTATCTGGTGTTGAGAACACTTAGTAAAGTAATGAAGTTGTTTGGTTATAATCCTAATGCTCACGAGTTGGAGGGAAATGAGGAGGTGAGTTTTGATTTGGAATCACTGGAAGAACCGATTACTCTGGAAGCTGCATAATTTTGCAGGTTAGGTTGTTTTTTCTCATATTTTTTGTATTTACATTAGGATCGAGAATCAAAGTAGAAATGTTGTATTAATCCTAAAATTTTGATTTCGTGGATATGAAAACTATAATATGTTGATTGTCAAATTATAAACAAAATTGAGTTAAAGAAGAAACGCTACTGTTATAAATCCACATTTTGGTGTCAGGATATGTTGATTGCTGAATTGAGTTGAGAATCATACCACCCAAGTTAAGCTAATTGCTTCCAAGAAACTTCAAGCATTATGATTTCTCAGCTTTTGGGTTCTCGTGATTTTGAAAAAGTAGTAAAACCAACTAACAAAATAGATGAAAAGAAGTTTATTGTTTAGTTAATATGGCAAAATAGATGTGAATGACTGTATCAGTAATATTGTGTGACGACCTGGTCAGTCAATTTTTAACTTGAGGTGATTTTTTCTTCATTTTTTAAATTAACTTGTTAGAAAATTTGATATTATGCTATATAGGATGCACAATATATATATGCCGGCTCACCCTGCCCGGTACACTTGATAACAGCAATTAAAGAAATACTTAAATACAATGTGAACAATTGACCTTTTACCAACTTCAACCAATCATAATATAAAATTTAGTTTGGAGTTGGTACTAATAACTTACCAATTTATATGTTTAGTTGTGACTAACATAAAGTTAGATTAACACAGCTATGAAAATTCATGTTCTAATGTGGATTATAATGTTCTCCTTCACAGCATCTGAAACCTACACCCTCATCAACTCTACTAACATATCAAAACCGGGCTGCGAGAGCCGATGTGGAGACTTAATTGTCCCCTATCCTTTTGGTGTCAACTCAACTTGTTCTATGGGCCACGGGTTTGGCATCTACTGCAACACTTCTTCAAATCCACCCATGGCATATATTAAGAACACAAATACTTGTTACACCTTGATTAAAAACATATCTGATTCTAGACTCCGGGTTTCTAGCATGGTGGCTGCTACTAGATGCTATTAGCCAAATGGTACTGCCTCCAACTTATTAAATATCGCTCCAAATTTTACGAATTTGCCATACACTTTTTCACCAGAAAATAAATTCACTGTGGTCGGTTGCAATGATCATGCTTGGATTTCGATGTCTGGTAACAAGTCTACAGGTTGTGTGGTGTTTTGCACTAATCTAGAGGACACCCAAGTTGGCGAGTGTTCAGGTAATGGTGGTTGTCAAACATCCATTGCCCATGACATAAGCTACTATACACCTCAGCTAAGTACCTTGCTTGAGGAAGATGATGCAGGCTATAGGAAGCCTGTAAATGGTGAATGTACATACGCGTTTCTCGCTGGGGAGAACGTATTCAAGTTTAATGGTGCAATCGATTTATATAACTCTTCTTTACGTGAAAGAATTGAAGGCAATGTCTCAGTTGTGCTTGAATGGGCCATTGGTAATCTGAGCTGTGAAGAAGCCAAAGCAGCCGATGGTTTCGCATGCCAATCGAATAGCAAGTGTGTTAACTCTACTAGGGTAACTGGTGGATACCGTTGCATGTGCAAAGATGGCTATGAAGGAAACCCTTATCTGTCTTCTGGCTGCCAAGGTACCTTAATATTTAAGTGTTACATGTTTTATGTTTCAAATTATCCTTTCCCTTCCTTATATCAATTAGACTAATTACTTCATGTTTTTAACCAAATAAAAAGTTATAAGGCTCAGCTTTAAAAAAACAAATCAGTTTCTTGTAAGTCTCTATGATATTGATCTTTATGTCAATTAATAATGACTTGATCTTGTGATAAAATTTATCTTTTAGTACCTATATTGGACGGACGGGTTTGGGTCGGGTTTAGGTATTCCCAAACCCATACCTGGTTATAAAAGTCCGTCCCAAACCCGTCGCGTTTTAATCGGGTAATTACCCATCGGGTTTCGGGTTTTCCCATCGGGTTTTGATAAAATACCCATTGAGTATACCCGGCTCAAAATCCGTCGTGTTTCTACTGGATTTTGACAAAATATAACTAATCAATTACAAAGATGGTTACCATAAAGGTAAAATATCTCAAATAATTGACATAAACAAGTTTCGACAAATAATATATTTGGAATATAGTATATATATACACTATAATAAGCTATATCGGATATATAATTGGGTAAATGGGTCTATGTTATCGGGTAATCGGGTATATTAGAAATCCCAAACCCGCGAAAAATTTCAAAACTAATCCCAAACCCTAATGGGTCGGGTATTACCCGTCCCATTTATGTCGGGTTTCGGGTTTTCCCCTCGGGTTCGGGTTTCATTGCCATCCCTAGGTTGAAGTACGACTTCATATACATCTACATCAAGTTTATAAATCGATGAATAAGTTTATCATCGATCATTCCTAATTAATAAATTTGACTTCATATAACATGGTGAGAACCAATGAGCTTATTTGCTAGTAGTTACTTGTAGCATATCAGAAAAGGATTGATAGATTTTAAATGCTAACTTTCTTTCTACACAAGAAAAGTATTGGATGGATTTAATTTTATTATACATGAATGATCATGTGTTACTCAATTGATTTCCCTCACCAAACTTGGAAATTGAGTGTAATCTTTATGATATTGTTTTTAACTAGTTGGTGATAAATACATATATTTATAAAATTACTCATATATCTTAAATGCAATTGTTGGAACAGTGAAATTAACATGGCTTAGAGCTACTTGAATCTTGGAAGAGTTGGCGTTTCTACTTCGTAATATTATCTTAATTGCTCTTCTTTTAAGGTCTACAGAAGAATATAAGATGTGTGTCTTATTTTATAATTTTGAAAATAAGATGGAGATTTAAATTTACACCGATTATAGTAATCTAAATATTAGCAGATCATGAAGAAATCACCTTAAATTATTGAAAGCATTTATGTTATTCATTATACCTTATAGTGCTCAACTTTTTATTATTTTTCAATAGAAGTAAATTAAAAAAAATCAATAACATGAATTATTACCATATGATTTAGGGCTTGAAAAATATTATACCTAAAGGTAGTTTGTTTTATGGTTAACAAAAAACTGAAAATCGTGATGTTTGCTGCATTACTTAACAGTGGCTTAGTTTTCCTTTTCTAGACATCAACGAGTGTGAAGACCCAAGAAACTCTTAGCCGATAATATTTATATTATTATTATTAGTTAATCATTATCTATTATTAGTTAATCATTATCTATTCCTAGAAGTTGTATCATAGTTGATTTATGTTTCCTAGTTATTAGGAGTTGTTTTATGTAATCCTTTACCCTATTTAAAGGGATCTTGATTATTCAATGAAACGATGAATTATTCAATACCATAAACACTTTTAGAAACAACCCTTGTTATGGTGCTTGCAAAAATATTCCAGGAAGCTACAATTGTACCTGTCCGCCAGGATACTCTGGCGATCCAAAAATAAAAAACGGTTGCCAACACAGCAAAGACTTGAAGTTTTCTTCAACAGCTTTCGTTACAGGTAATTCTTTCATGAAAACATGAATAGATGTATGCCGAATATTATAGCCTTAAATATTAATCCTTTCAAGATGTTAGTCTTCAAAAATCATATTATTCACTGAAACAAAGAATAAAAACCATTAATTGAAGTGTTTTTCATTTTCAATTCACATGTAGCAATGGTGTTTGGCCCATTAGGAATATTGTCTGGTATATTGGGGATTTTCTTTGGTTTAAGGAGGAGGAAGCTAATGAAGCTCCGAGAAAAGTTCTTTGAGCAAAATGGGGGCGTGTTGCTAAAACAAAAGCTCAATTCACAAGGGTCTCATGAGGCAATGACGTTATTTAGCACTGTGCAGCTTCGTAAAGCCACTAATAACTATTCTCAAGAAAACATTATTGGCAGAGGTGCCTATGGCGTGGTGTACAAGGGAGTTTTGTTTGATAAGCGTGTAGTCGCAATAAAGAAGTCTAAAATAGTGGATGCGAGCCAAGCACAACAGTTCATAAATGAACTCTTGATCCTTACACAAGTCATCCACCGAAATGTGGTAAAGATACTAGGGTGTTGCTTGGAAGAGGAAGTTCCCATACTAGTTTATGAATATGTCTCCAATAACACACTTTTCCATCACGTTCATTCTAGGTCGGGTGGAATGAGTTGGCTATCATGGGAGAATCGGCTAAGAGTGGCTATTGAAACAGCGGGTGCACTTGCATACCTTCATTCTGAAACTATTATGTCAATCATACATAGAGATGTCAAATCTACCAACATATTACTAGATGATAACTACACAGCAAAAGTTTCGGATTTTGGTGCCTGAAGGTTAATCCCGTTAGATCACGAGCAAGTAACTACTCTTATTCAAGGCACACTAGGGTATCTTGATCCAGAGTATTTTAGCACAAGCCAACTAACTGACAAAAGTGACGTTTATAGCTTTGGGGTGGTCCTTGCAGAACTCATAACCGGGAAAAAACCCATTGGTGTTGATAGAACCAACGTAGAAAAGAATTTAGCGACATATTTTGTCAACTCACTTAAAGAAAACCACTTATATGAAATTGTTGATCCTCGAATATTACGTGAAGGGACTTTTGAACAACTACAACTTGTAGGTGATCTCATTAGGAGATGTTTTAATCCAGAGGGTCGTGAAAGACCTACAATGAAAGAGGTGGCCGTGGAGTTAGACAACTTGAGGAAATTCACAGCTCATCCGTGGAGTCCGCAACAAACAAGTCAAGAGCATCGAAGCTTAGGTCTTGAAGACGATCAATTTGATCTTTGTGAGGTCCCATTAGTTTCATATGGTACTACTACTGATTCAGAATCTTACTATGGTGGCACAAAGATGATGTTTGAAGAAAACAAACCACGTTAAGATGCTCGATGTTTCTTATAACGCATATTGTTTTTGTGTGAACTTGATCACCTTGTTTAGGCCAATTAGGTTAGTAATTTTGTGTATCTTTTTCTTTGTTGTCTTTCTATTGTGTGTGATATATTTCATCAAATGAGTTTTAAATAACAAAGTGGACTTAAAAACTTCACTCAACTAGACAGAGACGGTGAGGTGAGATTAAAGTAATGTTGAAAGTAGGCTCTTAGGATGTCGTGGTGGAGCATACATGTTCATTAGGGCCGTCTTGTGGGTAAGCTAAATGAGGCAATGGCTTTAGGCCCCTAGTTATACAGGGTCTTCATATTAAGTAGAAGTTATGTATTATGAGATTTTGAAAGTAGAGTTATTTTGGAATTGGTAACTCATTGATGGGTCACAAATTAAGGAGGACTGTTTTATATTCATTATCACTGCATATCATACGTATTCTATATTTCTTGTATACTCTCTAGCGCTATACACATAATGAAAAAAAAAAAAGGAAAAGGCCTCAACATAATAGTTAGTTTTAGGCCTCCACGGATGTTGAGCCGACCCTCATGTTCATGGTGCCCGCTGAGAGGGGATACAAGGCTTGGCCGACCATGGTTAATTGAACCTATGCAAACATAACACTAGAACTGGGTGATAAATTAGCTGAAAATACACTTTGTTTTTAAACAAAATACATGTAGCGGTTAATGGCCCAAATCGAATTAAACACAAGAGAAAATTTTGACACAACTCACTAATTTTTATTAATAAAGAAAATAACTCAAAACTTATCAATTCTCTGTTAACCCTAACATGAATTCTTTAGGATTATATAGAGGCTCGATTACAATTAGAGTTGAATACAAGCTCCTATTTATCTATTAAATAAAATTTCATCTCTGTCTACTAAAATAAAATAGATAATTATCTCTAATTGCAATAATTATTAATTAATTAAAGAGATAGATTTGTTTGCTCGAACTGCCCCACCTTCTCAACCCATAACTCGAGTCCGGGAATTAACTCCAACAGTAATGTACAGATACATAATCAGTTTCTGAATTTTCTCTTTTTAAGTCTCTCTTTTTGAAAAAAGACACAAGACAAACCACATTCCTTGTTTATAGACATCAACTTTTGTATGTTTCTTTATAACAGAACAAATCAAATCCCATACTTAATAATGCATCACAAATCCATGGATCATTACAAAAGATTTAGGTGAGTGGAACACTAATTAAGCAAACCTACTAAGTGCAAATATGACAACTCATGTGGCCACTAAGACATTATGAGTACACAATGATTAGGTGTAGAAATAATTTGTGCAGTAATAAATAAATATAATTATAATTTGCTGCATGTAACATTCAACCAGCCTATCCAGAATTGTGTTCTCTTGCTTAAACTCAATAATCTGGACCACCTCAAATCTTTCAAATTTTTTTATGTTAAATATTTCTTTTCCTTCAGCTTCAAATTAATGTATAATATTAATTCATAATGAAAATTTGTAAAATTAGAAAATGATAAGTTACAACTGTAATTTACAAACATTCGATTGGAGTTCACTTCAAAACTGGCAATACCACAAAAATCAAGCATCTGTTTCTTTGCTAGTTCATACTCAGGATGACTTTGCAAGCATGGATGACAGGTTGGCGTATTGTCGGGTCGAAGCAAATAAGAAATGGTTGTCAAGGTATAGGGCATGCATTTCCTTTTCTAAATAAGAAAATAATACAAATCTTCTAAAATCACACGAACAGTGTTCTATGGCCTAACATATGATTTAAAAAACTCATAGCTACTAAATGAACATAGTAAGCAATTTTCATGTGGCAATTGTCGTTGATAGCCGGCCATAGGATTTTAAAATATATATTCTCACGTTATATTTTATATGTGTAGTAAATTGAGTTGCTAACCAACAAAAACCCAAAGAATATTTAACTCTTTTATTGATAAATAAAGGGAAATGTTAATTATAATCTTTAGGTTTAGGACCATGGATAACAATTGATTAATTTATAATAAAATAAAATCTGGAAAGTAATGTATTACTTTTTGTGCTATAAATGCATGGCTCGTGCACCCTACTTTATTCTCGGAGTTTTCATTAAATAATTTCCGATGTAATACATGTATCTACCTTCATGTAAAATTGTAATAATTTTATGTAGTTTTTGCTAGGTTTCAGTACACTTTTTGAGTTTTTGTGCTGCACAGTTTTAATAAAAATCTTCACAACTTATTGCATAAATAAGAATTATTGGCAAACTATTATTCTTTGATTTAATATAATACATTGTTGGAAACTTAAGCTATATTACATGCCATCTTAATTATTTCCATTGTAAATTATTAACTAACTTTCTAAGTGTTAAGAGTAAAATATTGTGTAAGTAGGTTAAATGCTACAAGAATAGCATAGCTATAGTCTTCTAATTTTACAATTTTCGTATTTAGGATTCTGTTTTTCCTCTCATCATTTGTTAGTTTGTATTTTGTATAAAAGAAATTTAAAAGGAAGAAACTAAAAGCGTGACACTTAGAATTCAATCTACCAATTCTAATAAAGTAAAATAAATAGGGACACTTATCATGTTTTAGTTAATTCTCACAATTTTTTCCCTCCAAAACTAATATACCCTAATATATGTAATAAATCAATAATTATCCACTTTTCTTTTATAATATATTTATATAATATATATATATATATATATATATATATATTTTTATAAATATAAATATTAACATATTATTTTACTATATATTTCAAAATACTTGGTGAATCCTAAAAATCAACGACAAATCATGTTTATCAAATGAAAATTGTTTCGGGTTTTTTATGGAAGTTAAATTTGATTTTATGGGTCAAAAGTTGGTAAATAGATTGTTTGGTACAGGTTAACTACATTTAGGTCAAAATTTGTTACGGGTCAAAAATGAAAATTTTGAATATTTTTAAAAGTTTTAGAATGCAAAATAGATTTATCGTCAAATTTGTTATGGGTTCAAAGTGTTGACTTTAAAATGTCAAAAGTATGAAAGTTAGAATTTTAAACGTGATTCGGGTTTCAAGTTTATTTTTAAGGGCATTTTTTGAAATAATCAAAAGGTTCGGGATTTGGCAAATTGATTATTTTTCCCTCAACTATTAAAACTTAAGAAAAGATTGCGACACTTTCGACATGTCACCCCCATGCCTATCAATGCTTCTAACTTTTATCAAATTTCAAATATTTATATACGTCAACATTAATTTTTCCTTCAATGGTGATCAGAACGTTGTATGAAAAGCGTGCATGCAAAACTATGCTCAAATAAAACAAAATATTCACAAAATTGAATGGGTTAACATGTTATTTTTTATGTTGTCATTATGACAAAGTCGAGAAGCCCTCTGAAACTTATCAACATCTTTTTTATGGTGTAGCTCCGAAAATCATAGTTCTTGAAGAACATCCATTGTTGCAATTTAATATCCTACCTTCCTTTGATGGGTAGTAAATTGATAAACAATAAAGGTAACGCCTCTTTTGTATTTAGGCTGAGTGGTTAGAATTACTATCATATGAGAAGTCTTATTTTCGAAATTGGTTCATAACCAAAATTCTTTCAATTATACATATATGACACAGAGAATGAATTTTTCAATAGAAAGAAGCATTATCGAATACAATTTTGCACGGACATTTTTTATTAAGTTCATTTAAAAAAACCATTTTGTGATATAAATAAAATCAATTTTTGTACACATTGTATAGATACAAGCATAGATGTAATACATTTTTTTTTCATATACGCTATGTAATTATTTGTTTTACTTATAATTTTATAATTTGAATTATCCCGTGTGTAACACGAGCTATAAAACTGGTTTGTTATATAACAAAATTACAGCCACGAGTTTTTAAAGGTTCACATTAATTTATAGTTCATATGACCTTCTTTAATGAAATTTTAATCACCTATAAATTACTTCATATTTTCTTTTTCTTGTCATTTTGTACTTTTATATTAACGATTGAAAACTACGTGTTTAGTGGCTAGCGGAAACCATGATACAGTTATTTATTAATATATATGAGGATTATGGCAAATTTCATGTGTCCTTTTTCACTACGTTCTTTAGTGAAATGGACATGCTAATAAGATAATAAAGTCACGTCCTACTGAAAATCCCAGTGTTTTTTGTTTGTTTCGTAAGGTTTCAATAGAAGTTTTAGCTGTTCGAATCAATTTGGTTTTCTTAAATATAATTTCTAGGTCCTCACCGCGTGACCTCCTTTGGGATTACTTGTCTTATCGCTTGTCTACTAGTCACAACTGAAAAATATATACACTTGCTTATCAATATAGCGATAGTTAGGCCTGTAAACGAACCGAACGTTCGTGAAATATTCGTGAACCGTTCGGCGGGAAGTTCGTTTATGTTCGTTTATTTAATAAACGAACGAACACGAATAAAAAATTTGTGTTCGTTTAATTAAATGAACGAACATGAACAAATGTTCCGTTCGTTCATTTATGTTCATAAATGTTCGTGTATGTTTGTTTATTTACATTCGTTTATGTATTAATAGAAAATAAATAAATATTATCTTGATAATTCATCTACTTAAAGGTTTTATATTTGTTAATTTGGGTTCATTTAAGTTCATTTATGTTTGTGTTCATTTACATTTGTTCATACATGTTCGTTTATCTTTGTTCAGTTATATTTGTTTAGATTTTAAACAAACGAACACAAATGTCCATTTTTAAATAAATGAACATGAACATAAATATTTGTTCGATTAAGTGTCTGTGTTCTTTTAAAGTTAAATGAGCGAACACGAACATGCCCTTGTTCATGTTCATTCGATTCGTTTACAGGCTTTCATTATTCACATTGATGAATACATTTGTCTCAATCTCTAGGCTCTGCCAATTTTATTTGTGTTCGTGAACACATTAATTTCCTTAATGAACGAACACGAACATAAAATCTCGTTCGGTAAGTGTTCGTGACCGTTCGTGAACATACTATTTTCTTAACGAACGAACATGAACAAGGCCTTGTTTATGTTCGTTCGGTTCGTTTATAGCCCTAGCGATAGTTTAGTTTGTAGAAGTCTTGGTTCACTTTTCCAATTATTTTGATAATAATTAGTAATTGTGTTGGTTCATTTTAGTTGTTATTTACTTGTAACCAGTTGCCCTGATAAGGATAACGACTTTTAATGATGTGCTAAAGTCTTTTACTAGACCGTAACCAATGATGTAGGATAAAAACATTAATTTCATTTTAAATTGTCGATAAACTTATGAAGTTTTTTACTGTAAACGTAGTGTTTGATTTTTATATCCTATTGCATATAGATTAGTTGATTGAATTATTTTTTACTATATCTAATTTATATTGATTACTGAACTCGTTGTTGATTGCATAAGAGAAGTTCAAGTATTTTTTTTTCTTGATTCTCTTAGTTGACGTGATAACCATCGAGACGTGAGAAAAAGAAGAAGTGAGAGCAAGAAATGTAAAGTAAGCGTGATTATTTCATATCGACCTAAATACAATATTTAGTCATACAAACATGTACACCTTAAGAAAAACTTTTATTATTAGAAAGACGAAAATGACAAGACAAGTAGGAAATACAGGCACGTGTTCAAATAAAGAGCATTATTAGGGCCATTTACTCCACCATTGTCTAAAGTTGAGGGACCCATTTTATCAATAATAATAATCCTATTCGCACCCACATATTCTATTTCATGTCTTAGGGTTTTAATTACATTCTACCCAAATCAACAATGGATACTTATGCGTTGCACCTGGCTATGGCGGCACTCGTCGGCGCCTCGTTTGTGGCAGTCTCGGCCTACTATATGCACCGCAAAACCCTTGATCAATTGCTGGAGTTTGCAATGACCGTTGAACGAGACAGACAGGAAGAAGAAGATGCAGAGCTGGACGATTACAAGAAGAAGAAGAAGAAGAAGCCACGGCGGATTCAAGGTCCACGCAGAAACGGATTTAACCGTCGGGCCTCCACTTCCTTGCCTGACGTCACCTCCATTCATGATGACCACGATCCTACTTCTATCCCCGTAGGATTGCCTAAACTCCATACGCTTCCTGAAGGTATCAATTTCATTCTGTAATAAATTCAATTAACGTGCTAATTGTGCAAATCAAGTAGTGTAATTATACATACGACTGTGTAATTACACTATGTTATATATATAATCTCACAACATATATAGGGTTTGAATCAAATACATATTAAATTAAATTGCTAATTGTGCAAATCAAGTAGTGTAATTATGCATACTACATGGTGTAATTGATCCAAACACTATGTATATGTGTATATGTGTGTGTGTGTGTGTGTGTTGTGAGGTTGCTAAGTTTTAATTATGATAGGGAAAGCTAGTAGTCATACTGGATTGGCAAAGAGGGCTTCACTTATACTCAGACCGACTTCTCCCAAGTCTCCAGTAGCGAGTGCCAGTGCTTTTGAAAGTGTGGAAGGATCAGATGAGGAAGATGTTGATGTGAATGTTGACAATGTTAATCTAGATTCTACGTATCTTCACACGAATGGGAATGCTGTAAGTTGTTTTTTATGATTTATGGTGCTATGAGAAATTGGTTTTCCTCTGAATACGTACGTGTGTTTGGAAATGAATGAGCAGGGCGCGGAGCAAGCGAATGGTAATGCAAATGGTGAACAGTTGCCCATGGCTGCGCCTGCTATGATAAGGTCGCATAGTGTATCTGGTGATTTACATGGTGTGCAACCTGATCCTGTTGCTGCTGATATTCTTAGAAAGGAGCCGGAGCAGGAAACTTTTGTACGCCTTAGGATCACTCCATATGGTTGGTACTCATGCCTCTTTATTTGATTTATGCGTGCTAATAGTTTCCTTCATCAGTAATTGTGCCTCAACATCATACAATTTGATTACTTACTTGCAGAGACACCATCACTTGATGAAGCAGAGGTTTACAGGGCTTTACAGGTTTGCCTTGAAATGAGGGAAAGTTATGTGTTTAGAGAAACCATTGCACCATGGGAAAAAGAGGTTATATCTGATCCTAGTACCCCTAAACGCAATCCAAATCCCTTTGATTACGTTCCTGAAACAAAATCTGATGTAAGTTGTAAGCCAATTTCTACTCTAGACTAATTCATGTATATCAATATAAAGTTTTCTTGACATGACATTTTGATCATGTTACAGCATCACTTTGAAATGGAAGATGGAGTTGTTCATGTTTATGCAAATAAAGACTGTAAGATTCCATTATTCAGTCATTGCTAATGCTGTTTTTTTTTGTCTATGACTCTATGCATATATATGAACTATAAAATTTTTTGAACGATTTGCAGCAAATGAGAAGCTTTTTCCTGTTGCTGATGCAACAACCTTTTTTACTGACCTACATCACATTCTTAAAGTGATAGCTGCTGGTAATACACGAACAGTGTGCCATCACCGGCTTGGTCTTCTAGAACAGGTTTCTGATTTTTTATGTTCGTTTTGCAATTTTTAGGTGATATGCTTTCATTTTTCTGACTTTGACTTCTTTTATGTCAAGAAATTCAACCTTCATTTAATGCTAAACGCGGATAAAGAGTTTTTAGCTCAGAAAAGTGCACCACACCGTGACTTCTATAATGTGCGGAAGGTGGATACCCATGTTCATCATTCTGCATGCATGAATCAAAAACATTTGTTAAGGTTCATAAAGTCTAAGTTGAAAAAAGAGCCTGATGAGGTAATAAAATAAATAATCCGTCGGTTTGTTTTTCATATTTGTTATATTGATTTATGGTGCTGACCTTGTGTTTGTTTCTTTAGGTTGTAATATTTCGGGATGGGACCTATCTGACTTTAAGAGAGGTTTTTGAGAGCTTGGATTTAACTGGGTAGTAAAATGACCATTTGGACGCCCTGTTTGTTGACAATAGTTAAATTGTCGTGATTAATTAGTCTAATGGCATTCAAATTTTTATGATGCAGTTATGACCTTAATGTTGATCTGTTAGATGTGCACGCTGACAAGAGCACCTTTCACCGTTTTGACAAATTTAATCTCAAATACAATCCATGTGGTCAAAGTAGGCTTAGGGAGATTTTCTTGAAGCAAGATAATTTAATTCAGGGTAAGCTTCTTCTATTTAACTTAGGGAATAAAAAATTGTTATTGCAATCTCAGAGATAGAATATTCAAAATTGCATCTTAACACCATTTTGTCAGGTCGCTTCCTTGCTGAGCTGACCAAACAAGTATTTGCGGATCTTGATGCAAGTAAATATCAAGTAAGTTATGAATCTGGATTGTTTAATGTTTGTTTTCATAATTAATTTTGATGGCATTTGCTCTGTATTTAAAATGCTGCATTTTACAGATGGCTGAATACAGAATATCCATATATGGGAGAAAACAAAGTGAGTGGGACAATTTGGCAAGTTGGATTGTGAATAATGAACTCTACAGTGATAACGTTGTTTGGTTGATTCAGGTACATCTGTAATCATATATCATTGTTAATTAGTATCCCTTATCGTAAGGCATAAACGCTAAACATCATTATTATCACTTCCAATTAATGATTTCTTTTAATTAAAATTTTTTTGCAGCTGCCTCGACTTTACAATATATATAAGGAAATGGGTATTGTGACATCATTTCAGACCATTCTTGACAACATATTCCTTCCTCTTTTCGAGGTTACAGTTGACCCAGGATCTCATCCGCAGTTGCATGTTTTCTTGAAACAGGTTTGCCTGTTTGACTTATTACAATATTTATGTGCTGCGGCTGCATACATGTTTAGGTTCCTGAAAATTGCGCTTTACATAGTGTGCAAAGCTTGCATTTCTTGTTTTTAAATATATTATGATGGTGTATTATTGGCAATTTTCATACAAAATTATTTTTATTTAAAAACTGCAGGTTGTGGGGTTGGATTTAGTGGATGATGAAAGCAAGCCTGAAAGACGCCCTACAAAACACATGCCAACACCTGCACAATGGACCAATATATTCAATCCTGCTTTCTCTTATTATGTTTACTATTGCTACGCCAACCTTTATACCTTAAACAAGGCAAGTATGCTTCTGCAATATGCACAATTTTATAAAGATCCATTTTTTTTGTAATCCAATTACATTCCAACAAGTAAACATATGAATTTTGAGTTTGATGATGTTATGCTACAGCTTCGTGAATCAAAAGGCATGACTACCATCAGATTCCGCCCTCATTGTGGTGAGGTACGCATTGCCAGTCCGTTCACCTCTTCTGTTTCTACCTTTTGGAATTATTGAGTTATTTTCTATATTTAGGCTGGTGATATTGACCATCTTGCTGCTGCGTTTCTTACGACTCATAACATTGCACATGGGATTAATCTAAGAAAGTCTCCTGTACTTCAATACCTGTACTACCTTGCACAGGTAAAACAAAAGAGACTTTCTGGTTTTGACCCTTTTTGGTTTGTTGACTTGTAATTAAAAGTATATCTAATGAGCTTTGTAATCAGATTGGTCTTGCAATGTCTCCTTTGAGTAACAACTCCTTATTTCTAGATTACCACCGGAACCCGTTTCCAATGTTTTTCCTGAGAGGCCTTAATGTTTCTTTATCTACTGATGACCCTTTACAAATCCACCTAACAAAGGAGCCGTTAGTGGAGGAGTACAGTATTGCTGCTTCTGTAAGCATCCACCTTCCTATTTTTCTTGAGATTTGTAAATACTAATGTTATCCTTTCACAGGTATGGAAATTAAGTGCCTGTGATCTCTGTGAGATTGCCCGTAATTCAGTATACCAATCTGGTTTCTCACATGTTCTCAAGGTAAAGTTACCATTGTCGATGTCATTTTCTTGTGGTTGTGTATGTTAAATATTATATTGTGAATTGGTGGTAACTGAACTTTTTTTTTCTTACAGTCACATTGGATTGGTTCGGAGTACTACAAGAGAGGACCAGATGGAAATGACATTCACAAGACGAATGTGCCACATATTCGACTTGAATTCCGTGACATGGTATGCATTTTAATTTAAACGAGCATAATCTTTTCTGTGGTTTTGTTATCAAATTATTTGGTGTGAAAAATTTGGCATTCATTGTGCTTGTTTACTATATTGTTGCATACAGATCTGGAGAGAGGAGATGCAACAGATTTATCTAGGGAAAGCTGAATTGCCTGAATATATCGAGACTTAGCTTCTTTCATATCATAACACCGTTTTGTGGCTTTCTGATGGTAATTAACTTTCGGGTGAAACATTTTTTAAGTTTTTATATCTGGAATTCATTTACTATAATATCAAATTGGATCACATTACACTTTTTTATTTGTTTGATAACACAATGCGTTTTAGTTATTGCAGTTCCATTGGTTGACATTTGGTGGAATACCTGAAGCTGAAGAGCTAATTTGGGTTAACTCCAAAGTTCAGTGAAAGCTTTAGGTCAACCTATCTGAGTGTATATTATAAGAGGATCAGAAATATATTTTGTAACAGAAGATTATGTGTTATCTTTTCTAGGCTTTCGTGATATCACAAAGAATAATCTGAACACATTTATTTAAAAAGTATTTTTGCAGTGCATCTTAAGAATATATATATACAATCAATTTTCTTCTTTTACTTGCTTTACTATCTTGTTCTAAGTGATGAGTCTGTGGCTACTAGACATGATTAATAGTTAAGTTTGGTTGTAGACTCTTTTGAGTTAAGCACATGAAACAGGCAACTTAGCATGTCAACTAATCTCCATAAAACTTTTTCTTATTCAATCATGACATCAAAACACATTATACCATAAAATCTCAAATTAAAACAAGCATGCACAACAAGGTCCATATTCTTTGAACTAGAAAGTTAGTCTTGAACTGATAAACAGCAGCAGGCTGCAACAGTCTCAACTACCACAGTACCATGACTATCTACAAACAAAAGCAAAGTAACATATTTTGGTCTTGTAACCTAGATGTTGACATGAAACTTGTTCCAGAGTCAATCATCATCGGTTCTTGGACTGCAACACAAATAGAATGTAAATCAGATTAGATTAAATAAATCTTCAATGCTTGTTAACGAAGAGAGAAACACAAAGATACCTCAATGTTTTGAGTCATTTCTCCATGTTTCGAGTCATTTCTTTCACCTGCTCAGCAATTTCTTGCCTCTTTTTTGCAGCTGTAAAAGCCAAATACAGATCTACATTAGATGCATGCATATTACACAGACTCTGGATGAACCTACTACAATTTAGATCTTGCAACGCTTTGTTTTACTATTATTACAAATTTAAAAATTCCATCTCTTTGGATAAAAATCAACTTAGAAGACAAGAAAAACTCTGGGCAACATCTTGATAGCATTTTGACCCATCACAGTTTAGTTATTTTCCTTTAAAAACAACCCAAATCGACCCATTCGTATATAAACGGGCTGTAAAAGTATTGTGTTGTTACTTACCTAGGCTGGACATTTCTTCCATTGACTTGGAAGTCTTGACAGCAAATCGTTGAAATGTTCGGCTATGGCATCACATTCCACGAGAAAGATAGTTAAATTGTGATATATAATAAGTAATGGAAAGATAGAGTGAGTAAGTAGGAAATATCATTTGGTGTTGATAGGTGAAATAATAAAAAGAGTTGGGCAACAAGCAATAAAAGCAAAGCAAAGCATAGGACATGTATGCTTTTCGAAATCTATCTAATTATACCTTAATGAAATAGGAGCAGCAGGTAAATGATAGTTAGATTGCAGGAAGGTAAAGCAAACCTACCTGTTGGCGAGACTTTCAACGAGGATCTCATTGACCAGGTATGAGAATACACGCTGCACAAAATTCCCTCCAGCCATCAAATTGATTGAAAAACAAAGTCTGAAACTTTACACACAATTAATTAGCACAGAAGAAGGATTGATTGATTGATTCAATTGGTACCTGGTTATGATGTATCGGTCGATCCCTAGTTTCTCTCTCTCTCTCTCTCTCTCTCTGGAAACGTCGTACAGGAAAGGAAGGAGAAACAAACAAATGAATCAATCTTTTTTTATTTATCAACAAAAATAATAATAATAATAATTACGTATTGTATAATGTATATCCCTAAATAAATAGAAGAGTCAAGTGCCATTTTAGTACCTTTGGTTTGTCCAATTACGCAACTTTAGTACCGTATTTGAATTTATTACAAATGGCTACCTGACTTTTCTAAAACTTGCAATTTTAATATTTTTTTCTAACCCTGTCTATTATTTTCCGTTAAGTCAAGGGTAAATTAGTAATTTCGATTTTATTTATTTTCTCTTTTAGCTAAGTGTCATTTTCATACCTATGGTTTGTTCAATTACACAACTTTAATAACTTTTTTTGAATTTATTGCAACTTGATACTTTGATTAGTTTTGGATAGATAGACAAATTAAAAGAGACATTACATATTACATATTACAATTAAAAGATAACTAAATACATGATAGAAGATGAAAAACAATGAAATGTATAACATATTTTTTAACCTTTTGTTCTTGATTGCCAATTTAGTAGCTCAAGATCCAAGTTTATCTTAGCCATTTTTCTTGCATTTTTTTATGTGCATTGATTTTTTTTTTCAAAAGTTTGGGTATGATAACAGTAGCTCTTTAACACATCGAAAGATCAAGCCAAAACACAATCACACAACTTCACACCTCTTAGTATAGCATCAATTGAACTTGTAGATGAATGGCGGTTGACAAATCACATGGACAAAACAATATATCGTAATTTATTGAACTTAAAGATGAACAATGGTTAGGGTTTGAAGGATCATTGAGCGCGGGAGGGGGGTGATCTTAGGGCTATAAACGAACCGAACGAACACGAACAAGGCCTTGTTCATGTTCGTTCGTTAAGAAAATAATGTGTTCACGAACGGTTCACGAACACTTACCGAACGAGGTTTATGTTCGTGTTCGTTCATTAAGGAAATTAATGTGTTCACGAACACAAATGAACACAAATAAAATCGGCAGAGCCTAGAGATCGAGACCGATGTATTCATCAATGTAAATAATGGAAGCCTGTAAACGAATCAAATGAACACAAATAAGGGCATGTTCATGCTCGTTCACTTAATTTTAAAAGAACACGGACACTTAATCGAACAAATATTTATGTTCATGTTTGGTTATTTAAAAATGGACATTTGTGTTCGTTTATTTAAAATCTAAACAAACATAACTAAATAAAGATAAATGAACATGTATGAACAAATGTAAATGAACACAAATATAAACGAACTTAAACGAAAACACTTAAATGAACACAAATTAACAAATATAAAACCTTTAAGCAGATGACCTATCCAGATAATATTTAATTATTTTCTATTAGTACATAAACGAACATAAATGAACGTTCATGAACATAAATGAACGAACAGAACATGTGTTCATGTTCGTTCTTTTAATTAAACGAACACAAATTTTTTGTTCATGTTCGTTCGCTTATTAAATAAACGAACATAAACGAACATAAACGAACGGTTCACGAATAATTCACGAACGTTCGGTTCGTTTACAGGCCTAGTTGATCTGTTCATTTAGGGTTAGAGATGATCTTTTAATTGTAATATGCAATGCCTCTTTTGGTTTGCTTATATATCCAAAACTAATCAAAGTATCTAGTTGCAATAAATTCAAAAAAAGGTACTAAAGTTGTGTAATTTGACAAACCACAGGTACTAAAATGGCACTTAACTTAAAACAGAAAATAAATAAAAAAATCGAAATTACTAATTTGCCCCTGACTTAACGGACAAAATAAACGGGGTTAGAAAAAATTACTAAAATTGCAAGTTTTAAAAAAATAAGATAGCCATTTACAATAAATTCAAAAACGGAACTAAAGATGCGTAATTGGATAAACCATTCACTAAAATGGCTGTTAACTCTAAATAGAAATAAATGAAGTAACAATAAAGAAATGGATAAGAATAAGAGGAATAAGTGCGTTGGTGTTATAGTGTTAATAATAATAATAATAAGGACCCCCAAATTAATCAAATTGATGTTTCTTTCTTTCATTCGTTCTGTCTTTCTTATAATTCTTCATCAAATGACTGATTAATCAATCAATCGGCAGAGAAAGTGACAGAAAGAATCAGCAGAGCATATGCATATGGAAGCAAATTGTACGGAAAAGGAAAAGAATGAATTCAAGGTACGGAGCGAATTAGAGTTGCAGGAATATGCAGACAAATTCGTCATCAGCATCACTTCCTGATGGCTTTTCTATCTCTCGTTCCGATGGAACCTTTCATAACTTTCACGGTCGGTTACTTGCTTGCTTTCATTTTATTTGGCTGATGCTAATATTCAATCAATGATACTGTAGGTGTTCATAATTTGGAAACTACTACTGCTGCTGCTTCCAAGGTCTATCCTGTCTTTGGAGTTGCCGGATCCATTAGGTTGCTTGCAGGTCGGTCTCATGCTTCTTTTCTTTTCTTTTCTAATCTAATCCATCCATCCTTACACTTGGTTAGTTGTATGTTATTTTGCTTCTCTAACTTATTCCTCTTGCGTAGTTTGGTTATAACTTCTCGCAAGGAGGTCGGCACTTACCTTGGTTACCCTGTCTTCCGAGTCATGTCTATGAAGTTTTTATCTTGTAATCAAGGTTTAAATAACTTAACTAATCAGCAAGTAAGTTCACTTTCTCAATAATACTTCCTATTCATCATCTCCCAAGCTTAATTGATTCATTAAACATCATTTTACAGAAAAAAAGACGAAGCATACTTCCAGACATTGTTGAGAATTGTGGAGGAGACACCTGGCTTGTATTATTCCTATGAAACTGATATTACATTAAAGTATGCTTCTTATTGTATGATGAGTTACTACATAACTAGGTAAATTTTGTTTAAAGAAACTTGATATCTTGCAGCTTGCAGAGAAGATACAAGATGGCTGATGGGTGGATGAGTAAACCAATTTGGAAGCAGGTATGCACACATATGAGTTTTGATTTGTATTATTATAATCCACAATGGATAAATTTCATATGCTTATTACACGTATTTTGGATCTGCTTTCATATTTTTTTGGGTCAAGAGCTCAAGATGACTGCAATATCATCATATTATGCAGTCTTTTGATTTTGAACCACTACGCATCCTTCATCTATCCTGCATAATGGTTTGCCATAATGATAACAACTCTTGCTGAGGATATAAAAGCTTACATGTTTGTATTTCAGGCTGACCCGCGCTTTGTTTGGAACAGGAATATCTTAGAGGAGCTAATTGAGAATAAGGTTAGAGACATAATGCACTTCACATTTTCTTCTTTTCACAACTGTTTATTTCTAGACTATATAGATGGCATATCACATTTGATATATCTTTTCTGAAATATTCATATTTCTTCTCACAGGTTGATGAGTTCATTGTGCCATTATTACAAGGAAATATCCTTTCAATGTGTCTGAGTGACATGTACATATTCATATGCATGTTTCTTTTCTTCATTCTCTGTATTCTATGTGAATGTCCACCAATGAAATTTTATGCAAAGTATTGTTATCAGATTCCATAGGGTTTATGATACTCATCCTTAACTAAGAATTAAGCTTCCAGATGGGACAGGTCAAGCTAAACAATTTAACATCCACAATTACATTAATATCAAGGAGGTGCACAAGGCGTCTTGGTAGGTGAAGATGAATATTATTTTTATTAATCTAAGACAACGCCATTTATATATGCCAAACTTTGAGTAATCTGATATGAATCAGGTACTAGAATGTGGAGACGTGGAGCTAATCTAGAAGGGGATACTGCTAATTTTATTGAAACCGAACAACTGCTGGAGTATGACCGATTCAAGTCATCATTTTTGCAGGTAATTACTTTTTGAAAGATATTATCCAATCTAAGTATAACGTTTAAGTGCATTAACTATTGATTTAAAACTCCAAATATTGGTGGCTTTGTAATGTGAATGGTCTGTATGTCTAATCCTACTTGTGCATATTTTGACATGTTAACGTGAAATTTGTTTATTTTAACAAAAAAACTTATAGTTGGAAGCTTACACGCATCTAATTTACTATAGATCTATAAGTTCATTTTTTTAGATATTGGGGATGTTATATTGTCTGATTAGTGAAAGTTACCTTTTTCCAGGTTCGAGGTTCAATTCCGCTGTTGTGGGAGCAAATTGTTGATTTGAGTTATAAACCCCATCTTTCTATCATTGAGCATGAAGATACGGTGTGGACTTTATTAGACTGTATTACTATTATTATATAAGGATTCTTTGATTATGGTAACTTGGAGCCTAATGGGGCGTTTGTTCGTTAAGTCTAATTGGAATATTTGAGTCTTGAAGTTCAAGAATTACCTAGCCTACAAATACAGTCTTCATTTTTGAGCTATAGATTATTGAGTATATAATACAGGCAGCCATCGATAACAATGTTTGCTTAATTTCTGCAGCCTATGGTTGTGAAGCGCCACTTTCATGATCTTATGCAAAGATATGGAAATACTATTGCTGTTGACTTAACTGATAAGGTAAGAGTCGGCCCAAACATTAATTTGATTGCATTGTAATGTTATTCTATATAAGCGTGCTCTGTTATCGACAATTATATTAATATCATATGTTATTGGTTACGTGCAGCATGGAAATGAGGGCCAATTGAGCTTTGCATTTGCCACAGAAATGGAAAAGCTGCCAGATGTTAGGTAATTCTTTATTTATGCTTTGACTTTCTACTATATATTTGTTTGCAATCTAGACCTTATATTACATTTACGCAATAAAGGAAACATTGATCTAGAATTTTGTTTTTTAGTTATATGTGTTCATACGGGGGCAGATTGCAGTTTTAATGTGAATTTATTATTGACTCAGATACGTCCCATTTGATTTCCATCAACGCTGTGGCGGATCAAATTTTGACAGCTTAAAACTTCTCTATGATGAAATAGCCGCGGATCAAATTTTGACAGCTTAAAACTTCTCTATGATGAAATAGCCGATGACTTTGAAAAACAGGGGTAATACTACAATCTTTACAAGTTATTCTCCTGAAATGATTTCCTTAAGTGGAACTATGATGGTTTTTTCATAATACAATTTATGATATTCACTGTTCCAGCTCAGCAGATTCTTTCTCCAAACCATGGATGGAGAGTTGTTAGAAGAGCAGAAAGGAATAATTTGATCCAACTGCATTGATTGCCTTGATCGAACAAATGTTACACAGGTTCAAGAAAGCACACTTAAGCTTTAGTGCTTTACACTATTTATCTAGAGGTTACACAGATTAATACTACAGACCCTAAAAGAACAAAATTGTGATGTTTGTGATTGCAGAGCTATCTTGCAAGGATCTCTTTGGAACAACAGTTGCAACGGATATGTGCACTAACATCTTCAGAGTACATTTGTACTTTTACGGAGGATGAAGATCTTGAGATTTTCAGAAACTGTGTGTACTAATATTTTACGTATGGTTCTTCCCTAACCGGAAACTTTATTCAGTGTTAATATTTGCAACTCTTCTTTGATAGTGTGGGTGAATCAAGGTGACGAGATCAGCCTTGAGTATTCTGGAACCAATGCTCTAAAAGGAGACAATGTCAGGTAATATCAGAAGAAAGATTCATCATCATCATCATCATCATCATCATCGTACTCAGTATATCCCACCATATCAGAAGAAAGACTGAGATACAATAATCCTTCTGTCTTCCTTTCCTTGAATTTTTTTTTTTTTCATTTTTTGCAGATATGGAAAACAAACTATTTCTGGATTAATAAAAGATGGGATTAGTGCTCTTTCGAGATATTATCTAAATAATTTTCAAGATGGGATGCGACAGGCAAGATTCTCTATAACAAAGTTTTTCCTTCCTGATTGTGTTGAATATTTTTCTTGTGTATTGGTGTTTTTCATTTTTTCCAGGATGCAATTGATCTCATTTCTGGAAACTATACCGTCAGTGGAAACAGTCCTTCTCCATTTCAGCTAAACAAATTTGAGTCACGCACTGTGAGTAACCAGATATTTGTCCAGATTATATATTTATGATGCTTGTTCTAAAGTTACCATTCGTTCTATGATATACACACTAAAACAATTTGTGTTGTTTGCAGTTATTTCCAGTGGCATCAGCTTTATTGATTGGAGGCTTGACAGTTACATCCATTACTCTTAACCGAGGTATTGAACGGACTCCATTAGAGGGATGTTAGATTTGTATTTTCATGAGCTGAATTTGTTTGTTATTGAAGCTGCAGCGGGACAAAATGCTCAGAGTGTTATATCATCTGTAATATGTGCGGGTGCAACAGCAGGAATGATGGCTCTAGTAAAAGCAAATGGAAGACAAATATGTTCTCGGCCTCGTTTGTGTGGCCTTTTGTAGTTTGGTTACTACTACATTTCATATTAGTTATGCATCAAGTATAGGAAATAATGTCCTGGGTTTGTTTGAACTCACTTTGCTATTCGAATGGTTACTAATTAAAAAGGTCTAAACCGTGACTTGTGCAGTATAGGTGCTAGATAAGTATGTGTTTGTGACTTTTGTCAATGAAATTAGCAACAATATATTATGCTTGTTAAGTATAAAACAAAACAATAATGGAGATGCGGGGCATCGATCCCGTACCTCTCGCATGCTAAGCGAGCGCTCTACCATCTGAGCTACATCCCCACATGTTATATGTTTCAAAGTCAACTGAAGTTCATCAAATAACTTATGCTAAATTGAAATTGAGAGGCGGATATTGTAAGGCTCACTTAAATAATGTTTGTTACTAGCACTCTTAAAATCTATTCTTTTTGGTATTAAAATTTAAATGATTATTAAGAAGTTTGAAAAAGCCAATAAACATTTCTCAAACTCAATCCCAAACATGCTCTTAATAAATGTGTACTTAGTCAAACCCCCGCCCCCTGCAAAAATAGACCATGAAACCAAACACAATATAAAACAAACTTTTCCAAAAAACAAACACCAATAAAACACTATTATACAGTATTAATCCAAAACCAATATCTTATTTTACGAAACCCCAAATCGATTAAACATAACAACGAACAATAAAAAACTACACTTTTTCAATCAGCGTTTATCGCATTCACTAAAACAACATAACACAAAACACTACTTCAATAGGTGTTTATTGCATTCACTATTTTATTTTACAAAACCCCAAATCGATTAGACATAACAACGAACAACAAAAAACTACTATCGTCTACAAAACTAACAATATCAGACGATATTTTTCAACCATACCTTCAATCGCTGTTTATAGCCTTCGATTGGTGTTTCAAGCCTTCAAATCGGTGAGTCGCATACAATATCAACGATAGTTTTTGTCAAAAGGGTTATGGTGGGAATCGTGAAGCAAAAAACGACAGGGTCACTTTTTTGTATGATGTGATTTGCACGGCGAGGGGGGGGGGGTTCCAAGTGTACTGGTGAGAGAGTATGACGAGAGAAAGCACCCACAATGCCCCCATGTGTACTTATAAACATTTAAATAAACACTTATCACACATGCACCCACAAGATACAATCTGATCCATCCATCCAAATGATCAACGGTCAGGAAAGGGTTTCGGGGGTTTTCTCCACTAAAGGGGGTTTTCAAATTAACCCAACCCTATATATATATATATATATCTTTGATGCATGATTTATCCATGTTGACCCCCACCCCCACATTTGGTCCTTGCTCTCTACCAACAGAAACATGCTCATATTGTTGTAAGATGTAACTAGACTTTTGACACTTGTACACCTTCATCTATGTCATCACATGCAATCTACAAATGAAGGATTTTGCTTATTTGTTCTATTAATGAAATTGAAAGATACTAAATAGGGCATAAATATGATATTTAAACATAGTGCCATAGTGCCTTTAGCTCATGGTCAGTAACCTTTGGCATTTAAAGTAATGTTCAACAAAACTTGCAAAAGAGATCATGTGAATCATATAACTAAAACCCTACCAATATCTCAATTTGACCCAAAAAGCAAAAGAGATCATGTGAATCATACAACTCAAACCCTACCAATATCTCAATTTGACCCAAAAAACTCCTGGGCCGTCTGGACCATACTCCAGCTGCATTTCTTTTAAAAGATTTTCAACCTACAGTTAGAAAATAATAATAATAAAATAATTAAATAATAATAATAAAAATAATAATGTAGTAGTAGCAATAGCAATAACAATTACAATAATCATAGTTGATTACCTGGACTTTTATAACCGCGTCTCCGTGATCGCCACCACCTTTACCGGTGACTATTATCATCTCCGTCAAACCTAAATATCAAAAAACAAGGAACAACAACATCATCATCGTCCTTAACCAGACTTTAATAATAATAATAATAATAATAATAATAAATAAGCAATAAATAAATAATAATAATAATAAATAAGAATAATAAAAATAATAACAAATAATAAATAATAACAAATAACAAATAATAAATAAATAACAAATAATAATAAATAATAATAATAAATAATAATAATAATATGTGTGATCTAAATAAATATAATTATAACTAGGATTTAGTCACCCTGCGTTGCGGGGATGGTCAGCCGATTTGAATGTTTCCAAATTCGATAAGTCGATTCAAGTGTATGAAGCTACTGATTTCCTTGGCTTGACGTGGGTCACCCAAAACCACTGTAAACACGTAGAAACTTTAGAGTGAAAAAGTAATAATCCCACTTAACACATGAAAGTGCTTCGACTTAGATTTCAAAACTTTTCAAAGAATAACCAACATTGTGAGGAACTGAAGACACTAAAACGCATATTATGAAACAAACACAACCACATTTACCATTCAAACTAATACCACTTAGACAACAACAAATTAGAAGAAGATACATATTTATTATCACAGCAAACACAAACTATTAATGGTAAATGTTTAGTGAACACAACTATAAAAATAAAAAAAATTTCTAAAAAACAATGGCAAACACAAACTGGTAATGGCAAATGTTCACTGAACCCAATTGTAAAAACAAAAAAAAAATTCTAAAAAACAATAACATATGTTGTGATCTAAATAAAATACACTTACTTTGAAATTTTTCACCAAACTCAAGGTGACCTTTCACAATGCTAATTGCTTGCGCTTTGTGCTGGCAATGCAAGTCAATCTTAAGCCTATTCCGAATATTCCTGTTCCTGCATTTTATAAAATAAAAAAGCAAATAAAATAAAACAAGAACCAAAATAAAAGAATAATCAAATAAAATAAACATTTTATAACATACATCTCTTGAAACAGATAAAAGTCATTTTCTGTCCTCAATGCATTTGCTTCCCTCCATTTTTCAGAAACCTGCATCAAGAAATTACGTTACATTTATATCACAATGGGAGGTCACAGGTGGGAAGGCGTTTTTAGTTGACCAAAGAGACACATACTTTGTTCCTTAACTGTTTAATTTGTTTGTTGGTCTTAGAAACACCAGCACGTTGCATTCTTTTCAAATTACTAGACAGACTCGCTGCTTCATTATGGCATTGAAATTCGTCATGACGAACACTGCTATACAAGTCCGTTTTAACCTCCCGGGATCGGGAACCTTCCTTATTGAGATGATAATCCGTCTTTGGCGCCATACGGCTACTTGCTACAATAGCACAATTTTATAAATCAGCAATATAAAAATCAATGCAAAATAAGATAGCAACAGAAACACTATTATCAGTAAATCAATCCCTAGAACAACCTAAACACACACATAAAGCGCAATGTACAAGCCTCAAAGTACAATACCCTTTGAAATGGATGTTTAGGTGCCCAGTTATAGGGTTCCCGACAAAAGTAATAAAAAAGTAGACAGGTCAAACAATAGCATAATGGATCAAAAGTTACAAAATCAAATACGTTTGAAAGTCGAAACGAAAACCATTGGAAAAAACATTTATGCATCAAATTAACTTAAAAGCCAAAATAAGATAAAGTAGGGAATGTAAAAAGCCAAAAAGAACCTGCTAAATTGTAACCAGAAAAACCTAATCACAAAATAAATAAGTAGACATGTCAAACAATAACAACATGGATCAAAAGTTACAAAATCAAATACCTTTGAAAGTGAAAATCAAAGAAAATAAGCATGAAAACTTGGTTATACCGATTTCATATGTTAAATTAAAAAATATAAATGCAGTATGCACACAATAGGCAACATAAAAAATAAGTTTTCAACTACTAAATTCAAATTCAGATCTATTGAACCAGCAGCATTAAGTTAACCTAATTCTATCAAATCCCTAACACAGAATATTATTATTATTATTGTTGTTGTTACATTGATGCATACTGGTGACTGAAAACCATAAACCCTAGTAACGATAAATGAATGTGGGAAAACAACTAGAATCAGACGGATGAAGAAATCAAATCGATATGTAGAATTGAAAGAGACAGAGAAACTTGTTTGCGTACATTGATTGATGAGTCTCGATCAACTGATAATCAATTAGGGTTTCTAGATCCAAGGCGGTGTATTGTAAGAAGAAACGGTTGATTGATATGTTGTATTAGAACGAGGCGGTGTATTGTAAGAACGCTGGCATAATTATGTGGGTGTTTGGGATTTGCTTGCTTTCACTTAACTTTATTAACTTTTTCTTCGTAACAAAATAAAATCAGTCCGCTACGCTATTGATCTTTACACTAGTGTGGTTAGGGTAAAACAACTTGACACATGTTAAATTAAATCGGATGGCCCCACTATTTTGACGGCCTAAATCAAAATAAAAATAGTGAGTCTTTTTCGATTTCTTTTGGTTATCACTTGATGCGTTAATTTGGTTTAATTGCTCACTTGTTGTGTAGTCTATAAATGTTACGTTATTGTGTTTTAGTATGCTGAGAGAAGAACTTTAATTCAAAATGATGAAATTAAGTTATTTAATTATGTAGTTAAATCTTTAATTATCAAGATTATATAATTAGTTTAACTTTCACATAATGTGGCTATGATTTACACGTGGGTTTTCATTTCACTTGGACGCAGATAAAAATGGTATTATATGAAAAATGTGTGATCTTTTTTTCTTTAATATAAAATTAGTAATATGTAAATGGTAGACTATGGTTTTAATACGCGAATAATATATATATATATACACACATTAGCAGAAGTGCCCGCGTGTTGCCGCAGGTTCGCGCAAATTATCCCCTAATATTGGTTTTGTAATGTTTGGTGTGGTTTGTAATGGGTTATCAGTGTGATCGCGCTGCCTCATGTGCATATGGTTGGTTGAATGTTGGTTTTTGTACGGTGGTGCGCACTAAAATATCAGTGTATTATATTGGATGCATCGTGTTTTCTGAAATATTTGTTAATAAGTTGGGTTTATGATTTTTAATCAACATAAAGAATTGGTGTGCGTTAATTGGTAAGTACTAAGTAGGTAGAGTTAAAATTTAGTTATAAAATGAAAGAGATGCTCAAATTAAAGCCACAAACTTGTCGGTCAATGAATTGTAAAAAGGGTAAAGTGTTGGGCATACGTGATTTGATTGTGCACATGCATACTGGCATATGAATATATACTTAAATTTTAGAAATAAAAAGTTTTTATTTCGTGTCGCATCCAAAGGGACAATGCGCTATTACAAGAATGCACGAGGCGAAGGCTGTGTTTGTGTTGAACTAACTGATGAAGATGTAAGTTTGCATTCACTTAACAAGCTTTCAGCCATATACCCACAAACAATCGCCTACTATGTTCAAACACAACTTACTATTTTTGGGTTACAAAACTTTACTTTTTTACTATCGCTCTTCATTGTTATGACGGGAAATAAGAAAAGCATAAGGCATTGACAAACTTAAATAGCATGAGAGACAAGGGTCTCAATGAAGACTACCCTCTTTTCGCTGGTAAACCAATTCAT
Source organism: Bidens hawaiensis (assembly GCF_021521415.1). Lineage (NCBI taxonomy): Eukaryota > Viridiplantae > Streptophyta > Magnoliopsida > Asterales > Asteraceae > Bidens > Bidens hawaiensis. The sequence goes on from NW_027492062.1 coordinate 593,511, forward strand.
GTGATAGGCGTGTCCTAACAGTTTGGAGACAACCACAATCTCATTGTTGTGGCAACCATAACAAACAGTTTTTGGTTTGTAATGTAATGGGTAATGGGGATCCCCGAGTTCAAGGATATGCCCGCGCTTCGTGGCTGGTATGCATGAACTAATACCGTAATAATCGATGGAGTAAACTATAGTTGGTTCAAATTTATGGCTCTACGCAGACAAGAATTTTTTTTTTAAAAAAAGATAAACAAATAAAACTGCAATTAAAATAATAACAATTCATTAACTTTAGAACAGAAATTAAAAATCAATTAGTATAAACTGTAGCTGAAAATTAAAAATGCAATTCGTTATATTATTCTTGAGTAATAAGTAATAAGAATAGCATACAGCATGAAGTCTGAGAACCTTGATGGCATCTATAAAAAATGCTCATTGTTGATTTTGCGTGGCCACGTGACTCGCCAACACCTATTCAAATTATCACAATATTAATACTTGAAGGGCATTATTGTAAGTCAACATTAAGGCATTAAAGTCAACCTTTCTCTTATGAAGAGCATGCTAGCTAGCTCTTCGGTAAGGCTTAACTAAGCTCATCCCTTACTCGAGACACCTGCAACATTTCAAAACTTATATTGATTTAGAAACTATACTTTAGCAACGATATTTTGTAATAGTAAATAAAGTGAAACTAAATTTATAAAGTTGACTTTAAAAAAGGTAAGCTTTTCAACATAATACACAATGTTTACTGCAATGTGAGTTCCAGGTGGTCAACTGCCATGGGGTGTCAGACTTTGATACATTATCCTTAGAGGAGGGGCTGGACATACCACAAACCTAGACCTTTGACATCATAAAGTAAACTTCTGAAGTAAACACACAAACAAATTAAGTTAATATGAGTTCCAATTGAATGTAGCAGATATGAACCTCTACCGCAACCTAATAAAATAACATATAACATATAATTGTCAATATAAGTCAACTTTAATGGATAAAAAAGAAATACCCGAGCATTAATGATTAATAGCGGCAGCAAGCAAACCTAGTAAAAAATAAATAAAAATTGTTACCATCTAAAAACTATCAAAACAACAACTAATACATGCCTTTGGTAACAACAATCAAAACCAACTATAACAACATTAACAAAACATACTATAAAAGAAAACTAATAAGACCTGCCTTTGGTTGTTATACAACAAAAAAAACTATCAAAGCAGTTGACCAATTAGAAACCTAAACACACCAAAGTAATTTTAAGAAACAAATACACAAATTGAAACCTAAACAATAAAATCCTAAGTCGATATTATGATCAAAATAACATAAACCTATGAAGCATGAAAACAAAAGCTCTAGGCATCAACTGCAGACATTGTAAGCCATTATGATATTAATGAAGTAGCATCAGTCCCTAATTTATGAGTTTCTTCATCTTGCTTCTCATGACTTAATTAGTTATTGTTTAGTTGCTGTTTCTACATCGAGCTTCACCTATTGAGTTCAAAAGGGTCATGACTCGTGGCTCGCTTGAAGCTAGCCCAAACTCTACTCAAGCAGACTCAGTTTGTAAAATAGTCAGGCCTGAGACAAGGTAAGCACGGCTCATTGGGTCGCTTGCTAGACTAACCAGCTCATGGATCACCTGAGACTCGCTAGAAATCAGCTTGTTTACAAACAAACCTAGGGTCCGAGCCACACAGTTTGTAAACGAGCCAAACGTGAACCTCTGTATGCTCGGCTTATTATTCAAAAAATCATAACTCAAAATATAAATCAAAAATGAAAAATGTAAAAAAACTAAAACGTTTCATCGGTTGTCCTCGACTCCTCATTCTTCAAGAAAAAAAAACCCTGATCCGAAACCACCCGTTTTGACCCATTCTGACCTTGACACATTCTGACCCAGACCTGTTCCGACCTGAACCTCTTGACCTTAACCCGTTCCGACCCGAACTAAAACAACCCATTTAGCCCAAAAAAAGTGACTAATAAGCCATAGACAGGCACAATTAATTAGTATGAAACATAACAAATTAAGGGCCACAAACTTAAAGTTAAAAACACAGGTAAAAAAAACATGCAGTGCAGCACTCAACTCAAATCACTGGTAAGCAGTATATTAGCATAACTAATTAGTAAAAAAAAACAAGAACCACTAACTTGAAAGTTCAAAATATGCAGTCATGGGGAGCGGTCCTATGCATTGGGGGCGAAGCGTAGAGGTCACTTTACCTTGTTGTACCGAAGGGGTTCATCGTTAAAATAACGATTTATTGGCATTGGTAGCAATAACCACTATCCTCCAGCCATGCCTTCGACTTACAGCTGCAATCAAAAACTAAAAAAAAAAATTGTTCAATTCTGTTTCAATCTATAACATAAGGAATGATTGACCAAAAATGCGTCAAAATGGGTATTGGGTCGGGCATTGGTAGCAATAACCACTATCCTCTAGCCATGCCTTCGACTTACAACTGCAATCAAAAACTAAACAATAGTATGTCAACGATAATCTAATTTTATACTCCTTATATATACAAACGGGTTTACCAAGTATAAAAACACAGCATATGATGAAAACTGTAGCCATGTAAATTATCCAAACTTTAGTGTGATTCCTTTCACAATAATGAGTAGTGCAATCGACAATATGTTCAGAATCTTTACACATCTAAAAGAAAGGGCAATTCACACAACCTTATTCAGAAAACTGTAACTCAAAACATGAATAGAGGTAATCAAATATAACATTTTTGACCTCAACTTTGGACATTTTTACCCGTAAAGCAAATATAACATTTTTGGCCTTAAGCTTGGACCATTTTGCCCATAAATCGTACCAGTAGTCTTTAACAGTGGAGACAAAGAATTGCTAGCCATTTGAATCTGGTACTCGTGAATTCACCATAGCCACCATACATACAAAACAAATGCACCTTCAGATTACATAATAAAATACACAATTAAGCATTTAAATAAATTAAAATACAAATTCAAAATTAAAAATAACCTGAATGTGACAGCTGATTTTAAGAGTTTCATCACAAAACGTGTCATCGTATAATGGTTCATTTCCTCCTTGCCCGTCAGTGTAAACAATATCTCCACCTTGAATCATGAAACCGACAATAGTCAGCATGTAGTTAAATTTGGTGTTTCAGTTATTCCTAAAACATCCATCAAATAATCTAAGATTTGCCTTTTGGGGTATGGTAATATTACATTTCTAGCTGACAATTATGGTAAACCTTGATGGATGATTTTACCCTTTGTTTGAAGATAAAAATGCAAGGTAATAGTAGTAGCTTATACTATTATTATGAAAACAATTATGTGTTTCGATATAACTAAGCACAAGACAACCATAAATATAGAGATGTAGAAGGTAAAGTATTATAAATGCCCTGTCATTGAGAGCACAAAACACAAACCTTATACTGGAAATGTCCATCAGAACTCAAGTAACAAGTATATAAATGTATCGTCCAATAACTTTAGTCATGATACTGCAATTGAATAAATAAACAAAATGACACCACTATTCCAACTCATGACATCCACTTTCTATCCATTGTTACAAAAAACAGAAAAAAAAGGATCGTGTACCATGGCACTATCATATGGTTGGCACTTACAAAATAAAGAATTTCTCCACATCCAATCCTGAAAATCAAACATTCTCCACGATTTCATTATTTGGATGAGATTATTCACCAATCAATTAACGAATACCAACAATCGAATCCGGCATGAAGCATGAAATTAGGTAAAAAAAACCTTTGAAGATTGTTAATACCAATTGAATTGAAGAGCAATTAGAGATTGTTACGGGTTGAATACCAATTGCAACTGAAGGAGCAGTTTTAGGATTACAACTTACAATTGATGTCAATTAATTGTTAACATCTCCTGAACTTCACTTGTAACGTCGCCATTCAATAGCATCATCGCTTCAATACATGAACCCTAAAATGATTGATTGAGTTAATGAACAGTAATAGTGAAGACGGTTTCAATTTTAGACTCCTTATTCCATACTGATTGCAATTTAAGGTTGCCGGAGAGAAGAATTTAACGTCGCAGCCGGTGATGTCAATAAATTTTAGGGCGTCTCATCTTAAGGCGTCTTAAAAGGGGTCAAATGACAATTTTTTCCATCCAATGTGTTTTATACATAATATATATATATATATATATGCGCGTGTTTAACGAGTTATGTTTGGATTTGTGTGTGACATAATTTGAGTCTGTGAAAAATTGATGACTTTGTGTTGAGTTCAACCCACTAACACAATCCCATTTAGTGTCCCTACTAAATATGATTTTCATCGATCAATGCTTTAATTAGTTTTTTTACTAAAATATTTATAAAATTAATCTAAATCAGTTTTAAAGCTTTTAAGGCAATTTTGTATCCTTAAAATTATCAGTGAATTTGAGAAGAAAAAAATCGAATGGAAAGAAATTCATAACCCCTTGGGATTATTCTGCACTTCGAACAAGAAGTCAAACAGGGATAAATATAGTGATAATTTAATTTTCCGTTGCCACAGACACGCGTTATTCTCTTTCTACGCTTTTACACCGCTAATCTACTCTCTTGCTCAGGTTCGAACCTGAAACCTTTCTATAAGTGACTATGTGTCTCTACCAGATGAACTAGCCCTACATTGGTAATAGTTTGAAACCTCATTGACCATTTTGCTAATTATAACTCTCTTTGAAAATCATATTTACCATTTTGCAATACAAAAGGGGCGCGACACAGGCCCGTTTGCAGTTTATTGCCTGTTTGCATTCTATTTTGATATAAGTTAAACATTTAATACTTGAATTTAAAAAACTTCTATTGGTATAAATAAAAATTTATAGTAGATCAATTTTAATTAAATTTGACAAGCCCGAGTTTGTGTCCGTTATTCAACCTCTTCTGTACCATGTAGAAAATATGTCAGGACCGTGAATCGGGCGAAACCTTAGAAGGTTGACAAGAACACATCGACTCTGCTAACCCAAAGGCCTAATGATTATCCCGGCGGAATCAGGATATCCAACAAGTGGGAGCAAATGAGTGAAAGTATAACAGACACGAAACGTAAACGAATTATCAGTAAGAACGATTTCAAGACAAAGATTCACTGCATTTAATATATCATTTAATACAAAAGTGAAAGGAATGTCTAGGGTTTTGTGTGTGACAGCGGCAGCGATTGTACGAGAAAACAAAGAGAATATTCCTTTCTATTTGTTTTTCGTATTCAGTGCGTGCCAGCCTGTATTCCGTCTGGAAATCCGTGTCCTAAAAGGTATCCTATGACCCCTATTTATAGACCCTAACATTCCTTCTAGAAGTTCCTAACCATTACATAATGAAACTCAAAATAATACAAGTGTTGAGTCCTCGAGCAAGGTAACTATCTTGCTCGAGCATACTCACTATGCTAGGTATGCTCGATGAGTGTCTTCGAGCATATTTTACTTAGAATATATTCTCTTTGAATATATTCTCCTCCAGTAAGCTTCGTTCTTCTTGATCTGTCCATGCTTTGCTCGAACTAGTCCATCGAGCAAGCTCATTCTTGATTTCAGTTTAAATTCAGCAATCTTTAGCATGCTCGGATGTGAATCTTGCTTGGGAACTAAACTGTGCTCGAAGTCCTTGCTTTGATCACGTCTTATTGCATCCATGCTTGTCCCCATGTGCTCGATCATCCTGTGCTCGTAACACTTGGTTAAAACTTGTATGATCAAGTTGTTTGCAATCCATGCTCGATAGAAGAATACTCTTGCTCGTTGAAGTGTAGCTTGCTCGAAGCCTTACGAATTCAGAAAACCTTGCTCGAGGTAGTAAAACTATGCTCGATCGCCTAAGCTTGCTCGAAGTCCATACTTAGCCGTTTTTCTGAGGAGGTTGAGAAGATTCCAATCTTTCTTATCAAAAATCCGACCCAACAATCTCCCCCTAGATTGGAACAAGCTCAGATGCATCAAAACATACCTGCATAGAGTTACACATGTATCAGACATACAATATATATCATTTACTAACATATCGTTTCATTACATAATAAGGAATTCTGCCGCATGGGCATTACAAATCAAAGTTTTTACAATTAAAACAAAAGTACAAAGATAAAAAGAAATAAATTAATCTTCAATCAGCTCCATTCCTTTATCTTCTTCCTCTGCTTCTAGCATCAGTTCTTTCCTTTAGTTTTTTGACATATGCAGCCCTTTGTTTTAGCATATTAAGTTCTGAGGAGTCAGATGCATCACTTGGAAATCTTGCATCAATTAAATCTAGTAAGTCTTGTGGATGCATGAACTTGAGGTCTTCAACATATCTTATAACAGCAATAGGTATCCCAGATTCATTCCTCAAGGTGGTTAAATCATCATTTTGGTTGTATCTTATGTATGTGATTCTTCCAAATTGTTGCACCCTTGAGTTGGGTTCCTGCATGACCTTTCTCATAGCCAAGCACTC